>NC_056739.1:755927382-756234882 GCF_019279795.1 Protopterus annectens | reverse complement strand
GAATTCCCCAGCAATTTCTCCTCTCTCAGCTTCTGATCACACATTCCATTCTGTACCAGCCTTCCTCTTGCCCTGACCTGGCCTCTCTTGTCTCCTATATCCCCCTCAGATCTCTTTGAAGTTCTGAACAAAACCTCCTCTCAATTTACAAACCTAAAAGCAAAACTGGGCAAAACCTGTATAGTCTCCTGCCCAAGCCTGGAATAAACTTCCAGTACACATCAGAAACATTACTCACCCTCAGAGTTTTAAGACTGCTCTCAAAAACTATCTTTTCAATACTTGGCTCTGTCACTGTACCCACCCACCCTAACAGGCTCCTACCTCCTTTATTTCCTTCGTGTCTTCTGCCCTCCTCATCTCCCTCTCATGTTCACCTATTGCCCTTAACTTTCACCCCTACTCCTACTAGACTCACCATAATTGCATCTTCTACTCTCTATTCTCTACTCACCTAGTCACACATTCCTCCTTTCCTAACATTTTGTGAACTCTCCTCCTACTCCTATTTTGAGCTCTCTCTACAACCTCTGATACTGTTAGGTTCCTATATCTGCTAAAGAATCACTCAAAGTGTACTGGTATATGCCTGCTCATAACTTCGGATGTACAAATGACTACAGCCTGGCTTTGTCTCTACTGCCAGACTCTTGCTTCTGCTATTATGCCACTCAAATTGCTGAGGTTTACACCTGTAAATAAGTTCTGATGCACAAAGTTTCCATGTAGGATCTGTTTATACTATTTGTGTGTACACTTCAATTGTTATACTAGTTATATGATTAACTTGTATACTATTTGCTTGTACTAATTGTGGAGTTATATGATTGAACTTGTATACTATTTGTTTGTACTAATTGTGGAACGTTTCTCCCTGGGCCTTTGCTGAAAAAGGATTTTTACCCAGTCGGACTAACCTGGTCAACACATGTCAAGTAAATAAATAAATTAATTACTTAACCTTATGGATTCAGAAAGAACCCCACAGCTCATGTTAACAGCTGCGGTAAAAATGTTCTGTTTCCACAATGTCGCATTTTGTGTTTCAGAGACACATCAGCCTCAATGAGTATAAACCTCATTACTGGATAATTTTCATCTGTCTGAATCACTGTTAACTACCACAAGTAATAATCAGAAGTTTGTTGTGCTAGTTATCAGTGCCGGCTGATGTTTTGTGTTAGTACGTGCACCCACCCCTACATTCACTCTCTCAAACACACACACACCACATACCCCAAACCCATCCCTGTGTTGGCAGAATGCCCACAATGTCTCATTTTTCCTGTTTTAGCAAATCACAGAAAATTGTAGTCAGTCATTAATGCCAGCCATTTTATACGTCATATCCTTCATCTGTTATTCTAGTGACTGTCTAAATTTGTAGGAGAAATAATTAAAATCCATCTATGATTTTGTCCCACAACTAATTTTGGCATTGTCTTGATTTCTTTGAACTACAAGGTTAAAACCCATGCTTAATGTTCCCTGCCCTCTGCCTTGTAATTCATGAACTATTGCTAACATCAAATAATGCCTGAGATCCTAATTACATTTTAGAAAACATTCTGCTGCACTAACTTATCAGTTAGTTCAATGGACTAATTCTGAGGTTACCTGTAACAAGACTGTAGAGTTTAGATATTTTGTCCTCCCTTTTAGTGGATATTTTTTGTTTTACTCTGTTTTTTAAAGTCTTATTATTTTTTACATCACATCCTTGGCATCTAGCAGTGATGCAGAGGGCTAATATCCTCTGTTGGAGGTGTGAGAGTACAGGTGGCATTTTGCAGTATTCCCTAATGTCTAGTGGTTTCCTGCACCATAATTTTTTTTTCAGAGTTCTCCCTGATGTCTAGTAGTCCCCTCAATTCCAGTTATGTTTGTGTTATTAAGGCATGAGTTGTAAGAGTTCTACCTGGTATCTACAGACCCCCAAACCCATGTTATGTGTAAATGCCATTAAGGCATATTTACAAAGGTTATCCCTGGTGGCTAATAGCCACAACCAATGTCTTTAGACATCCATGGCGGCTAGTTGTCACTCGACCGAATGTTGCAGGCTTTTCTCATTAGTACAGGGGTGTACATAAATACAGCAGCCACCCCAACAGCCCTCACATGAAGACCCGTTCTCTCTCACACACACACACACACACACTATTCACACATTTTTCACACACACACACACACACCACCCCACTTCACCTCCTCCCACCAATAACACTGCCCCAGTTGCAACATCCCTGGTACGCACTCACACATGCAACCTCTAACTATTACCAATGAGCTCCCCAGAACATGATAGAAGAACACGGCCTTTTGGCCCTTTTTACTACCATAAGCAGGTAGGAGGGACCGTGATAAGTTAAACAAACGCAAACACTGGGTCCACGCACACGTATGGAAGGATGTTTTTTTACATTTATATATTTTTAATATACATGTATTTTTTTCTTTATATGTATATCTACCAATATAAAAAGATATATACATATATATTTTTAGGTACATAAGATTTTACGAATGTACTATAACTGCAGATAGTGAATATACAACAGAATGCATACAGTTAAGGGTCAATTGTAATTGGAACCAATTGTATCTAAGTGACTAAAACATCAAATAAGTAACAATTGGTTAATTATGAGAGTATTTAAACAGAATTAAAGTGTTTAAGAGTGGATTCTGATGAAGTCTCATGATAGGAAATGAAAGCGCGCTCAATCTGTTTTATATCGAGACGGTGTGTTTAAATAAAGAGTTTGCAAGATCTTTGGGAATATTTTTTGGTCAGTTCGTCTTTTTATACACGTATAGGTGGAGGACAGCCTTTATTGTTACCTACAGCAAGATTTTTTTCAGTTGCATAAGTTAAACACTCAGCTGAGTAAATTTTTCAGTTTTTATGTAGTACACTTTGTGACCAGGTTAGTCTCACTAAGCCAATGCCTTCTTTTCAGGGGAGACCTAAGAGGTATTTATATTGACTAGGGGAAATTTGGCCAGGGTACTAGGGAACTTTCCCAACTCTTTTTGGTAAGTGCTAGGGATCTTTTACATCCACCTGATCTTACACCAATATAGGCAGATGGGGGCCTCGGACTAATGTCTCACCTGAAGGATGGCAGAGTCAGGAGTGCAGCCCCCCCCCCCCCATTTGCTGCGCTGAAGTGTCAGTATTGGAAAATTAATCCAGCTACTTGATATGGGAATGGAACTTTCTGGACCAAAGGTGAGTGTGCTATCAGCTGAGCTACTGGTACTGCAGGTGGCTCTGGGGGGCACATGGGGGAATCACATGGCTAATTAGTGTATGCCTCTGTCCAGGAATGCCTCATCAGCATGTAGCACAGCCACAGAGACACCTCACCACATTGCTGCACGTCTTCATGTAAAAGCACTGGGCTAGGGCTGTCGCTGAATTTAAAAAAAACTTGTGTACACCTAATGATAACATTTTTGAATTCAGGCCAACATCTGTAATATATTAATTATATACAGAATAACAGTTACATATTACTGTTAATGTTTAACTGTGCCTGTGTTATGTAATCATACAATCTACTGTATTACAGCTACCGAGGCTAATCCTGAAACTATTCATTGTTGGTTGGTGTCCCACCCCGGTGAACAAACATACATATTTACTCAAGTAAAAGCTACTGCTGGCTTCATATACAAAGTCTTAGGTTGCCCTACCTTGGAGTGAGAAAACTGGATACTTTTTAGTGCCATTTTAAAGTTATTATATTTAATTATAGAGCAGAGTGATGGATCAGATTCCCTAATTAGGAAGTAGAGGAGGGTACAAACCCCCCTCTGTACAACGGGGTTTGAAATATTGTTATATGTTTTTGTGAGAACAAGACACATTGCTGTAGGACTGATCAGCAAATCCTTAATGAGTCCCACCTATTTGAGGAGCCATTGGTCATGTTTTGCAGGAGAGTGTACCTATCACTTAGGATTACCTTTATATGCTATATTTGTAGAACATGAGATTGTGCAAGTCAAGTACAGGTAAAGGAAGCAGTCATTGTTGCAGTGTCAGCCGTTTCCCTCTCTTTATATTCATGTAATCTTGGAATCAGCATATTGTAGTAGTGGGTAGTATAGGGAAACTGTTCTTCATGTGTGCTGTTGTGTAAAAAAACATAATTTAGTAGAATTTTTATTATTCTGTGTTTCAGGTGATATTGGACTGTTTGGAAGGATTTGGGAAGTTGCTTTACAGTTGGACAGTTACTGCGACTTTTGATTTGAATCATTCTGTAACATCTGCATTTTATAGGGACTAATGTAGATTCCCTCTGGAAAACACTTGGATCCATTTTGATCAACTACTTTGGTCTAATTATTGTCTTGCTATGCACTACTACTCATTTGTTTTACTTTATTTTTGTTTGGAGTTTTGAATATGTATTTAATGTGATCTGAGCATATAATAGTTCACAGTTTCAGATTGATTGTTCTGACATTTCATACCTACTGGCTACATTTATGTCATGTATTAATGGAAACATTTTCATTAATATGCATAAATGAGTTGCATACAAATATTTAATCATATTCACTGTCCACAGAGGAGTGAGACAGACTTAAAATACCATTTACTTTTTATTGATGAATTACACAAACACTGAAATAAACACAAACATATATATATATATATATATATATATATATATATATATATATATATACACTCATATGTTCATAGGTAGGTACTAGGCTATTGGCCCTAGGGCCTATATAAGCCTAGCCAAAAAGGTACCCTGGCTTTCGCCACCCAAGAAAATTATTTTCCTGTGCCCCTGTCAAGCAGAACCACAGAAGTGATCCCCGGGGTGAATTTCCTATTACCCATCCAATCATCAAGATTTTTCTTGAAGAGTGCTAATGAGGAGCTCTGTTTGACATAGATAGGTAGTCTGTTCCAGAGTATGGGAAGTCTCTGGGAAAGGAATCTATCTCTCCAGCATGTTCTGTTTATTGTGGTGACAAGGTTTAGGTCCCTAGAGCGTGTAGCTCGGAGGGATTGGGATTTCTTTAAGTGGAGCACGTCCAACAGCTCTGGGCTTGACATAGCTTTGTATGTTAGGCAGAGATCGCCTCTGAGTAGGCAATATGTGACAGAGTAAAGCTGGGGTTTTTTGAGTTGGTCTGCCTGAGGCATCTGTTTGAGGCCAGTAATCCTCTTTGTGAGGTATTTTTGCAGCCTTTGCAATTGTTGTAGATGTCTTGTGAGGTACATACAAAAAGGGCATTGTACTCTATAATGGGTCTAATGAGTGATGAGTAGAGGGGAACAATGACCTCTTTTTTTCTGGATGAGAAACCTTTTGTGATGAGGTGTGCCACGTAGAAGGATTTCCTGACCACTGTGGCAATGTGATTATCAAAGGAGAGACTACTGTCCACCTGTGTCCCAAGGTCTCTTATCACACTTTTGGTGTTAAGTAGACTACCACCTATGTTGTAGTTCATGGGTACAGAGTTTTTACCAAAGGGGATGACAATGCACTTTTTGGCATTGAGCTTGAGACCATGGCTTTGACACCAGGCATCTGTCTCAGTGAGGCACTTTTGTAGGATGTCCACATCGTTAAGAGTTTTGATTATGGCTCCTAGTTTGCAGTCATCTGCGAATTTAGTTAGCCTGTACTTCAGAGAAGTAGATACCAAACAGGAGAGGACCCAGGACTGAACCCTGTGGTACTCCACTTGTCACTGGTCTCAAGTCTGATTTGGAGTTTGCTACTTTCACAGTCTCGGTACTGTCAGTAAGCCAGTTGGCAACCCATCTTGTGACATAGGGATTTATACCTAGTTTAGTGAGTTTATCTATAATTCCAGAGTGGGGGGTGGTGTCGAACACCTTGGTGAGATCCAGATAGGCTGTGTGAACCACCTTACCCTAATCTATGGCTTTGGTGACTACTTCAAAGAAGTCTTTCAGGTTTAGGAGACATGATCTGCCTTTTATAAACACACAGTGTTTAATCATATTCATCATCCATAGAGAACAAAATAAATGCACACCCACAGGCACCTGCATATAGATGTTAATCATATTCTCTCTCTCACACACACACACACACACACACACACACACACACACACACACACACAGTTTAGTCATTTTCATTATTTATTTACTTATTTGCATTTGTTTACCAGGATAGTCCAGCTGTGCCAGAAGTGCCCATTTTCAGTGGAGTCCCAGGTAGAAAAGCTGCACATACAAGATATTTTCACATACAATACAGGATTTACATTAATAAAGACATTTAGTGCATATTATTGGCAGCTTATACAATTGGTGAAAAAACAGTACATAAGTAAGCATTCTCAAATCAAAGATATACAGATAATGCAGAGTATATACATGAGAACATTCCATACGAGTAGTTTTCAGCTAGCGAAATTTATATAGGACACTTCATGCAGTGAAAGGTACAGGAATTAATTAGAGACTAGGTACTTAAACTTTTCACACGTTTAGTAGCTGAGCAATAGGCTATATGAGTCCTGTTGCAGGAATCAGCAAAGTCGGTGGATATTGTTGCAAATATAAGTGGTGGTATGATAGTAAGGTAGGCTGCGAGAGACCTGAATGTCACACCTGGTTCAATGGTCAATTCATTAGCCATGAAGGTCAAAATAAATGCACACCCACATGCAGCTACAACACAGTGGTTAAGCATATTCAAACACACACACATATGCATGTTTGTGTGTGGGAGTGAGAGTTTAGAAAAAATAATCAGTTGCTGTTTTGCTTTCCAGAGAAATAACCATTAGAGTAGCCATTAAAGGAAATGTTTTATGCAGTGTCTGTGAGTATAATTATAAAGCAGAGGGTAGTCCATAATGAAAAGCCTCATGTCAATTTTATTTATGTATTTATCTTTCTCTGGGCAGCTTAAGGACCCGTTCGCTGCACAAAGTATTGAGTTGACTTCTTGAGCCACAACATGCAACCTCATCGCACTCACATCAGGTAGCAAGGAAGAAGATGGTCTCACATTCTCCATATGGGACCATTTTTGTTCTGAAGCAGTTTCCAGTATCTGGGGGAGGGGGGAAGGGGACACAATACCACAGCATTTGCAACACTATGTAAGTTGCTTCACACATAACTTAGGCAGGCAAAAAACAGTGGGAAAGTAAGCCTATTACCTGATGAAAGGCAAGTGACTTTCATGTTCCCAAGATGAGTGGAAATAATGACTCTGTGCTTCACACCTGCCTGCAGTGCTCAGATCATATAAAAACAAAAAGACCAGCTCATCACTTAGTTGTTTCACTCAAATAACATCCACCTTTTCTGCAGTTTTGATTTAGGCATGTTCTTTTAAGTATGGCACTTAATTACTTCCATGAAAATGTTCAGCTGCCATTTTTGCTGTTAATTTTTGAAACAGACACCGAATATATAAACCATGTTATGCACTGCTGGAATGTCCATCCATATATCAAACACAAATAACTGTGTTTCTAGACTCATTATGGAATATTTGTGTTCTCACAGGTAATAACTGGGAAACTGGCTTGCTGTAGCTATGTCTAGAAGAGCTATTGAGTCGCAAAAATGGCTATATTTTCTAGGAGTAGTAAGCAAAGTCATGGAAAGTGTTATTTTTCTGTGCTACAAGAGCTGTGTGTGACAAACATTTGTTCATTGAAGCAGTGACTTGATCTGCAGAGTCAGAGCATTGCCAAAGATTTCTAGGTTCAGTATTTGCAGCTTGGTGGATGGTAAAGAATGGCTAAATATAAGCAACAATATCAAGACAGGATTCCTCACCTATAAGAGTTATGTCCCAAAGACTAAAATCCTCTAGCTTCTCTTGATCCATTAAACTATTAAATAAGATGTATATTAACCAGAACAAAATAGACTTTTGATATAAAAATGCAAAGAAGACAAGTAATGACACACAACAGGCAAGAAAGGAGGGGGTCTGCACTTCACTGGCTGCCAGCATCATATTAACTGTGCCAGTGAAAAGGGATCAGGTGCCACACAAGGACTCCAATTTCAATAACACTTTTAGAAATGTGAGAGGCCTAGGAATTAATTACAGTTTGGGTGGAATCACAGACGATGACTAATGTGACACCATTATTTTTCAGCTGGCAGGCAGCAAAAGAGCAACATCAGCACCTGGAAAACACCTGCTTAACATTTACAGAAAACAAGGCCAGCAAGACGCCTAAACTATACAGTATGGTTCTGTCATGCAGAAACACTGAATTTACTCTATTACAGACAAGGAATACTAACCTGAATGATTACAGTTTATTTCTTTATATGGTCTTTGACAGTTAGGCAAACCAGATAATCTTATTTTTATTGGTGAGCCTAAAGATTACCTTATTTACAGATGAGCATTAAAGAACATAACACAAATGACATATACAAAATAACCAAGCAAACGCTAACAAAAGACAGTCCCTCACAGTGTAAGCTTGTAAATGTTCACATTTAATTTACAACAGAGAGTAGGACTGCAAGCAATGCTTTGGAACAAGTAAACGGGTTTAACTCATGGCAGTCAAGTGTACATTTCTCCAAATGGGAGGCAATTGTCATCATTTTTAGTCAGTGGTATTTATTTATATTCCTTACAAGTATTTCTGTTCCATTGAACAAAACAGAACCTAAATATGCTGACTCCAGATTGCGATTCTGAAATCCAAGGTAGTAAGGTAATTTTGAATAAAAGTAGGATTTTGATTTGTATGTAGTACAAAAGATGCAATATATCAAAATGAATGCATTCATTTTGAAGTCAGCGAACAGTTTGTTAGACACTCAGTGAGTCTTTATTCGGTTAGTACTGCCTGCTGTGGTGATAATCAGTTATTGCATTCAACTACTAATGCCTCTTCTGGTGGCAGGCACATAATGGAGTAATTACATTCCTGTGTTCAGTTAGTGTAGCTTATTCTTGGACTGTTTTTTCAGCACAGAAATGAAGAAACTTCTCTTCTATCTACTTCCAGCACTATACTAGGCAGACACACATTTCTACAGTCTCCTGCAGCAAACATCACACTTTTCAATTAAGTGAAGTTAGTTTACCCTTTATATTTACATTGTGACTCTGACATAGTTTAAAAAAAAAAAACAGTTTTAGCCTTTTTATATTAAGAATGTAAATCCATTTTAGATTTTTCCAATGCCACCCTAAGGTGTTATTGTAACAGTTATTTATGTCCTAATAACTCTAAAGATTTCTCAGTGATGGTATTGCTTTCCATTCATGTGCTGTTTGTATTCATGATACCATACCAAGGGTTGTTTTATTTTTTATTTAGCCATTGGATTTTACTTTGTTCTGCTGTATCTTCATTTCTTTTTGCACACTGCTCATTCATAACCCTACTAATGAATAATGCCAACATTTCCTGATGTTTTTCGTGTTTCACTGTTGCAGTCATCACACTTGGTTATCTGTCTACAGGTAGCCCTCAGTCGGCCCGAATACCAGAGACTTAGTATTTCTGCGTCGGATGCTGTCGCTCCAGGACTGATGTCAGGTCGTCAGGGGTATAAAAACAGGCAGCCGTTGCCATTACATCAGTCTTTCTTGCCGAGAAGCCCGAAGAAGAAGCAGTTTGCATGAGTGCCGGTCGGCCGCTACCCAAGTTTTCGCTTACGAATTGAATCATCCTGAAGACTTCTAAAGCTAAGTACCCCATTGGGGATCCTTTTTTCTTGCTCTAACTGATGTTAGAATAAAGTTAACAATTGTCTTGCCTGTGGAAAGCAAATATCACACCAAGATTTTCATTCTTACTGTGTCACCTGTTTAGGCTAAGACCACGACTTACCTTGCTATCAGTTTTGTGCCTTGTTCAATGCCTGAACCATTCATCATTGGGCCCTTATTGTTGGTAAATACTTTAATACTTTCGTTCTTGATCCCCGTATTCCAAAATGGCTTTGGTAAGCCAACCGACTACCGATATTCCAAAAAAACGTAAGGATAAAGACAGAGACAGACCACACAGGTCCAAAGCAGCCGATGACACTTCCATTTAGCTAGTCGCCAGTTTGCCAGTACTCAGTGAGGAGCTTTTGCAGCCCCTGATGACCACTTCAATGGATTCGCAGGCCTCTACTGAGATCCGTTCGGAGTCCTGTATGCCGCAAAACTCTTCTTTGACCATGGAACCTGTGGATTTCTTTACCTTGGATGAGTCTGGAGCCGCTGAGCAGGCACCAGCTTCTGAGGAAGTTCTTCGCACTACCGATGTTCGACACAAACCGGCAACTTCTTTCACGTCTTCAGTTCTGTCTAAAACTACTAAGTTTCTAAGGCCAAGAGTATGCGCTACGCCTAGAAAACCAACGACCAAAGCGCATGCACCTGCTCCCTTGCCACAACATCAAATGCTTAAAATGGCAGAAGACCTTATTATGCTGATTAGGAGAAGTCAGCCTTCCCCTGTTAAGAGAAAAAGAGACCAGTCTCCAGCAGCTTCAACAGACCAAGAGTCCGACAACTCTGAGGTATCTGATTATGAAGACATGCCCTTATCTGCTTCCATTTCTTCTGCCTCTCCTCCAGAGGACTTTTCCATTGGTGAAACCTTACATACTTTAAGAAAGCATTTCCACTGGGAATGCCAAGACTATCCGCAGTCCAAAAAGAGACTTAGAGAATTTCTAGATTTGCCACAACATAGGCCTTTAGCAATACCCCCAGTCCTGGAAGTTGTTGATGATGTCTTTATAGAATACAGTCTTACTCCTGATACTTTACCCCCTCCTCCTAAGAAACCAGACAGGTACTACAGAGTACCTGACTCTCACAAATTCCTTTTCAAAAATGCTACTGCTGACCCAGAGATCATTTCTCAGGGGCTTAAAGGTATCAAAGCAACTACTGCTAAGAATCCCACCCCTTCGGACAGGGATTCCAGAGCTTTGGACAGATGGGGTAAGAAAGTACATACCTCTGCAACTATCGCCATTATGACTTTGAATTGTCAGTTTCCCATGTTAAAGTACCAAAAACATATTATGGAACTTATTAAGCAAAAAATAGCAACCTTTACAGACTGTGAAGAAAATAATGAATTGCAAGAGCTTATGCATTCTGCCAGCCAAGTCAGCAAGCATACTTTGCAGTGCAGCTTTGATGCCCTAGAAGCATCTTGCAGGGCAGCAGTCACTGGTTCTGTACTGAGAAGTCATGCTTGGCTTAAGGGGGAGACCTTGCCAGACCATGTCAAATCAAAGTTATTAGACGCTCCTTTGAACAAGGACAATCTGTTTGGCACCAAAGCAGAAGAGGTGCTTAAAAAGAAGGAAGAAAAAGCTAAATCTATGCAGACAGTCAAAAAATTCTTACAAGTACAGCCTCCTAGATTCAGTAGGCATTGCCCCTCGAAACACTGGTCCTTTCCAGCCACCTCCAGACATCTCAAACTAGACTAAGGGGAAACAGGCCCCCCAGACTACAGTCTCAGGGTATGCAGAGATCTAAGCAATGGAGTGCCTTAACCGTTGCTAAGCCACCCCCTTATGGAAAGAATTCACAATGACTTCTGTACTCCACTCCCCACTTCTACCCAACTGCTTGTGCCCCTAAGAGGAAAACATGCCCTTAATGCAAAAACCTGGATGTCCATCACCAAAGACCGAGGGTCCTCAACACTGTATCTCAGGGGTACAAATTTTACTTCCACTGTCTACCAACCCCAAAAGGGTTCCCAGACCTTCCTCCAAACCAGTTGGCAGAGGCACAAAACCAAGTTCTATCCCTGCTCTCTATCAGGGCAATTCAACCGGTTCTGGCGGAGCAGATAGGTCAAGGATTCTATTCCAGACTTTTCCTGGTACCCAGAAAAGAGGGCTCTTGGCACCCAATTCTAGATCTTTCAATTCTCAACACCTTCTTAGTGGTACCAAAATTCAAAATGCTCACCCTGAAGGAGGTTCTCCCTATGCTAGCCAAAGATGTCTGGTTAGTCACCCTAGACTTAAAAGAACCCTATCTGCACATCTATATAAGGGGGTCATGCAGGAAATATCTATGTTTCAGGGCCAGATCTATGCATTATCAATTCTCTGCACTTCCCTTTGCCTTATCCACTGCTCCCAGAGTATTCACAAAATGCCTGGCTCCAGCCAGTGCTTAATGCAGGCAGAAAACTATCCAAATTTATCCGTACTTGGACGACTGCCTGATTCAGGTGGACAGTCAGGAATTGCTGTTGCAGCACCTGACATTTGTAAAAAACCTTCTCACATCCCTGGGGTTCACCTGCAATGAAAAGAAATTAAAACTAGTCCCCAGTCAAAAGACTGTACTCCTGGGAGGAAGCTTGGACACAGCATCCCAGATGGCATTCCTCACTTCAGAAAAACAAGCCTATCTGACAGACTATTTTACTCAAATGGCCACCAGAACCCAGCTATTCACAAGGAAAATTCTGCAGGCCCTAGGGTTCATGGCCTCATGCATCCTACTAATTCCATATGCCAGACTGCATATGAGGAAACTTCAATGGTACTTAAAAAGTCTTTGGTGCCAACATTCTCAGGACCTGGAAACCGTCATTCCTATCATACCCTGTCTAAGGACAGAGTTTCTTTGGTGGGCAGCAGCATGCAACCGCAACAAGGGACTGCCCTTTACTCAACCCCATGCTGCCCAGACCCCAACCACAGACTCATCAGACTATCCAAGGTAGGGACATCCACAGGTTCCATGGTCAAAGAAGAGTTTTGCGGCATACAGGACTCCGAACGGGTCTCAGTAGAGGCCTGTGAATCCATTGAAGTGGTCATCAGGGGCTGCAAAAGCTCCTCACTGAGTACTGGCAAACTGGCGACTAGCTAAATGGAAGTGTCATCGGCTGCTTTGGACCTGTGTGGTCTGTCTCTGTCTTTATCCTTACGTTTTTTTGGAATATCGGTAGTCGGTTGGCTTACCAAAGCCATTTTGGAATACGGGGATCAAGAACTAAAGTATTAAAGTATTTACCAACAATAAGGGCCCAATGATGAATGGTTCGGGCGTTGAACAAAGCACAAAACTGACAGCAAGGTAAGTCGTGGTCTTAGCCTAAACAGGTGACACAGTAAGAATGAAAATTTTGGTGTGATATTTGCTTTCCACAGGCAAGACAATTGTTAACTTTATTCTAACATCAGTTAGAGCAAGAAAAAAGGATCCCCAATGGGGTACTTAGCTTTAGAAGACTTCAGGATGATTCAATTCGTAAACGAAAACTTGGGTAGCGGCCGACCGGCACTCATGCGAACTGCTTCTGCTTCGGGCTTCTCGGCAAGAAAGATTGATGTAATGGCATCGGCTGCCTGTTTTTATACCCCTGACGACCTGACATCAGTCCTGGAGCGACAGCATCCGACGCAGAAATACTAAGTCTCTGGTATTCGGGCCGACTGAGGGCTACCTGTAGACAGATAACCAAGTGTGATGACTGCAACAGTGAAACACGAAAAACATCAGGAAATGTTGGCATTATTCATTAGTAGGGTTATAAATGAGCAGTGTGCAAAAAGAAATGAAGATACAGCAGAACAAAGTAAAATCCAATGGCTAAATAAAAAATAAAATGACCATCATGAATACAAACAGCACATGAATGGAAAGCAATACCATCACTGAGAAATCTTTAGAGTTATTAGGACATAAATAACTGTTACAATAACACCTTAGGGTGGCATTGGAAAAATCTAAAATGGATTTACATTCTTAATATAAAAAGGCTAAAACTGTTTTTTTTGTTAAACTATGTCAGTCACAATGTAAATATAAAGGGTAAACTAACTTCACTTAATTGAAAAGAGTGATGTTTGCTGCAGGAGACTGTAGAAATGTTAAATGTCACAGCAGGGCCTGGGGAGCACACATGGACGGCAAATGCATTCAGGGCCACTGAAGCCCAAGTCAAATTCAGCTGCACATCAACCAAAAAGAGATGCTAGCTGTGCAGCATGCTCTGACAGCTTTCAGATCCGTACTCTCTCCAGGACACCTGCTAATAAAAACAGACACCACAGTTATGTGGTACATCTACAAGCAGGGGGGGGACCCACTCTTACCCACTCTGCAGGTTAGCCATGGCCCTGTGGAACATGGCCTTGGACATGCAAGTCCAGCTGTAAGCTCAATTCATGCCAGGCAAACAAAACTCACTGGCAGATGACTTAAGCAGAAATCTCCTTGACCCACATAAGTGACAATTAGATCCCAGCACCTTCAACCTTGTGATTCAGAAATGGCGGACCCCAGAGGTGGATCTCTTTACCTCCCCCTGCAACCATCAGCTCAGCAAATTCTGCACCAGGAATCCTCACAGCAGGGCCTGGAAAGTGGATGCCCTATCTTTTCAGTGGGTAAATCTCTCAGTCTATGCCTTTCCCCCTCTGCCCATTCTCCCAAGAGTATTATTCAAGATAAGACAGGACAGACCAAGGATAATTCTGATTGCCCCAGACTGGCCACGCCAGCACTGATACACACTCCTGCACAGCCTGTCAATGGTGCCACCCTGTCACCTACACCAGAACCCAACCCTGCTCTCTCAGCAGGAGGGGCAGATTTTGCATCCGCAACTGCAATCCCTAAATCTTGCAGCCTGGCTTATTCCTTGAATTCTCCCCCAGCAACCCTAAGCAAACAAGTGCTGGATGTCATTCTTGAAGCCAGAAGACCCAGTACAAGAAAATCCTATGCTGATAAGTGGAAAAGGTACTGCTCCTGGATTCAGTCTAAAGGAGAGGACACAACTCTGCCCTTCCTGCCTCTAATCCTGGATTACTTAGCAGATCTACTCCACAAAGGCCTGTCCTTCTCCTCCATTACGATATATGCCTCAGCCATTTTGGCTCATTACAACACTGAGCCACCTCTCTTCTCGCACCCTCTTATCAAACAGTTCCTGAGAGGGGCAAACTACTTAAAGCCACCAAGGAGAGCACCCACCCCTGCTTGGGACCTAAACGTTGTACTGGAAAAGCTCATGCTTCCCCACTTTGAACCTGCAGCTTCAGCAGAGTTATAATTCCTCTCTTGGAAAGCAGCCTTGCTTCTGGCCATCACTTCAGCTAGAAGAGTGTCTGAGCTACAAGCACTTATGGCTGTGGAACCCTTCATTATTTTCCATGCTGACAGGGTTTTCTCAGGACTAACCCTTCCTTTATGACTAAAGTGGTGTCCAGTGTGGCTCTCAACCAATCCATCCATTTGCCAACCTTCTTCCCTAATCATCAAAGTAAAGGGGAAAGGATCCTGCACTCCTTGGATCTTCACAGGCAGCTCAGATTCTACCTTGATAGTACTAAGCCCTTCAGAAAATGTGACCAGTTACTAGTCAGCTTTGCAACAGGGGCAGAGGCAAGGCCATTTCAAAACAAACAATTTCCAAATGGATAGCACACTGCATCCATTTCTGCTACAAGCACCATGTGAAACCAACCCCTCAAGGGGTCAGAACACATTCCACTAGGGCAACATCCACCTCTACAGCATTTCTCAGGGGAGTCCCTACCAGGGACATCCTGGAAGCTGCTACCTGGAGTTCTGTACACACCTTCACCAAGCATTACCACCTGCCTATCTTCTCCAAATCCAGGGCAGGTTTTGCAGCAGCAGTTCTGCAAGGCATACTAGCCAGCCCTAACTCTGCTTGACTGCCTCCACCCTTCTTCAGCTTTGGGAATCTACCCAAGTGTGATGACTGCAACAGTGAAACACCAAGAACATAGTACAGTTGTGTACACTTACCATAAATGTAGATGTCCAAATGTATTCAATGTTGCAGTCCCGGTTTTCCCTCCCTCCAGCCCCCTTGTTGCTCAATCTCTTTCCTCTCTATGGCTTTTACTCACCCCTCTCTGGGGTATTGGTATTTACTTTTTACTGGTGGTGTTTTCCCCCACCATAACTTAGCTCCCTATTTGGGGGGCTCCTGACATTTGGGGCAAGAAAAACTGAGGTAATGGCGTCGGCTGCCTGTTTTTATACCCCTGATGACCTGACGTCAGTCCTGGAGTGACAGCATCTGATGCAGAAATACTAAGTCTGTGGTATTCAGACCGACTGAGGGCTACCTGCAGGCAGATAACCCAAGTGTGATGACTGCAACAGTGAATACACTCGAACATCTACATTTATGGTAAGTGTACACAACTGTACTTTTTCCTTCACTGCACCTTTGCCTAATATCTATCCTTAATCCGCTGTCCATAAAAATTCTTTAATCCGCAGAACATTAATTTTTCCCAGAATAATACTCAACTTTATTTGTTATTAAAATCAGTGTTTCCAGCAGTACTATGACACCACGGATTCATAAAGAATGATTTACTTAGATCTTACCAACAGCCTCATTACTTTACATTGAGAAAAGTACTCGGTGAATGGACATTGAATAGTTTTTGAATGCACAACTGTGGTAGCTGCCCCTTCAACCCCTCATTTTTTTCCTATCCTTTCAAGAGTCCAGAGCTCTTTGATAAACTTTAACTGACTTGGGTTTCACCAGGCATTCTGGTAAGTGATTCTAAATGTCCACCACCCTCTCAGTGAAAAATAGTATTTACTCATTCCTAAATTATTCATCTCCTTGATATGTGGTTCATGCCCCTTTGTTGGAACCTGTCATTCTTTTCCAGTGCGAGTCCATCAATTTTCCTTATTAGTACCTTATATGCCAACATCAAATTCACTCTCTGTCATTTCTGCTAAGGAAAAGGGGAGGTACTCTGTTAGCCTTTCTTTGTGTCATTCACTCTATGTATCCTAGCTGTTTTCTTCTAGATCCTTAAGAACATGTTGATATCTTTTACTTGTGATGATTTCAGAACTGCACATAGCACACCAGCTGTAGCTCAGTGACAAGTAGAGAGATGTTATTACTTTCTTGTCTCTGAAGTCTGTTCCTTTATATATGTACCCCAGTATCTGGTTTGCTTTTGCTAACATCTTGTCTTAGTGTGTAAAATGTCTTATATTTTCCATGATGTAGGCATTCACATTAGCCAGGTAATGCTGCACTAATCCAGTAAGCTCCTTTGTTTCACCATAGCCCAATAAAGCCTCTCTAATGTAACACACTCAGCTGCATTCACCTTAGCTCAATAATCTCATACTAGTAGAGATGCTGGGTGAGCAAGCTGGAGTGACTGGGGAAATTAATTTTTGAGCTATGATACAAACTCTGAATTGCCTAGACATAGCTAGGTCTTGCTGAGTCTAATTATAATCGCTGCCAAAAAAGCAATGGAAATCAAAGTCTAAGCCAACTTTACTGGAAGTAGTGAGGATAGTAACCATAGTTAAAACAACTAGAACTGCGATCTTTACAAAGGGTAGGAGCAAATTACATAGGAAAAAAAATGAGAACTGTGGGATGAATACATGCAGAGGAGGAACGACGTTTAAAAGAAGGCAGAACTTAAATGAACGATGCAGTGGTTGACTTAACGATAGGATATGTTAAAACTGATGTATAATGTTTGCAGCTATAGTTGTGTTGGCAGGGTTTGTAATGTATAATGTTTGCAACTGAGATTGTGTCACTATGGTTAATTCTCATTTATATAAATGTAACATGGCCTATGTCATACATGATAACTTAATAAAGATGTTCCTTATTTAAAAAAAAAATAATCTCATGCTAATACAGCATACACATGTTCATTCACCTTACACCAATAACTTCATGCTAATGCAGCTTGCGTCTTTGCAAACAACTTAGCCCAATAACCTCACACTAATATAGCACACTTCTGTGCATTCACCTTAACCCAATTACCTTAAACTAATTTAGCACACTCCTGTGCATTCACCTTTGCCTAATAACCTAACACCAATACACCACACTCCTGTGCTTTCACCTTAACCTAAAAACTTTACATTGATGCAGTAAGCTCCTGTGCATTCACCTTAGCCCAATAATCTGTCAGTAATGTAGCCCACTCCTGTGAATTCACCTTAGCACAATAACCTCTCACTAATATAGCACACTCATGTGCATTCACCATAGTGCAATAACCTGTCCCTAATATAGCACACTCTTTTGCGTTCGCCTTAGCCCAATAACCTCACACTAATACAGCAGACTCATGTGCATTCACCTTAGCTCACTAACCTTTCACTAATGTGGCATGCTCCTGTGCATTTACATGGCTCAGTGACCTCACACTAATGCAATACTTAACACACCTGTACTTTCTAACCTCTTAACCCCATACGCTAATCTAAACTCACTCCGCTCATCTAGCAAACTGCTAGTTACCCTAACCAAATCTAATAACCTAGCTGGTGACTCCCTCTTCTCAAACTCCATCGGTAAACACTGGAACCAACTTCCTACCGAACTTACTTCCATTCCAACTACTTTTCTATTTAAACAAAAACTCAGAACATACCTCAAAAGCCACTGGATGTGTCCCTGCTCTAATCCTGACTAAATGTTGTTTGCCCCCTTAAACCTCTTTTCTCTCCCTTTGCTGTGCCTCCTTCTTTCTCCTCCCTCTCCTCCCTCCTACTACATTCTCCTCTCATCCTCCTGATGACTATGATTCATTTCCTATAAACCTGTATTTCCTATCTCTCTCTCTATTGTTGTCTCTCTCTTCTCCTTGGTCTTCCTGTTTCTTTACCTGCTGTTAAACTTAAGCAAAATGTTCAATATGATTTTTTTTAGAGTATCCAGATAGTTAAACTCCTTTCCTTTTGGTAACAATGTACATTTCTCTGCCTTTGGTATTTCAATTTTTTGCTCCTTGTTTTTTACACTATGTAATAATATTCTTTATGATCGCATTTAGATTGTATAGAAATTTTTAACTTCTACTCTTGTTTGGATAACAATATTCCTTGTCTAAGTCCTACCAGTCTGTAATCTGTTGTCTCTATATGTGGAGCTTTTCTCCCCGGGCCTCTACTGAAAATGGAAATATATCCAGCTAGACTAGCCCGGTTAACAAATGTAAAATAAATAAAAAAATAAATAAAACAATACACCCATGTGCATTCATCTTAGCTCAATAACCTCTCACTAATATTGCACACTCATGTGCATTCACCTTAGCATAATAACCTCACACTAATATAGCACAATCATGTTCATTCATCTTAGCTCAATAACCTCACAATAATGCAGCATCTTCCTGTGCATTTACATTATCTCAATAACCTTGCGCTAATGCAACACACCCACATGCATTCACCTTAGCCTAATAACCTTGCTCTAATGCAGTGTGCTCCTATGAGTTCAAATGAGTTTCCTTCAGTAGTACAGTGCATAGACTTAATGTCTGTAAATATCCCACAATCTTTTGCAGCATAGTTTTGATTGATAAGGTCATTCATATTCCAAACAATAAAACTCATGCAATACCAGAAAGAAACAACTCTTGATACCCTCCATATGAAGCCTGCATGGTCTCCAATAAAATATGAAAACCCTCGCTACAACACAATAAGAAAACAAATACCACCATTAAATGTTGTAGTCAGCATTACAATCGTTAACCTGTCTACCCTGTTATCAAAGCAAAACCATTTATCTCAGGTGTTCCAACATTCTTTTAACTTTCCTCCCAAGTGATTCAAAACATTTAATGCTCAACATTTCAAAATCATTTCTCCCTCTTAAATAATCATTACTGAAGTGTCTTGTTGGTATTTTATTTTAACAAGTGTTATGCATATAATTTTATAAATCTGTATCTTTGTATTTTTTAAGTAATCAGTTCTTAAACTATAGCACCAGCCCTCTGCAGTATTTACCATATTCTCATGAGGGGTTACAGCTGCTCCTACCCCATTAACTGAGGTCAAAGGTCAGTCTGTTTTCCTTCATACTTAATCCCCTTCCAAGGATCATTCTTTGTTATACCTTACACATATTATATTGTAATGTAATAAGCTCCATAACAACTTATACATGTACAGCCTTCAAAAAACAGTTTCCATGACGATATATTTGGATACAGCCTTCAAAAACAGTTTTATCCCTCTTAACTTATAAATGTACAAAGTCTAGACACAGCCAAATATCATGAGGGGACAAAGGCCCAAAATCAGGGACATATTTCAAATATTGCTCTTATAAACTTAGAAAGTTGTTAGATTAACAGGTTTTGCATTAAGGTGCACTTTCTGGAATATATGAAGTCTGAAACCTAAATTCAAGCCATTATTTACTGACTTCAATTCTCAATGATCTGCCTTAAAACCATACATTATATGAGAAACATACCAAAATATGTGGCAAAAATCTGGAGATTTTGCAAAAATTTGGACAGGTATGGACTAATCACTGATTAGTCCTATCTTGTCCATACTAATTTGTACAATAAATCAATCTTAATAAGATCACATCAGAGCCTTTGAACATCCAATTTTATAAATCCAAATTCAAAGCAGCACTGAGACACCTTACATGTTCTAACTCATATTAAGGTAGCTTTGAAAATTCCTCTACGTTGTTTTCAACATTATGAGTCAGTTTTTGTTGCTGTGCTTTGACCTGAAAATCAGATATAGCTTCTGGCCCACTGGGCTTTGTAGAGCCTTCTGCTGATCTGTAGACAAGCTTTATGATTTATTTGGCTCTGATGTCAAAGGACCATTTCCTATGTCAGATGCCGTGAGAGGACTGTCCCTTCCACTTGACTGAACTTACAGTCTCATCACTTTTGGCATGTGAGATTGAGAATGTCTTACTTCCCCTCAGGAAATACACTCTGAACACAGATGGACATGAAACCTAAAACTTCAGTTGTTTCATTAAACTGTCTTCCATTCATGGCATAGTTTGTGCTACTTTTCTTCAAATTTGCATACACCAATCACTCTTAAAGAACATTCACTTGTTTCCAGTTTTATTCATCTTCTTCATGCACCACAACATCTGTAGCTGGCCTTTTATCTTGTAGGACTCAAGCCTGGTGAAGACATGTCTTGGCCTGATATTGTGGGCCCACTCATATTTTGATTCACATGCAAGCTAGTCAGTTTAAATGACTAATTTTGAAAGTAAGTATGCCCCACAGTCACCATCTTTTACTTTCTTAGGAATTCATTACTTTGATATTTATTTCTAACAAGTTCTGTCTTCATGATTTGTCACTTTATATTTTCTCACTTCATGTTCTGATGAAAGACTGACATTTGGCTGCCTTAAATCGTCAGAAGTTCCTTAGTGACAGTAGCATGCAAGTTCATGGCGTTACCCATCTCATCATCTCTCTCCTAGTCTCTTTTACTAGTCAAAGCTATACAAATGCCTGTTATATGGCTATATTTTATGTCCTTGAAGCCCAGCAGTAATTCTTTGCATAGTACTGAGTCACATTCACCTGTACTGTTCTTCATACCAGACATCGCCACATGGATTGAAGCCTCTTTCTCCACAATGCAATCAGTAACCATGTGCAAACATTTTGAACTGAACTGCTTCTCAGTTTCCTAGTTCAGTCATTTGCCAAAATTCATAATGGAGAGTATACAAAATAAGGCATTTTACAACATACTGCTCTAAAACCAGCAAACTCCAGCAAATTTCAGCTTATCAAGCATGCATGACTGTGATGTATCATGCAGATATCTGCTCATTACAGCACCATCACTGAAGGTTTGATGTATAATACCTTTGATGTTGTCCAAAGAATAAGATATTCTGAAGTTTTCTGTATCAACTTAGAAACGCTTTGCAAGTGTTGCTTTCATTTTTTTCTTTATTTATATTTTGGTGGTGTTTTTCCTTTATGGTGTTTATGCTTCATTTTATCTTGAGTATAAATTGTTCTTTGTTTTAATAAAAGTTTCTTCCTCAGATTCCTTCCACTCTAAAGTAATACTCCTCAATCTTTCTCCAAGTCAACCTGTTTGAATCTTTGCTATGTTTGTTATGGTTTCTCTCTCTCTCAATCTGTCTCTCTGCTTAGTGTAAGCACCACCTGTTTTTTACTTCCGTGACACCCCCTTCCATCTTAAAGGTATGATTGTGTAGATATATCTTCCCAGTCCAACTCTAAGAACTGATGCCCCATCTGAGCACAGATGAAGCTGCCCATAAAATGAAGATGACCTCTCTCTCTTTCTCTGACCCCTAACCTGAATGCTACTTCTAACCCCCATTCTAAATGTTACCTTTGAACCCCATATCCTGAATGCTGCATCTGACGACTATCCTGCTAGCTTCCATCTCCCTCAATCTGACTGCTACCACAACACCTGTCTCCTCTCAGGACACTGCAACATGTCCACCCCTTCCCCTTGATCATGTTGAGTAGGTCCTCCCATATCTTATAAATCCTAACTCTGGTTCAGTGCAATGTGCTCTCTCCTGGCTACCTTATCTAGACTTTTAATCTCTTCAGTGAGTGTGCTTCTTATCAACAAAACACTCTCTGCTGAAAATGGCTGCCTTTCTAAATCACTTCTTATCCTACATCATTACTCCTCCTGTCGCTAACCCTTCACACCATCTTCCTTATCCCTGCCAGCTGCCTTCCTCCCTAGTCTACTCTTCCTCCTGATTTCCTCTGTCAACTTTCTCTCTCTTTTTCTCTTCTCTGACTGAATACGCCCCAACCTCCACCCTTACTACCTTGAGTAGGTACGCTAGATGCAGCTGACCATCTGAGAGAAATAATGCCATAGTAATGTGATCACAGCAATAGTACACAACTTCCAGAAAAACCTGTATCAGTAAGTAACCTCAGTGACACTGAGGATTGTGGGCACAGACTGTTCATGTGCAAGTACTATTATTCATCGTAACGTTATTATGGCTTGTTCCTACAAGTAAAACAAAATTATCTGTATTGCAAATGTAGATGCAACATAACAAAATTAAGTGATATTGGTAATAATAATCAATTTTAGCATGATTGCAGCATCATCACAAATGCAGCAACCCCCCAATAATAGTAGATGACAAAATGCAAGCTATAGGCTGGGATTCAGAAAGGCTTACTGTGAGGGGGGATGTCTTAACATGGCTGTTTTCCTCCTCCAATAACAAGCCTTTCTAATTATTTTATTCCCCTACAGCTCAGCTTTTCCATTACTGGGACTCAATGTAGAGGACACTCTTGTGGGCAGAGCTGCATGATAATGCAACAGTCTGGGGAAGTGGTTAATGCTATTTAGCCACATGTTCACCCCCCCTAAAAAAAAAAAAAAAAAAACTCCAGCAGCTCTTAATTTATACTGCCAATTCAGAGAATCATTCAGCTATGTAAGATGTCACTGTTGGAGGAAAAAGTAACTGCTGTAAAAACACTGCACTCAGGTGAGTTTAGCAAAGATGTGTGTGTGTGTGTGTGTGTGTGTGTGTGTGTGTGTGTGTGTGTGTGACTGTAGGGAGTGCCTTTGCCAATGCGATGCATGTGTTACTAGGGAGAACACTACCTTTAACGTATCTGACCACACTACAGTTGGCTAGTGTGTGATTCAAATACATGCAAATGAGCCAATAATGATTTTTTTCTCATTCTGACCATAGCTGTCACTAAACTACATTCTCTTAGCATCTCAGTAATTGACTGATTTGCAGAAGACAATTTTTGCAAGTGGTGAGGCTTTTTCTGAACTCCAGGGATACTGCCCATATTAATATATTTCTATTTGTTTCAAACAGTCTAATGCAGTAAAACTCATCCCAAATAAATTAATAATTTTGATTAATATCATTTACTTCACTTTTACGCATGACACAGTGCAAGATTAAAACGTGAGCTGCAACACTGCCCTATGCAAGCAAACATCTTTGCATCTTTGTTGTCTGCTGCATAAGGAAAAGGACTGCTGGTGCCATTTCAGACTGTTTTGACTATTTTATTTATTTATCTCACTATCTGTCTACGTCTGACATTTGATAACCAGGTAAGTGAACCGATCAGAGGACCCTTGTTGGCCATGACCTGAGCCAATGAGTCAAATACAAAGTAAAGACAATAAAACATATTCATTCTTAACAGCTAACAAACAGGAGTTGTAAATGGCTTGATTTAGATACACACATAATCAAACAGTAATGTAGTAATATTATAATAAAGTGAATCAGCAGAGCAGCCTATCGGTACACACATTTAATTGAAAAAAAAAATTGTTATAGAATTATCTTATAAGTAGTAATGAAGACTTAGTACCAGCAATAAATAATAAGGATTAGAGACCAGAGAGAAATAGTACACAATACTAGCTGCACATGTAAAATAATTACTTTACATATGCAATCAACATAATTCATAGAACAAAACCCCTGGCATAAACCACTACATAAAAGATTGGAAATGTAAACCAATTAGTTCACAATAGTGACATAAACACAAACTACTAAACAGAATCTATACACCCCTAAGTCACATACTACCAAGCCCTTACAAACAACTGCATACAAAATACTTTTATGTGGGGGAGCTTTGCCCCCCCTGCACACTTTTGATGTCAGAACTTTCCTCCCGCACATCCCTAAGTAATATATACGAACTACATAGTCGCACACTAATGATCAAAATACAAACACCAAGAATTTAACTGACAATACAGAACTTTACTACAGTGTAATTTGACCAATTTAACCAGTAAACATTTTTTTTTTCAAATAAGATTTTTGTTTTCTCATGTTATAACAACACAGGTTATATGGGTATGAAAAACAGTGGTTAACAATTGACCAAATACAAATATTAGCAGACTAATAGTATGTTGCCCTAAAGGGTACATCGTTTACTAAAGTCATTGCTTGACAGTACTAATTGAGTTTGTCTTTGCATCTTATAGGAACACAAACATTGCCATACACCCTTTGCTGGGCTATTGATTGTTATTACAACTTATATATACATATCTACAAAGCCGTAGCTAAGTACACTATTTACACTCTGGTGTCACCTTGGTTTACAATTTTAACCAGTAAACATTTGTGCAGCAAAATCTGAAAGCAATGAAAGCAACCTACAGCCAAATAAAAAGTGATGATATGATGATATTGGACAGCGCAGTGGTGTAGCAGTTGCGTTGTCGCATCATAGCAAGAGGTTCAATTCTCGGCTAGGATACCTTCTGTGCAGATTCTGCATGTCCTCCCTGTATCCATGTGGGTTTTCTCTGGGTGCTCTGGTTTCCTCCCACATTACAAAGACATGCATCTGGAACATTTCTCCCTGGGCCTCCACTGAAAATTGGCTTCATTCCAAGTCGGACTTTCCAGGTAAACAAATGTTAAATAAATATATAGATAGATTATGAAGTTTATTTATTTATAAGATTATGAAATTTGTATGCAGTGAACATACCTGTTTTTTTCAAAGAACAGTACAGTATTCCTTGGACAACACAAAACTAGGCTAACTTCACCAAAATGTAATAAAAATAGTAGCAGTAAAGAAAACAAGATGCAATTAAAAAAAAAAAAGATTTCAGCCCTTGAGATGCATTAGCAGTAGCACTTACCACAATAATACAGTATCTCTCTCATTGCTGACAGTCTACTGAAACTGCACTCTCTGGTGAGCCCACTGACAGTCTTTCACTGCAAAAGTCTCTCTTCAGAATATAAAAGCCAAAATAACAAAAGCCCGGGGGATGTTCACAGATATGCAAACTTTAAAACTAAGTGCCTTTCACGAGGGTTCCTCTAGGAAGCAATTGCATATCTGTTTACCAGAAACTCTCTGGTCAGGCAACCTCCAATTATCAGGACTTCCAATGTCAATTATGGACCCTTCTTCACTTGACTCGCACCTTACAGCCAATTGTGCTAGCCTCAGAAAGTCTCTCTTTCAGCAACAATATTCTACACAAAATTATTCCAGAGTTCTCTGGATTTCCCCCAAGTGCAAGTGATTTCTCTTGTTCTACAACTGCCCTAACATTAAAAAGGCACAAGTTAACAGCTGGCTTCATACACATGAAGCTCAGGGATCTGAGCTAAAACAGACTAGCCCCCAATTACTTTATCTTGAATTTAGCACTGTCTCATAAAAGTCCCTATTCTGACATGTTTCCCTTACCTTTTGTACATTCACCCAAAGGAACCACCATATTATTTTATAGATGACCCCCCCCAGCTTGAGTCAGTTGGCTTCATGTCCACTAGAATATCTGTGAGCCTCAGATATACCACATGCTGAATGGTGAAAAACACTGGGATGATGTTGGTTCTGGAAGTAAAAAGGTTTGAATGCTAGGTGCCCTCCTGCATAGCTGCATATTGCCTTCCTCTTGATGGTGAAACTACTGGAAGGGGTCATGATCTGTAACCTGTGTGAAATCTCTGCCCAACAATTAAAAAAGCAGGGACCCCTAAGCCCACTTAAAAGCTAGACATTCCTTCTGTCACTGGAAAAATAAATTTCAAAAATGATCAATACACGGCAGGTTCAGGTTAAGGCACTTTAATCTTGCAGCAAGGAGACAAAAATGTGCTAACACAGAGTTTGTCTAACTAAAATCAGGAAGTAAGTCCATCTTTATACACTTTCTAATAAGACATTGCCTACCAAGTTGACGTAACAGATCACAAGTTTTAACATCATCATTGCATAGTAGCTGTTTGTCCATGATTTTCTGCTTGCACTATCAATTTTATGAAAAACTTCCTAAGAAAAACAATGTGGCCTTGGTGACCACCGGTTAGATACAGCTTCCCACTATGTTATGTTACCATTCAAGGTACTATAGCTAATTCGAGCACAAAGCAAGTACAGATTCTTCAAGCAGTCTTTAGTTTCGTGTATCTCTTCTTTTCCACAGCTGTGCATGTTCTCATAACATGAACAGAGCTGATTGTTCATATTCAATCATATTATAGAAAACAGTATTGTTCTATTTATACACTATTCATTTAATTTTCCTGACCTAGCAGATACTCACCTGCTTCTCAGTACATTTCCAAAAGGCATAAACATGAATTTTGCTGTGCTAGCAAATACTAGGTCAGGGTGCATCTTGCAGTTTCAGAAAGCATACTGTGGTTTGAAAAATCATCTTATAATTTCATACAGAATTAAGCTGTACATAAAATAGAATGAAAATGTGTTAACCCTTTTAGCTTCTAATAAGTATTAGACATATATATAAATGAATATTTTTCTGACATTACCCCCCTGTTAATACTTTTTATTCTATTTTCAAAAGCATAAACAGTTTGCTTCTTCTCCTAACCTCTTCCATTCCGGATTTGCAGTTAAGAGAGTCATTTAGTTTAGACTTATGAAAGCATTTCAGTTTTCAACAACTCTTCAATTTCAGTACTTTGATACAAAGTCTCAGAAACTGATATGTCTATAAAATCTTTGATTAACTTTTTCATGCAGGGAATACCACAACAAATGCATGCTCCTAATAGGAGTAATCCCACACAAATGGCAATCAGGATGTTCATTAGGATGGAACCCCACCCCCCAAACAAATTCTGTAAAAAGTCCGTCAGAGGGTTTGGGCCTGGTTTGGTCATGGTCGACACTTGCTGGATCACCTCAAGATGGTCGTTTATCTCATGCTGGTTGTCAGGAATATACGAAGAGCATTCTTCTTTGATTAAAGCGCACGTACCACCTCTCACCACTAGGGTGAAGTCAAGAGCCATGCGGTTTTGAAGCTCCACAGTTCTCATAGCATTTAGATCATCGGTCACTAATTTGAGAGCAGAAAAAGTTGCATTGCTCATAACTTCGAGAAGTTTGGGCAGTTTTCTCAGCTCCCAAATCTATTTCACTGCGCCATATGCAGGGGCTATGCGTGTCACTCAAGTCCATGTGTGTCAGTTTATCTTTGTTTTTCACGGAGTTATGGTTTCTCTACCCTGCTTCGATTCATCCCACTGGATTCTTGGGTCTCTTGATTGGACTTCCAGGTTTACTGCTGACCACTCTGACATTTTGAATTTTCCCTCGAGGCAAAGCTGCAGTGTATCGTATGGCCGGGACCAGGTAACCCAAAAAACAACTGCCTGACCAATTCTCAGGTAGCCATTTGTATGCCTTTTTCCAACAAACAAAATAACAATTCTCTACTTTAGTATTGATATATGCTTGCCCTGCATGAAACATTTTCTTGTCAATAATAGAAATTTGCTTCAAAAGAACAGGATTATGTTGTATTTCACTAACAGTTTTTTTCATTTTCTCAAGATATGAGTCATAGATTGCATCACAGATAGTTTCTGCCTTATTAGCCTTAATATAACATTTATAAGAAACAGTCACATCGCAATTGCTCCAACCCACCTGAATAGTGTCATTTTTATAAAAACATACAATTCCTTTTTGTGTAACAGGTAGGTACAATGATATTTTGTCTTGTGATTTCACAGGTGTAGTATCAACAATCAAATTTTCCCAGGTCTCATTACCCCTAGGGGGACAGCAGTCATCAATAATCCCCCGTATGCTGTTGGTATAGCTGTGCAAATCCAGCAGTTCGAAACATTAAAAGTCTCAGCATACACATATTTAATCGCTTGGTAAGTGTTAAAGTTTGGATGCCAGTCTATGAGTAATGCATCACGTTTGTTCAGTTCAACTCATGTGGCTGGTCATTTTGTTCTCGTTGTATAACAGTAACAAAGTTTTTGTCCAGTTCAAAGTTCTTAACCAATTTACAGTGTGTCAGATGAATCCAAGATGCCCACTCTGTGGTCTTGACTGCAGTGGGTGTTGACAGTAGCACTTAGTACAGCCCTTCCCTCTTTGGAGAACTCAAATTTCTTTTCTTCATGACCTTCACCCAGACCCACGTGCCTGGAACTACTGCTGCTTCCGATAGTCTGGCTTGTTCTTTATCTGAAACAGAATTTAACTGCAGAAGTTTGTTATTCAAAAATCGCCTCATATACTCTGCAAGTGAACTGTCAGCCTCCTGGTCTGCAGGCATGAGAGGTTTCCACTGAGGTGTATAATATGCCCTCCCAAACAGTATTTCAAAAGGAGTTAACCCTTTTGCATTTAGAACAGTTCTCATGCTCAACAGTGCCAGAGGCAGACAGTGCACCCAGTTCTTTTGTGTCTCACTAATCAATTTCCTAAGCTTATTTTTCAGAACTCCATTATGCCTCTCTACTAAACCTGCAGATTGGGGGTGGTATGCACAATCTTTTTCAAGGAAATCCCGAAATAACGGCTCAATTGTTGTATGGTTTGATTTACAAGGTGTATGCCATTGTCACTATAGATCTTTTCCGGTATGCTAAATCTAGGAATAATTTCTTTAACAAGGACTTTTGCAACAGTAGCTGCATCTGGATTTTTGGTCGGAAAAGCTTCCACCCATTTGAAAAACATATCTATAATGACAAGACAGTACTTTATATTTTCGCATTTGTTTAGTTCTATAAAATCCATACAGATAGTATGGAACGGATATGGTGGTGTAGGGAAACTCCCTTGCTTAGGCTTCAGTGCCCCCTGTGCATGATGCCTGTTACAAACATGGCATGCTGCACAAAAAGTTTTTGTGTAGTTTGCAAATCCATACGTTGTAAACACTCGATTCACTAACTGTACCATCCCCCCTGTTGAGACATGGCACTGCCCATGGCTCAACAAAGCTGCATATCTAAACAAGTTAGATGGTAAAATTGGTTTTCTTTCTTTGGAGATGTACAGCCCTTTCTCAAGAATTGCTCCTCGTTTTATCCATTTTTGTTTTTCTACATTTGTAGTAAGTGTCTGCATTGTTTTTAACATTTCTAAATCTAAAATCTCAGATGGTTGTAATTCCTCACTCAAAAGAAATACTTCTGAAGCTGAAGTTGCCTGCTTTGCAGCTGTATCAGCTCTCGCATTACCTTTTGAAATCCTATCCTGTTGTTTGGTATGAGCTACGCATTTGCAAATAGCTACTTTCTGAGGTAACTGAACAGATTCTAACAAATCTAAAATAAATTGCGCATGATTAATTGGTTTACCAGTAGATGTTACCATTCCTCTATTTTTCCACTGTTGCGCAAAAACATGTACAGTAGAAAAAGCGTATTGGCTGTCAGTAAAAATGTTCACATGTTTATCCTTTGCCAAGGTACATGCCCTTGTTAAAGCAATCAATTCTGCTGCTTGTGCAGATAAGTTGTGTGGTAAAGACTTTGCTTCTAAAATCTCAGTATCAGAAACTACTGCATACCCCTCTAGATTCTGTCCTGTAGGACCCCTTCTACACAAGCCGTCCACATAGTATGTCACCTCGGCATCATCCAAGGGAACATCCATGAGATCTTTTCTAGGCAGTGTCTTTTGCTCAATCTCCTGCAGGCAGCATTGTGGTTTGCCATAGGTTCATAGGTTCATACTAGGCTATCTGCCCTAGGGCATTTATAAGCCTAGCCAGAATGTGTTTGGCTTTCGCCACCCATTTTAAATGAATTTTGCTCTGCCCTTTTTCGAGGTTAGTATACTCTGCCTCTGTCTAACAGTGACACAGAAGTGATACCCAGGGTAAACCTACAATCTCCCATCCACTCATCAAGATTCCTCTTGAAGAGAGTCAATGAGGGGCTCTGCCTAACCTGGACTGGGATTTTATTCCAGAGTGAAGGGAGCCTCTGGGTTATGAATCTGTCCCTCCAGCATGTCCTATTTATTTCAGTGCTGAGGTTTAAGTCTCTCGAGTGCGTAGCTCAATGGGATTTGGATTTTCTGAGGTGCAGCATGTCCATTAATTCCGGGTTGGACATGGCTTTATACGTCAGGCACAGATCACCTCTGAGCAGGCGGTATGCCACTGAGTAGAGCTGGAGTTTCTTTAACCGGGCAGCATATGGCATCTGTTTGAGCCCTTTGATCCTCTTGGTGAGGTACTTTTGGGGTCTTTGCAATTGCTGCAGGTGTCTGGTAAGGTACATCCCAAAAGGGGCATTGTACTCAATTATGGGCCTGATGAGGGATGAGTAAAGAGGCACGATGACCTCCACTGATCTAGATGTGAATCCCTTCATGATTAGGTGGGCTATATAAAATATTTTTCAAACCACTTTGACCACATGGTTGTCAAATGAGAGATTGCTATCAACTTGGGTACCCAGGTCCCTAATTACTTCTTCCGTGCCAATGGATTACCACCTATGTGGTAATTTGTGGGCACTTTGTTTTTGCCAAAGGGGATGACTATACACTTTTTGGCGTTTAGCTTGAGGCCATGGCTCTGGCACCAGTTGTCTGTTTCTATGAGGCCCTTTTGTAGGATGCTTGTGTCGGCTGGAGAGTCGATTATGGTGCCCAGTTTGCAGTCATCTGCGAACTTGGTCAGCCACAGTCCTTCCGTGTTAGCCTGTACCTCCGAGAAATATATACCAAACAAGAGAGGCCCCAGGACTGAGCCTTGTGGGATGCCACTTGTAACTGGTTTGGAGTCTGACATGGCTCCAGCAATTCTAACTATGTGGGTTCTGTCCTTGAGCCAGTTTGCAACCCATCTAGTGACATAGGGGTTTATATTTAAGCTGGTGAGCTTATCTATAATGCCCGTGTGGGGTATTGTATCGAAGGCTTTTGCAAGGTCCAGGTAGGCTGTGTGGACCACCTTCCCTTCGTCAATGGCCTTGGTGACTGTTTCAAAGAAATCGACCAGGTTTAAGAGGCAGGATCTGCCCTTAAAGCCGAAATGGGTAGGATCCAGTGTCTGTAGGTCCCCAATATCTTTATTTATGAGGTCCATGATGATCCTTTCCATAGCTTTGCAGACCAAGCTAGTCAGGCTTATGGGGCGATAGTTTCCAGGATTCGTTGAGGCACCACCTTTGTGGAGAGGGACCACTGTTGCTGTATGCCACTCTTTGGGTACATATCCTGTAGTAAGGCTCTGACTGAACAGTAGTTTTATTTTTGGGTTTAGTTCTTCTTGGAGTTCATGTAGGACGCAGCCCGGGACACCGTCTGGTCCCATTGATGCTGTGTTTTTTGCTTTGGAGAGGGCGGCTCTTACCTGAGCATCTGAGATGTCAAGGGGGGGCAGCACTCTGCTAGGATAGATATTTGCCCTTTTGGTGGGGAAGGGGGGGAGAAGTTTGTGCTGAACCTGTCAGCTAGGATGTTGGCAATGTCTGTGGGTTTGGTGTATTTTTTGTCATTTTGGACTAATTCTGAGCATATCTGGGAATTCCCACCCAGGTTCCTAACATAACTAAAGAAAGCCTTGTGATTATCCTTAGTGTCCTGTGCAATTTTTCTCTCGAAGCTGGCCTTAGATGATTTTATGAGTGCCCGTAGTTTTTTGCTAATACTGATCAGAGATGCCTTCCCTTTTTGGGATTTTGCTCTATCATGTAGTAGCTTCCTCCTTCTATTGTATAGTTTGTTTATGGCTGGGGTCCACCAGACAGGGCGCCTAACCTTGGAGGATTGGGTCTTGGTTTTATTTGGGATTGCATGATCCATGCATTCCTAAAGGTGTTCATAGAATGCATTTATAAAGGATTCTGCGGTCTGGACCGTATTTTCCACAGGCCCGGGGCTTTGAAGGATTTCACCTTGGTTTTGAGGAGTGTGAAATTTGCTTTAGAGAAGTTTTTCACTGTGGTTTTCTGGGCAGGGGCTGGGGTCGGGATGTGAATATCTAGTGATATAAGTTTATGGTCTGATCTTACCAGTGAGGGATACACTTCTGGTCTGGAGCATAGAGTCCCCATGTTGGTGATGATCAGGTCCAGTATGTTTTCCCCTCTTGTGGGAGTGGCAACAAGTTGTTCCATAGCATTTGAGTTTATAAATTCTAGGAACCTTTGGGCTAGGGTGTTGGAGCTAGAGTAATGCTCCCAGTCTATGTTAGGGTAGTTGAAGTCGCCAATATAATGGTGTTTGGAAAGACCTTCATATTTTCCAGTATTCTCAGGAAGGCCAAGTGGGGTTCCTGGGTTTGGGAGGGTGGTCTGTAGCAGGCTATAAACTGGAAGGCAGTTTTACCCACTGTTAGTTGCACATGGATAGTCTCTGATGCTTCGTGCTGTGCCACCAGAGGTGTGGGTATCTTTGACGAATATTGATACTCCCCCTCCTTTTGTGGTTCGGTACAAATTTTGCGTCCGAAAAACATGGTATGAGGTATAACCTGGTAGTGCTGGGGTGCTCTCGGGAGCCTTGAACCAGGTTTCTGTTACTGCACAGATATCGATGTTCTCCATGCTAAGGAGAGTTTCGAGTGCGTGCATCTTGAGGTTTAGACTTCTGGCATTGAGTAGCATTACTCTTAGTTTCTTATCCCTTGTGATACCTATGGAGGTGGATTTGTCTTTTGAGCCTTGCCTAAAAAAGGCACTATGGGGGTGGCAAGAGCCTTTGCCAATATCCGAAAACCCAGGGGTGACAGGTGCAAGCCGTCCCTAGCGAAGCATCATGGCTTGTCGAGCATGTAATCCCAGGCAGACAGGCATTGGATCCCCTTTGAATGACACCAATACTTAAGCCAATTGTTGAAATTGATCATCTTGTCTTCATATTGTGGCATCATTCTTGGTGAGGGTAAGATGCTACTCAAGGTCAGGGTCATACCGGCCTGGGCTACATGCTCAGAGAGCTCCTCTATGTCTCTTTTCATGTAGTCCAGGGAGGTACATCTCAGGTCATTCACACCAGCATGGACGATGACTGAGTCATATTTTGTACTTACCTTCTGCAGGGGTTGGGAGCAAGGTTGACTGATTCAAAGTTGTACATCGTTCAATTGTCATATGAGGTTGGCTCTACAGTATAGTCATACAGGAAAGATGTCTAGCAGGAGAAAGATATGCTACTTCTTCTTGCAGTAAAATAATCGCGACTGCATGAGGCACTCTCAATGTGAGAGGGTGGAACAACACTACTGAGGCTGAAGCCTGCACTGCCATTGCAGCTGCGACTACTGCTTGTACACAGTGGGGCAAGGATTGCGCCACTGGCTCTAGCTGTGATGAATAGTAAGCTATGGGGCATTGTTTGTCCCCATGTTGCTGTGTTAACACTGATGTCATATAGCCCTGCTTACAATCTACAGTTTGAAAAAATCGTTTATGATAGTTCAGTAATCCTAAAATTAATGAGGATGCTATCAGTTGTTTCACTTTGCAGAAAGCTGATTCTGTTTCTGGTGTCCATTGTAATGAATCTTGTGCTGCCATAGGCTTCTTGAATATTAAGTTGGTCAGTGGAGCAGATTCCAAGGCACAGTTTGGAATCCAACTCCGACAAAAATTAGTCGTACCTAGGAAGGACATCATTTCCTTCTTGGTAGTCGGTTTGGGTGCTTGTAATATTGCTGTTTTTCTGTCTTCTTCTAATATTCTGCCTTCTTTGGATATTACATATCCCAGGTATTTAACCTGTTTTTTCCAAAGTTGCAGTTTGTTTTTGTTTACTTTGTGTCCTTGAGTGGCTAGAAATTGTAGTAATGCTATGGTATCTTCTCTGCATTCTTGCTGGGTGGGGGCTGTCAGCTGAATGTCGTCTACATAAAGTAAAATCTGGCTGCCTTTCGGTGGGATAAATCCCACCAGGTTACTTGCCATTTCCTGTGCGAATATTGTTGGACCCTCACAATATCCCTGTGGTAGTTGCGTGTATGTTTACCTTTTCCCCTGAATGTAAATGCAAACCAATGTTGGCTGTCAGGGTGTATCGGTATTGGGAAAAACGCATTGCTAATATCTACCACAGAAAAATACTTCTGTTGAGGTTTCAAATCATTTAATAAGGTGTGTGGATCTGGCACTGTAGGTGCTCTAGGTATAACTGTGTCATTTACATCTTGTAAATCTTGGACCATACGCCATTCTCTATTTGCTTTCCTAACAGGAAATAAGGGTGTATTACATGGCGAATCGGGAGATTCTATCAATACTCCTTCCTTAAGTAAGGTTGCTATTATAGGTTTGATTCCTACTTCTGCATCCTTTCTTAAGGGATACTGTCTTTTTTGAGGTCTAAATGCTGATTTTGGCATGATAGTGACTGGTCCTGCTGTGCGAATAAGTCCTACATCTGATTTCCCTGCTGACCAGAGAGTCTCTGGTATGCCTCATAAGGCTTTTTCCTCTTCCTCTAGTAAGAGTGCTACTCAGCTGTCCTCACTTGGCTGCAAGTGCACAGCTGGGTGTGTCTGTGTTATCCAATTCAACTTCTGCTTTTGTACTCCCTGTTCTGACAGTTCTAATTCTGTCTGTTTTTCCCACCTTGTGACTTTTTCTCCTAGGTCTGCCCATCTCACATTCTTATCTTTAGTCAAACTAACATGTGGTAATCGATTAGATTTCTAAAGTGCTAGGAATTCCTGGGGCAATGAACAGCTAACTACACTGTTTCCTTTTGTGTCCCAGTACAGATTACATAATACTAATCTGTTAGCATGGTTTCTAAACAGTTCTTGCTCATATTCTTTATCAGGTCCTGGTATGCTACAGTAATATAGAGTACAATGCAACAAATGTTGTTTATCAGTGTCAAGGGAGGGGGATTTACTGATGGCTATGTTCATCAGTTCTTTGGTTACTGCCCCTGGACCAGTCGTAACCAAGTCCTGGCTGTACCAATAAAATGTTTCACCCTCCGGTCGCACCACAAAAGTATCCATTTGTCGCTGTGCTTCCATACCCTGCATAGTTGGAACTACTGCTATGCCAAATATCTGCATAAGATCTCTGCCCAAAAGATTTACTGGGCATTTTGCAGAAACAACAATTTTGCTTTTCTGGGTCATCCCTGAAACAGGGTCAGTTATTGCTATGTTGTGGGAGAGTGGCTCCCGATACAGCTGTCCATTAGCTGCTTTCACTAATATGTAATCAAGTGATTCTGAATTTTCTGGTAGTTTGGAAGGATGTATCAGGGTCCGTGAAGCCCCTGAGTCACACAGGAATTTAACTTCCCTCCCCTCTACCAGAAGTGTAACTTCCGGTTTTGTGTCTGCTAAGTAGAGCTCTAAGCTCAATAATGCTAAATCCAAGATTTTATTTTCTTCATTATCTGTGATTTCATGCACATCCTCTATTTCTTCTAACACATCCTCTACTCCCTTTATCACATTCACATTTGTCTTTTCTTGGTCATTTCTTTCTAGTGATTCTTGACTACCACATAGTCAGTCCTCACCCTCCTTATCTTCCGTGGTTACCTTCTTATTTTGCCTGCAATCCCTTGCCAAATGTCCCTTTTTTCCGCATTTAAAACATTCACCCCTTTTCTTTCTCTCTTCAAATTCCTCTGATCGCTTATCAGATTGTTTGTTTCCCTGGGCATTTTTCTTACCCTTCTTCCCGGACTGTACTACAAAGACTTCTGCTCCGTCTTCTACTGCAAATACTTGAGTTTTCTTTTTTCTTTTTGCTATTAAAATGCCTTTCAGCATGTCTTGCATATTCAAGTAATGACTGTAATCTACTTGTACGATGATCTACCATGTGCTTTGTAATAAAACTGCTTATGGGTGCAATACTACCCTTCAAAAATGCATTCTTTACTTGCTGCTCATATGGGGAATCATGTCTTCAGGTACCTGCATTCCACAATGGTTATTAAAACACTCTAATAATCTAGCATAATATCTATCAACAGTTTCACCTTCCTGTTGGATGCATTGATTAATGCAAGTCCAGTCAGCCCTAGGCTTCCATTTCTCAGAGATTCGATCTGTCAGACCTTTCACTCTGTTATCCAGTTCTGCATTACTATGTGGGAGTGGCCTATGTTCTGCGTCACGGGGATTCCAGTTGCCACTGATCATGTGCCAATCTGGACCCACGATTTGTCTGACTACTTTCTCTACTTCCTCTCCATTTAAGTGGTAACTTAACCTCATGCCTTGTAAGTCTTCTAAAAATTTTCTAAAATTAACTTTTGGATGGGGAATTCCCTCTGTGGCTTTCTGGATGTCTTCCGGTGTCCACGGTCTATATACTAGAAGAGTTGGGTCCTGTCCTGCCTGTGGATTGGGTACTTCTATGAGTGGACATATCTCTTCTTCACTCATAGCTTGTGAATTTTTATTTATTTCATACAATTCAATATCCCCTCTTAAGTTGCATGTTTGAGACCTAGTCTCGACAGGATCTCTGACAAATGGTTTTGATTTCGCAGGGACAGTTGGGTATAGCGGAGGTGGATCTGCTTGTCCACTTGCTTCATATTCTGGTAAGGGGAGCGGAGGGGGTGAAGGGCCTGATGCTATTACCAAGTTATTGTCTTCTTTATCTAAAAACATTGCTTTTGAATTTTTATTCTTTTGTTCCCTGCGGTTTGCTTCCTCAAGCCATCTGTGTTCCTGAGGAACTCCCAACTGACGTTGTTTTTTTACCTGACCTTTTGCATCTGTTTTAAGTTGTTTGACAAGTTTGATAAATGAAGGTTTATCTAATTTGCCATCAAATTTGTATTTATTAACCCATTTTGTATAGTACCTAACATTATCGGCACATTGTAATTGCATGTATTTCGCGTCTTCGGTTAATGGCGGATCTCGGGATCTTTTTGTGCACTTATTTCCCATGTTGTCTTAACTTAGAAATTGTTACGTAACCTTTCTTATCAAGTGGTACCACGATTTTCTCTTTTTCACAGTTTATCTAGAATAACTGCCTGCCTATCCTGTTTCCCTGATCTATGACAAGACAGCAATCTTTTTTGTCCCTGATTTATATAAAATTTCCCTGACAAAAACAAATACTGTAACAAATCCCTGATCTGAAACAAAGAAAAGGTAAATTCCTCCTTACCTGAGCCTCCGTGATTGATCGTCTCACTTGCTGGAACCGTTGACTCGTCCTCCAATCGCAGATCAGAAACAGTGGCTGGCCTCTTTTGAACGACAATTCAGTCGGAGGTCTTCCAGAGCAGAAGAACCGATGTGGCCTCTTCCCCATATGGTTTCATGCCACCGGGCCCATCTGACCTGAGCTAGAGCAAGAGTTTTCCGGTCCGAAGGACCAATCTATCACTGGAAAAATAAACTTCAAAAATGATCAATACACGGCAGGTTCAGGATAAGGCACTTTAATCTTGCAGCAAGGAGACAAAAACGTGCTAATGCAGAGTTTGTCTAACTAAAATCAGGAAGTAAGTCCATCTTTATACACTTTCTAATAAGACATTGCCTACCAAGCTGACGTAATAGATCACAAATTTTAACATCATCATTGCATAGCAGCTGTTTGTCCATGATTTTCTGCTTGCACTATCAATTTTATGAAAAACTTCCTAAGAAAAATAATGTGGCCTTGGTGACCACCGGTTAGATACAGCTTCCCACTATGTTATGTTATCATTCAAGGTACTATAGCTAATTCGAGCACAAAGCAAGTACAGATTCTTCAAGCAGTCTTTTGTTTCATGTATCTCTTCTTTTCCGCAGCTGTGCATGTTCTCATAACACAAACAGAGCTGATTGTTCATATTCAATCATATTATAGAAAACAGTATTGTTCTATTCATACACTATTCATTCATTTTCCTGACCTAGCAGATAATCACCTGCTTCTCAGTACATTTCCAAAAGGCATAAACATGAATTTTGCTGTGCTAGCAAATACTAGGTCAGGGTGCATCTTGCAGTTTCAGAAAGCATACTGTGGTTTGAAAAATCATCTTATAATTTCATATAGAATTAAGCTGTACATAAAATAGAATGAAAATGTGTTAACCCTGTTAGCTTCTAATAAGCATTAGATATATATATATATATATAAATGAATATTTTTCTGACACCTTCTCTATAGTGGAGTATTTTGCTTCTAACTTACTCATCTTGCTGAGATAACAAATTGATTTGGTCTCATTATCTATATTGTGACTCAGCACTATACCCAACCCAAATTCTGAGGCATCTACTTACACACTGAATAGTTCTGAGAAGTTAGGATACACCAAAACCAACATCAGCTCTGCAAAAGGCTTTAAGCACTTGAAAGGACACTTGTGCTTCTAGTGCCTCCTTCCTTGCACAGACATCTCCCTCTTGGTCAGTCTGATAAGGACGCACTGACAGATGACCTCCTAGTAATATTCAGCAAGTCCCACAAAAGCTCTTGCCTGCTCCTTTGTCTTAGGGACAGGTAATTCCCTTGCAGCCTCAACGTTCCCCACTGTGGTTTAATTAACCCTCTCCCAATTACATATTCAAGGTAATCTCCCCAGTCGTTCACACCTTACACTTAACAATGGGCCCAGCCTAACCTACTGAATTTAAAGCTGCTTGCAACAAGGTATGAATCTTCGTGTGTAGATTAAACGATAACATCATCAAGGTAGGATGCAGTATAGGTTGGTGATGCTTCAGGACTGAATCTATGGAACATGGTCAAAGCCCTGTAGTGACTGAATGGGAGGACAGCATATTGGAACAATCCAGTAGTTCTATAAAAAAAGAAGTTATGTACCTACCATAATGTTCCATGTTAGTTGTCCTTCATGTCGCCTTCCTTCTTGCTGGATGGGTTTGGAGCCGATCCTCGGCTCTGACTTGGCCACTTACTAAAGCTTGAGAGCTCTTTACTGGCTCAAGGCTACCCCTTCTCCCAGAATTCCCAGTATCAGCTACCCAGATCTCATTTGAGATAGCTCACACTAGACATAATTATAGAAGATAATCCATTAATAAACCTGTATATACAGTTAATTGTCATGGTTTGGTTGGGAAGCAACTAATAACAAAACAAATTAGCCAGTGAAACCATTGAGAAACTCCTCTCAATCCTCGAGGAAGGGGGAAGGAGGGAGGGACGCAAGAAGGAAGGCGAGATGCAGGACAACTAACATGGAATGTTATGGTAGGTACATAACGTCTTTATGTTAAGTTGTCCAATCTCACCTTCATTCTTGCTGGATAGGACAGCATCCCTAACACCTCAATCCTGGGTGGCTCATTGGAACAGACTCTTCAGAACCATGGAACCAAAGGAAGCCCTGCTCCGGGAGACCACATCTACTTTGTAATGAGAAATGAATGTATGAGGATCTGCTCAAGTAGCTGCTGCACAAATTGCATCTATGGGCAATCTAGACTGAAATGCTACTGAAGTAGCTACTGACCTGGTTGAATGACCTTTGGGTTTTGTTGGAAAATCTTTTTGTCGCAAATGGTAGGTATGGGCTATGGTGTCTGATAACCATTTTGACAATGTTACTTTAGAAACTGAAAGGCCTTGTTTGTTGTTAGCAAATGAAAGGAACAACTGACCTGATTTTCTCATCTCTTTAGTTCTATGGAGATAGAAATGCAGTTGTCTATGCACATCCAGTTGGTGTAATCTGTATTCTGCCTTGTTGGAATGATTAGGGAAAAAGGAAGCTCAATGGATTGATTCAAATTGTTTTCTGAACAAACTTTAGGTAGCAAAGATGGGTTGGTTCTCAGAGAAACTCTGTCTTTGTGAAAAACTAGGTATGGAGGGCGAACACATAGTGCATGAAGTTCTGAAACATGTCTGACAGAAGTAATAGCTTAGTAAGAACCATAATTTCCTGTTTCAGAGACCACTTGTGAGGCATGAAGATAGCCACGCTGAGCCTGTCTGCTATTATGATGGATGTCCCAGGGAAATGCATTGCTGTCAGAAAATGTTGGATGGAAATCACCCATTGCCACAGTCTGAGGGCCTCTCAGCACAAGGGGTAAGACCTGGTTCCACCCTGTTTGTTGATGTACCAAACCACTGACATATTGTCCGTCTGTATTGCAATAGTCCCAGCAGGGAGAGAGTCTTGAAGAGCTTGCACCGCTCTCATCTCCAGGACGCTGATGTGCAAGTGGTACTCATGAGGTTGCCAAGTGCCTTGGACTGTCTTCCCTAGATAATGCCCCCCCTATCAGGGAAGTGTCCGTGGTCACTGTGGCGACCGGATGGGGTTGCATGAAAGGTCTGCCCTGAGTGACTAGTGGGGAGACCATCCACCAGGAAAGGTGTCTTTTGCAAGATTCCGTAATTAGCATCATGTGAAACATGGGTAATTCCTGGAAGGACCATTGTGTGAAAAGAAGCCACTGAAGGATTCTCATGTGAAAGTGAGCTAAGTGAACTGGAAGAATGGCTGCTGCCATGGAACCTAGAGCTTGAAGAACATATTTGACTTGAATTCTTTTGCTCCTCAGAAGTGACACCTGTTTTCGAATAATGGAAACTCTTTCCTGAGGCAATTTTACAATCATTTTTCTTGTGTTTAGTTCTGCTCCTATGTATGTAATAGATTGACAGGGCAACAAGGCAGATTTTTTGAAGTTTATTGTGATGCCTAGTTGAGCACAGGATGTGATGGTGTAATTTTGTGCCTCTATAAGTTGTTGCCTGGTGGTAGCAGTGAGGAGCCAGTCGTCCAGATAAGGAATCACCTGGAATCCTAAATGTCTCAGGTGAGCCGTGACTACTGCCATGCATTTGGTAAACACCCTGGGGGCTGTGGTGAGACCAAAGGGCAGAGCTCTGAAATGGTAATGACTGGCCCCTAGCCAGAAGCGTAGAAATCTCCTGGACCATCTGTCCATTTTTATATGATAGTATGCATCTTGAAGATCTATGGAGCACATCCAATTGTCCTGACCCAGGAAGGGGAGAATGTACTGCAGTGTTACCATCCGGAACTTTTCTTTTTGTACATATTTTTTTAACCTGCTGAGATCCATAATTGGTCTCCAGTCCCCTGTAATATTTGGGCACTAAAAAGAATCTTGAGTAAGTTCCGGATCCTACTTGGTCTGCGGGGACTTCCTGGATGGCTCTTTTTCTAGCAGTCTTGAAACTTCTGTGACAGCCTGATCCCTTAGATTGGGTGGAACATCCTGGATGGATTTTTTTTTTAAACAAAAGAGGGTTGATGAAAGGGAATCTTGTAACCTCCGGATATAATGGCTAGTACTCATTTGTCTTTTGTAATATTTTGCCAGACGATTGGGTACAATGAAAGCCTTCCCCAGACTGCCTCCAGAGTTGAGCAGTCAGGCATCCCTTCAGGGATGTTGATAGGGTTTGGAAGAGAACGTATCTCTGTCACCCTGATTTTGTGGACCCCCTCTGCCATGAGGGCAGCGTCTGCCATTATTATTTCTCCCCCTGCCTCTGGGGGAAGATTCACCACGTGCATCAGGCAAGGGTCCCTGGGATTTTTGAAACCACATTTTTTCACCCTTCTGACCCCTTGGGTATGGTCTGGTAGGAATGGAAAAACGGACTCCGACATCAGAGAGCGTCTTGCCTTCCTGGTGGCATCTGGTAAGCGTGTCTTTCACCTAAGACCCAAAAAGAGAGGAGCCATCAAAGGGGGTATTGATGAAGGACGCTCTGAAACGTTCCGCAAACTGACACAGCCACAGCCACAGCCAAAAATGTCTCCTAAGAGCCTCTCCTGTACCTGCAGCTCTACTCGCTCCATCGGCTGTGTATGAAATAAGCCTCATGGAGGAGTTGACTACTGAATTAAGAGTCGTCAGCTAGGTAGCTACCTTGGCTGAAGCTCCCTCAGCTGTGGGATCTTGTAGGGTATCTCCAAGCTCTTTTAGGAAATCCCTCTGAAGCCTAGTAAAATGGGAAAGATAGTTCAGGGATCTAAGGGAGAAGGTCGCTGATGAAAACATCTGCTTCCCATATCTGTCCATCATACGAGAGTCTTTATTCAGTGGATGGACAGATGAGGAGGTTTCAGCTAACTCTCTTTTTGTGGCTGTTGCTACCACCATGGCATCAACTGGGACACCTTTAGATAATAATTGTTTGTCTTGGAAAGCTGTGATGAATTTATTGGGTCTCCTCGGGACACGTTCCATGGAATCTGGAGCTGACCAAGCCTTTTGAGACACTACAGACATGAGTGGATCAAAAGGCAGAGACACCCAGGAGGTGGAAGGTCGGGAACCAAATGCATCCAGGTATACAGACTCATCCTCAGAGGGGACTAGGTAAGTCCAGCTATGCCTCTTCCTGAGAATCTCAAGGATGTCCAAAAAGGAAACATCTTCAGAGGGGGACATTGGGGACCCCTCAGATTCATCCAGGTCTGTATCTGAGGTGACAGACTCAGGGGAGTCTTCATGCTTCCTCTTGCACTTTTTCTTCTGGAAAGCCTGCTCAGAATGCTCTGGGGAGGTTTTGGAAGAAGAAGGTTCACCCAATGGGGTGTCCTGGGGCATAGGTTCCCTACACTTTGGGGCTGGAGGAGGAGCAGAGGTTGTCACAGGCACCGAGGGGGACGGAGCCGATGGAACCAATAGTGGAGCCATCTGTGGGGACAGCACTCTCTGCATGACCTCGAAGGCATCACGTTCATGACACAAGAGAAGAGAAGTAACAGGAATCCCACCTTGTGCTGAGGGCAACAGCTCCGAGGCTGATGTGGGAGACGAGCTCAATTGAGCCGACGCTCCGAGAGAGAGAGCGGGGTCGGATGAGGGTCCGATGCCACTTCCCCCCTCGGAGCCAACGACAGAGCTTCATCACCCAGCTACCTCGATGGGAGGAAGAATCGGGGTAATTGGAGCCAATGTCAGACCTGAAGAGGATGTCATCAGAGCTGAAGGAACCACAATGGACTCCATGGACTCCGGCTCCGAACTAAGCATAGTCAGAAGAGGAATCGAAATCAAAGCGGATGGAGCCAAAGCCTGTTGAGGTGGACTCAAAAGCATTTTAGCAGGGGCCTGTGACTTCAGCAACCTACTGACCACTCTCTCGACATCCTGATCTGATAACCTCGAGGATTGAGAGGAGTGGGAAGATGGGCATTGACTGATCTTGCTTTGAAGAAAGGGTGATTGTGGCACTGAGCGAACTGGCTCCAATGAAGGAGACCTAGCTCGTTTGTGGCTCCAAGATGGCTCCAAAGTAACAGTTGGAGCCGTTGGAAGGGTCGTCTTGTCGGTGCCAGATGGCACCGACACACTTGGTTTGTTAAGCTCACAGGTCAGTTCCGAACATGGAGCCGACAGCTTGACTGGTTTCACTGGCTGAGAAGCTTTAGCCGGAGAATCCTGTTTTAACAATCCATGGAGGATAAGCTTGTTTTTCCGCTCCTGCAGAACCTTTGGACTAAAGGCATGACAAATAGCACAAGAGTCCTGCAGGTGCAGAGCCCCCAAGCAGTAAACACAATGAGTGTGTCCATCTGTCAGAGACACATTCTGACATGAGTCACACTTTTTAAAACCAGAGGTTTTAACTTCCTTCGACATTTTACCAAAAAGACAAACTACAACAGTAAACTAAAAATTAATAAAGACCTTAAAGGAGAGCTTCTAACTTAAACGGCTGTCCTTAAGGGGGAGGGGGAGAACTCTCCAAGTTAAATGAATTCAGGGTATAACAGAAGGCCTAGTGACTAAGGGGCGATGGCCAACACAGCACAAAAAAACACCACAAGGAAGAGATAAGGGGTTTACAATAAAAGAAACTTACAAACTACTACAAGAGAGAAATTATATATCAAATTTTAAGCACAATATTTGAGTTTAATAGAGAAAAAAATTATACTAAGCCTGAGCCAGTATTGATCGCAACCTTCCAGCTAAAGCGGCAAATGAGATCTGGGTAGCTGATGCTGAGCATTCTGGGATAAGGGGTAGCCTCGAGCCAGTAGAGAGCTCTCGAGCTATAGTAAGTGGCCGAGCCGGAGCCGAGGATCAGCTCCGAACCCATCCAGCAAGAATGAAGGTGAGATTGGACAACTTAACATGTGTCTTTCTTAGCCTCATCACTTAAGATAATCTATCAATAACCCTCTGTTACATCTGGGGTAGTTAGGAATCCCCTCTTCCCTAATCACTCCACAATCAGCTGATCAGCTTTCTGAAGCTGTTACAGACTCAGACCATCTGAGCTTAGAGCAAGCCGAATTCATATCTACTAGTGGACTCTTTAATAACCCATAATTACACAATGTTCCTGACCTCCTGGTACCCTGCAGAGTTTTAACTTAACATTTTCCTCTGGAATTGTCCCTACATGATTGTCCAATCAAAGATGTACTTCTCAGCAACTCTGATTTGAAGCTTGTGATCAAATTTTACCAAGAAGGAAAGTACAGTTGATGGGGAGCAAAGCTGCCTCATACTGATAAAGACCAAATCCAGGATTTTATTGCCTCAGTTGGGATATGAACTAACTGGTCCAGAGAGATTGTACTGATGAAATCTTTCAGTTAATGGAAGGGTAGTTCCGCAAGAGAAAGGTGTTTGATTTAATGCATAGCAATTTACTACTGGTTAGTAAGGAGATCTGGACTGAAGAGGCATAGAAGGGGCCCTATAATTAATTATGATATGAGAAGAGACGCTGGACGTGAAGGAGTTCCAAGTCATTAACTTGTTTAACAAGTCTGAAGGTTGAATGATTTTTGAAGAATATGGAGACACTGCTGCCCTTAGTGCCCTTATCTAATGGGTTGGGCCTGAAAGTGTGGCAGGCATAAAAAACCTGCACTGATGATGCGCACTCACTGGTTTTGAAAGAGGTCTCTGTGATGATGCATATACTGATTTTTTTTCCAGGATAAGGACTACTTGTAGGGAGTGGAGTTTTTGTTGGGGCTCCTAACATTAAACAACAACACCTACTGTCTAAACATTTTCTTTGGTAGATCTGAAGAAAGAAACAACAGGTTGGCACTAGCTACCCAGTGATGAGAAGGATGCATTACTTAACTTCAGCACAGAGGAGGTAAGAAAAGAGCTAAGGAGAGTGAACCCCAGGAAGGCTACTGGCTCAGACAACATACTGGGTAAGGTGTTAAAAGGCTGTGCTGATCAACTATGCACAGTGCTCAAAGAAATATTTAGCACCTCTCGTGGCATGGCAAAAGTACCCTCATGCTACAAGGAAACTAACATCATCATATTACCTGAAAAACCCACTACCTCCAGCCCAAACGTCTTCAGACCAGTCACTCTGACATACACTGTTATGAAATGTTTTGAGCAGCTGATCAAAAATCATCTTTCATCATACCTACGTCCTGATTTTGTCCCTCTGCAGTTTGCATACAGAGCTAACCGATCCACGGCTGATGCTATATCAGTAGCACTACACATCTCCCTTGAGCAATTGGAGGGCAAAGACAAACATGTGAGGATGCTGTTCATAGACTTCAGCTCTGCATTTAATACAGTGGTACCAATGCAGCTGACAGAAAATCTGGCACATGTAGGAATCAGTAAGCATCTCTGTAACTGGATCGTGGACTTCCTGATTGAGAAACCATAGAGGGTCTGTTCAGGTAAGAACACATCAAAGTGCATCACAGTTAACACTGGGGTTCCACAGGGATGTGTTCTTAGCCCACAATTATTCACCATCCTGACCCACGACTGCTATGCTAAGCAAAAGTCCAACCATATCATCAAGTTTGCTGATGACACCACAGTCGTGGGGCTCATCATAAACGAGGAAGAAAGGGAGTGGCATCTCTGATCAGTTGGTGCAAGGGGAACAACCTTGACCTGAATGTAAGCAAGACCAAAGAGATTATCATTGACTTCAGGAAAAGGAGAAAAAACGCCCAGTGCTCAGGATCAATGGTGAGAGTGTGGAGCAGGTTAAGAGTATGAAATTCATGGGTGTACATATATCAGTGGATCTATCCTGGTCAGGAAACACCAGCCAACTGGTCAAGAAAGCGCACCAATGCCTCCACCTTTTAGGAAGGCTGAAAAAAGCCAAGTTTCCTCCTCATATTCTCTCCACCTTGTATTGAAGTGCAGTACAGAGCATCCTCATCTGCAACTTCACAGTGTGGTTTGGAAGCTGCAGTTACAGAAAGGAAGGTACTACAAAGAATGGTGAGGGTTGCAGAGAAGGTAGGAGGTTCCAATCTTCCATTGATCTTTATTCTGAAAGAAGCAACCAAAAGGCCACCAAAAAATACCTGCCCATGGAGTGTTTAAGCATCTGGCATCGGGCAGTAGATATCGCAGCATCCAATGCAGGACTACAAGATTCAGTAACAGTTTCTACCCTGCAATGATTAGTTTTCTGAATTTGGGCACTAGTCCCAGAGGTCTGGATGCATTATATATTCCAAGTGCAATATTTATTTATTATATCCATAGTCAGTATTATTTAACTCACTCAAGTGTAATATTAGACAAATAACTTAGGCATTTTAGTCCAGAGTGTGTTTTGTTTTACTTTAAATAGGGTAGTTAATTTAACTAAGGGGAGGGTATTCTTTTCGTATATGACTGTTGGTAAATGTCTGCTCTTTCTTGCATGTATTTAGAGTAGTATTGTATTTGTTAGTTATGCTTATTCCTCTACTTGTATGTGTTGTTTCACTTTCCTTTGTAATCTCAAGAATTGAGCTGATGCAAGAGATTTCATTTAGTGTAGCTAAATGACAATAAAGTTTACTTTGACTACATGTTATCCAGATTCTGTTTTGTTACGCTGGAAGCTATAGAAGGCTGACATTGCCTAAAAAGGCACTACAGGGAGAACAAGGATTCAAAACTCTCGGGTGATTAGATGCAGACCATGTCTCACAAACTAGTATGGACTGTCTACCATGTCCTCCCAGGCTGCCATTGTGCCCCCTTAGAATGACACCTGAAGGTAAGCAAATGATTGAAGTCAATAATCTTTTGTTGTATTTCAGCATCATTTTTGGTGATGGTAGAATGCTGCTCTAGGCTAGACTCATACCTACCTCTGATATCTTACTGTATTTACATGTCTCAAGTCATTTATACCCACATGTACTATGATAGTGTCATATGTAATTGTGGTGCAAAGGCATGAGTCCCTGCATGACATGGAGAATTCTGGCACTTGATATGCAACTGACAGTGACCTTCTCTTTGTGCAGCCTAGAGAGTAGTGCAACTGTGTGTCTCACTGTGGAATGATGTACAACTAAGATATTGATTTCTGTAGAGGCTTGCCTCTTAGATGTATGGTTCAGGGTGGTTGCTGCCTGAGTTGTGTACTTATGAGGCTAAGGGTACGTGTTTCTTAGGTGACATTTAGGGGGTCTTTGTGATTTAGGTAGATGAGTTTTAAGAGCCTCAGCATATGTACTTCTATGTGTTGAGTTTGATGTGTGTGTGATTGCTAAAGTGTGGTGTTATATGGTACTGACACTCTGCATGTTATGTATACATGTTATTCTTGTTCTGTTCATCCCTTCCTCTGCCTCAAGCAGCTCTGAATGCTCCAAATGAGTTATGCTATTTCACTGCTTTGGGTAACACTTTTCATAGCCCTAACACCCTCTATGTGAAGAAACATTTTCTCAAATGTAATTTGAAATGTCTCTCTTCTAGGTGGCATCCATCTGTAAGTCTTCCACATATCTTCAGACAGTACAATTATTTCACATCACAGACCCCCTTATCTTCTCCCTTCTAATGTATACATGCCTGAATGTGTAACTTATACCGCTTAACTCTCCCTGATTGTCTGGAATGTTCCTGCTAATCCCTTCCAAAACTGGCAATTTTGGGAGAAAACAATGGCAAATTAAACTTTAAAATAATGACGGTTATTAAAGTTATAGACTTCTTTTACTTCAGAAAATGCATATTGATCCACATTCTCTTATTCTGTCGATTCTTCAGGACAGTAGTACTATTTCAGAAAGTGAACCTGACGCAGTATTTGTCTGTGACTTTTTCTGGATTTGTCCACGATTCTGGAGGTGAAAGACTGAGAGCCATGGTCTAAGTCTCATTTCATAATGAAGGCACACCATACACTTCACCATTTTTAAAAATCATTACATTCTGTCAGCCAAATGTATTTCATTCCAAAGACTTCCAGAACTATCCATATGTGGTTTTACTAATGATCTGTACAACAGAAGGATGACCGTGGCACATACAGAATCCATGTCTCACTATGCACTCTAGCTATTTATTAACATGGCTCACTGACGTTTAGTACTATGTAGCACAATTCACTGCAAGGATTATTATTATTGCAAACATTTACCTCCTCTGTCTTTCCATTGTCACCCCACCAAGGCCATGTATTTTTTCACTCCAAAAGTACTGAACATGGTACTCTTTGCATTAAGCCAAAGTGCTGCCCATCTGTCAAAACTCCCATCTGCTCATGGTCTCTCTGGAAATCTCCATGCTTGATTACATAGCCTGTCTTTGTACTTTGTTCCTTCAGTCTACAAGTCTATCCTGCTCTCTTTGTACGTTGTTCCTTTGGTGTAGAAGTTTATCATGGTCTCTTCGTACATTGTTCCTTCAGCGTATAAGTCTGTTGTCCTCTCTCTGTACGTCGCTCCTTCAGTGTACAAGTCTGTAGTACTGTCTCTGTACTTTGTTCCTTTGGTGTGTAAGTCTATCGTGCTCTCTTTGTACTTTGTTCCTTTGGTGTGCAAGTCTATCGTGCCCACTTTGTACTTTGTTCCTTTGGTGTGCAAGTCTATCGTGCTCTCTTTGTACTTTGTTCCTTTGGTGTGCAAGTCTATCGTGCTCTCTTTGTACTTTGTTCCTTTGGTGTGCAAGTCTATCGTGCTCTCTTTGTACTTTGTTCCTCTGGTGTGCAAGTCTATCGTGCTCTCTTTGTACTTTGTTCCTTTGGTGTGCAAGTCTATCGTGCTCCCTTTGTACTTTGTTCCTTTGGTGTGTAAGTCTATCGTGCTCTCTTTGTACTTTGTTCCTTTGGTGTGTAAGTCTATAGTGCTCTCTTTGTACTTTGTTCCTTTGGTGTGTCAATCTATCGTGCTCTCTTTGTACTTTGTTCCTTTGGTGTGTAAGTCTATTGTGCTCTCTTTGTACTTTGTTCCTTTGGTGTATAAGTCTATCGTGCTCTCTTTGTACTTTGTTCCTTCAAAGTGCAAGTCTACTGTGTTCTCATTGTATGTTGTTAATTCGGTTTGTAAGTCTATCTTGCTCTACAAAACCAGTATGATATTTAGCACAAATAACAGAATAAGACTTCTTGTGCTGGTAGAGAATCCTGCAGCAGTGCAATGCTTAATGACTTTAATCTTAACAAGTCCTTCTAACAACTAACCTTTGCTTCTAGTCAAACAACCAATTTCCAAATCACTTCCGCATTTCTGGCCAAATCATTTAATTTTCCTATCAAACTCTTTGTCCATCTCAGTCACAACTTATTTATAGGACTAAATCTGGGAAGATGGCTGCCCTGTGTAACCATACTGTATTAACCACACAACTAGCATTCAGTAAGTCCACCAGCCTAACACACACAATCTCTTCCATAACTTTCCCATTAAATTAACATATGCAGTAGGACCACTGTTACCAACTTCCACTCACCTGGCAAATTTCCAGTTTTTAGGGAGCAAATTTTCACAGGCTTTCATTGAACACCACTGCCAACTCTGGCACCCTGGTTCTAGTGACTTACTACCTTGAAAACCTAGGCATTAATTTCCTACTTCTGTCTGCTAATTATTCCATTTTTTATTTTTATTTATTTATTTGCATTAGTTTACTGAGTTGGTCAAGCACCCACTTGGTTTGGGTCATGAGAAATGAAGCACCCTTTTCAATGAAGACCTGGAGACAGAAGGTCCACATATTACATAAAACATTTTACATTACAAAAAACGCCCTTACCAGCCTCAGTAAGAAGATGAGATCCCTCATAAAATCCTCCAAAGCTAGTTACGAAAATAAAAATTCCAAAGAACCACAAGGCATTCTATAGCTATGTCAAGAATCGAAATGGCAATGCTCAGATCTGCTCTGAGCTACAACAGAATGGCATTAAATATACTGAACCCAAGGATATTGACAATATCCTGGCATATCGATTCAGTGCAAACTTCACCCCCTAAAGGGCCAATCTCAATACCAAAAGATTGCCAAAGTCCGGTAATAAAGGCCACACAAGTAAAAAAAAAAAAAAACACTCTCCAAAGCTAAGAATACAGCATCCATGGGACCAGATGACATCCCAGGCTGTGTACTACATGAACTACAAAATGAACTGGCACCTCACCTAAGTGTGATGTTTAATCATGGCCTCACCTCGCTTCGTGCCCACTGAGGGGTGCACAGCTATAGTTAACCCACTCCACAAGGGGTGATCCACCTTGGGTCCCAGGAACTACCATCCCATCTGACTGCCTGAGCCTGATCTGCAAGGCCATGGAACATATTATCATGGAACTTATAAACAAAGACATTGGCAAGCTTCAAACACTGGATCCCAAGCAGTTTGGGTTCGTGAAGGGCCGATCTTGTCTCCTGAACCTGACTGACTTCTTCGAATCAGTCTCCAGAGCCATGGACAAGGGTAAGGTAGTCCACACAGCCTATCTGGACCTCGACAAGGCCTTTGACACCACCCCCCACTCTGGAATCATAGATAAACTTACTAAGCTGGGCATTAATCCCCTACGTCACTCGATGGGTTGCCAACTGGCTTACTGACAGAACCCACACTGTAAAAGTAGCTGACTCCAAATCCAGCTCCTGACAAATGACAAGTGGAGTACCTCAGGGTTCAGTCCTGGGACCGCTCTTGTTTGGCAACTACTTCTCTGAAGTACAGGCCAACACTTAGGGACTCTGGCTAACAAAGTTCGCAGATGACTGCAAATTGGGAGCCTTTATTGAATCCCCAAATGATGTGGATATTCTACAAAAGGGCCTTACAGAAACAGATGCTTGGTGCCAGAGCCATGGGCTCAAGCTCAATGCCAAGAAATGTGTTGTTATCCTCTTTGGGAAAAAAAATGTACCCATGAATTACCACATAGGTGGCAGTACACTAAACACCGAAAGTGTGAAAAGAGACTTAGGAACACAGGTGGACAGTGATCTCACCTTTGATAACCACATTGCCACAACAGTCAGGAAATCCTTCTGTGTGGCACACTTCATCACTAAGGGTTTTTTATCCAGAAAAAAGGAGGTCATTGTCCCACTGTATTCATCCATTAGACCCATTATAGAATACAACGCCCCGTTTGGTATCTATGTACCTCTCAAGATATCTGCAATAACTGGAAAGACTGCAGAAATACCTCACTAAAAGAATCACAGGCCTAAAGCAGATGCCCTATGCTGACCGTCTAAAAACTCCACCTATACTCTGTCGCATATTGTCTACTCAGAGGCAATCTCTGCTTAATAAACAAGGCCATGTCAAATCCAGAGCTGTTGGATTGGATTGGAGATGTTGGAGCTACACTTAAAGAAATCCCAATCCCTCAGAGACAAATGCTCGAGGGATCTAAACCTCATCATCACAATGAACAAAACATGCTGGAGGGATAGGTTCCTGACCCAGAGACTCCCCAGACTCTGGAATAGACTGCCCGTACATGTCAAGCAGAGCACCTCTTTGGCCCTCCTCAAAAGGAACCTTGATGATTGGATGGGAGATAAGAAATTCACCCCGGGGATCACGTCAGTCACCCTGCTAGACAGGGGTCCAGGGAAGTAAATACTGTGAGAAGAAATAGCCAGGGAATTGTTATGACTAGGCTTGTATAGGCCCTAGGGCCGATAGCCTAGTACCAACCTATGAATCTAGTACATAGATGAGAGTACAGAAACGTTGTTTAAAGGACATCACACTTCAAAAATGTCAACAGAAAAGTATCATGAATAATTATAGAGCATTGAGAATATACATTATGACTATTAAAGCATTAAGAATATAAAAAGCAGAAAATAATAGGAAATAGTTAAATTATACAAAACTACATTAAGGAACTTAAATTGTACAATACTCACTGGGGAAGGAAGTAAAAATAGGAGAGTGGGAAATATAGGAGACATTTACCGTCAGTATTTTATGTTTACAAACAATATTAAAACAAAAGAAAAAACAGAAATAGTGGCGGGTACAGACAGCAGAAATTGGAATACAGGTGCAGTAGATTGGACTAATGTATTATTAGAAAGCACAAAAGAGAAAACAGAAGAGAAGAGAGGATTATGAAGGCTGAGGAAGTGGAAGAACACTACATTAGTGCATATAAAATACTCCAGAGTGTTGACGCATAGGAGCATGGAAGAAGGGAGAAAGGAAAGTACCTTACTATATAATAGAAGGACAGATGAAAGAGGGTGATGTGCAAGACACAGATGAAGAATGTATTGAAGGTGAAAACTGAGGAGGAGGAAAAAAGGAGAAAATAAAAGGAAATTCTAATTAGTAGACATTTGGGACTTAATAATATACAATATATATTAGAAAGGGCATTTAAAGCTGATGAGAGATAACAGAAGTTAGTGTTGAAAACTTAGAAAGATAATACAAATAGGAAAAGCAGTAAGTGGGAGTTAGTGCAAGGGGTAGGAGGTTTTAACCTGAAAATGAGCAGGAGCAAAGCCAAGACTCCATAAAATATCATTTCAGTTGTGTCTTAAAGGATTTAAGGTTAAACACTTGGTTTGGGTCATGAGAAATGAAGGACCATTTCTCAGGAAACAAAGGAACAGTAAAGAGAGTCCCCAGAAGAGTTGTTTGCTTTGGTAATTTGAAGCTATTGCTTATCTGTTGAGGTGAGTGGTCTGCTAACAGAATACAGTTGTAAGATGTTGGTTAGAATGGGACAATGTTCAGGTTTACGGAGAAGCTTGAGGATGGTGACTAACTGTGAGATTGTTAAGTGGGCTAATTCTGACCAGTAGAATTGCTTAAGATCCAGACAGAGATGGGCTTTGTAGTGCATATCGATAGTAAATAAACCAATTTTATTACAGTATTGTTCAAAATTACTTTGGGAGACATATGAGCAATAGAGGGGAAGAGTAGAAAAATGCTGGTAATAAGGTTGAGCCAATGTGCTTTGTACTGAACTGGTTAAGTATGGTCTAACCCTAAGTTGTTGATGTTTTTGTAACAGCTTCTTTCATGTGGTAATAAAATTTGAGGTGTTTAAAAACAGTGACTCATAGAAGCTTGGTATGGGCGGAGTTAATTGTGTTACTTGATGATATTATGTTAAACTGTATTTTCTGTTCATGCAGCTGTATATGGATGAATATATGTGGAATCCTGTGTGACTTGTAGTCTCAAGGTTTTTCATAGAGGAAATAAGAGCTGAATCATTATTGTGTTGTACAGTGATGGAATTTCTGCTTGCTATATGAAGGTCATTAATTAATATGTTGAATAGAAGATGAACAATGGAACGTTGAGGTACCCCTACTGTTGCATGGAGAAAGGAGTAGATGTCGTTTTACCATTTAACTGCATGGGAACTGCCACAGATGTACCTTTCAAACCATGACAGACTTGGTCATCAGGCACTAAAGGACAATAGCTCATGTAGAAAAGGGCTCAACGAATACTGCTGAGAACAGAATGCCTAAAGTGGATCATATTGGTGATGAAATTGAAGAGAGCAGAGATAGTGCTATAGTGTGGAAGGAAATCACACGTGGGGGGTGTAGATAATTTTCAATGATAAACTTGAGTAGTTGATAAGGGGGAAAGAATGGCAACTGGTTTATAGTTGGAGAGATCAGTAAAATTGCCTCCCTTATGCAAAGAAAGGATGCATGATTTGTTCTACAGTACAGAGACATTTTTTTTGGAGCGGTTTAATAATATGAAAATGAGGAAAGCTAGGCCATCAGCAGCCATTTTGATGAATATTGCAGGCAGACTGACAAGACACAAGTAGTAGGTTTCAATGGCAGGAGCAATCCCTTTATGGTGGAGATGGGCACTAGTTGGAAGAGAAATTTTTGTGATAATATACAAGTTCTGAATTAAGAGATATTTCTACAGAGGTGGAGTTATTCAAGACATAAATTTCAGTTTGAATAATAAAAACGGCATTAAATTGTAAGGGTATACTATCAGACTCAGAGTTTAATGAGGTGGTGGGTTGAGTGACATGGCCAGAGTGAAGGAGCGTATTAATGGAGGACTGGAAGAGCTTGGGGCGGTTTCGGATGGAGTTCTGGAAATTTGTGTGGTAAGTTTTTGTGTCTAACTTTACCTTTTGTTAAGCCATGTTTCTAAGATGTGTAAAAATTTGGAAATTAAAAGTGGTATTATTTTTTCCATTTGCTCCAAACCCCATTCCTCTGCTTCAAGAGCTATTTTGTTTATTTAGAAAGTCATGGAGTGGGGTTAACCTTTAATCCTTTTCATAGATTGGAACAAGATCATTTAGGATATCTGAAAAAGTTGCATTAATGACACTGGTTCATTAAGTGAAAGTTTATTTAGGGCATTCCAGTCAAGAGATTTTTCCTCAATTGTTTTGTATATTTCTTCCAATATGCATTGTTTTACAGCATTTGCATAATTCAGACTTAAAATGCCACATCTCCAAACAATTTAATGTGAGCCACATTTCTAACGAATCTTCTGTCTTTTGCCAAATATATTTACATCATTTGTTTTCCTTCTCATGTATTAACCTTGTTGCATACCTTTATGAGTGGTAAAAAAAGATACATTTCTTTTCTGGAAAATAAAATATACTATTTCTATAATATAATAGTGCTGAATTTGCATATACTTTATCATATACTTTATTCTTTGCATGATCCTTAATTACACACACACACACACACACAAGTTGTTTGATTAGCAACTTCCCAGTCAGCATGAAGACAGACGTTGTAACTTCATAAGCCAGGCAGAATCACATTTCCACCAAAAATACTATCAAGGTTGAATGAAAAATTTTCAAAAAATTTGTATTTCTGAGGTAAAAGATAAGGAATACAGTGTGCTAAGGAAATGGCATATGCATAGTCAGGGGTGGCACCACCGTTAAGGTGAATTAGGCATTCGCCTAGGGCACAAATCATGAGGGGGCACAGTGCCATCATTAAGGCAAATTAGGCATTCGCCTAGGGCACAGATCATGAGGGGGCACAGCCAGGCAGCTCTTAATACCTCTGTAATTTAGTTAAATGTAGTGAGGGACGTTCCACCACGTCACAGATGTAATCCGAGTGGGGCACATTTCACAAACAACTGCTCCATCTGGGGAGTTAAAAAGGGACAGAGACTCTTTAGAACCTCGGGCATATCTCTTGATGGCAGCAGTTGCTGCAGCATGGAGGGTTAAGTGATGGAGTTCTAAACCAGTAAGAGATTAAATTAATCTCATCCAAATTAAAATAGCAATTCGGCAGCATGTCTATGTAAAGGGAATGTGCTCTAGTTTTTGTGTACCAGCTTGCAAAGGCATTAAAAACACAGGAAGATAGCTCTCGGCTTTCTCTACAGGCTGTTCTGGTGCCAGAGCTTGCGACTTTCTCTACAGGCTGTTCTGGTGCCATAGCTCGTGCCCTCTCCACACAGCTGCAAAACGTGCAAACATCCACAGACCAATGGAACCACCTTACAATTTTGACACCTGCATTTTGAATAATAAACCACAAAGAATTGACCATATACAAACCATTTACATTGCTGTCAAGAGTCCCTGATTTTGCAGATATATTTTCTTACCCTGCAAAATGTACGACTTCTGGTACATGAGAGAGTGCAGTATATTAATAATTTTAGAAACTAAAGTTTCATACTTAATCTTCAGAAACTGAATGTTAATGAAAACAGGTTGTTCTATTAACCATTTAATTCAATTAAAGAAGCATTTTTAAACTAGCCCAGATTTTTGGAATCCCACTCACATTATTTTTGCTTTTGTCCTTGGCTCTTTAAAGAATTTGATTGCTATGCTGCTTTGGCATTCAAACACATAACTAATATCAGATTTTAAGCATGTACATGTGAAGTAAAAGAAGTCTATAACTCTACTGTCATTTGTAATGACCACCTTTTCTCCAAGGTAGAAATAAAATCATAAACCTTTAACAATTCAGTAAAACGATAAAACTTGAAACTTGAAAGTGCTGCTTCCTTGTATGTCGAACTAAGAAAATAGATTAACACCCATTCGCTAACCAAGAGGTGTGTCAATAAGAAGACTCTGAGATTAGGTATGAGTGACTGGATGGAACTAAAGGCATTGGCCTGAATATAGAATTCTGACTGATGAATCGTCCTTTATCTAGTAAAAATGGAGCAACAATTAATTACGATCTGAAGAAGATTTTTAACCGAAGGCACTTACCGTTTTGAAAGTTAAAAAGGGCTTCCTTGTTTAAAGTTTTATTATTTTATTGAATTATTACAGGTTTATGATTTTACTTCTACCTCATGGTAGTGTATCGGCCTTTACTTCCAGTGTTTCATATTTTATTTGGAAACCACCTTTGGGAGAATTGAGAGAGTTTTTACTGTTTTTTTTTTTGTTTCTCCAAGAGCCACTAGTTTTATGAGGAATTAAAAGAGACCAAGCTTAAATTTGAGTCAAAATCAGGGATGCTGCCCCTGAAAATCAGAGACAGTTGTGAGGTATGTATGGAGAGAGGTGTGTGTGTGCAGGGCCAGTATCACCATTAAGGAGAATTAGGCCAGCCAACTCGCTTCCAGCTGCTCCAGTTCAAATACTGCTATACCCAATACCTAATTCTCTTTTAGCCTTCAACCTGTTCCCACTACAGTTATCCAGGCCATAATTAAGACCAACCACTCTAGCAGCCGACCTCCTCCCTGCAGAGTATTTGCAAAAAGCTGCTGATATCATAGCATACCTTGTCTCTATCTTGATCAATACAGTTATCCCCTTTGGCAAAAACAAAGTGCCCACAAATTACCACATAGGTGGTAATCCATTAAGTATAGAAGAAGTAATTAGGGACCTGGGGACCCAAGTTGATAGCAATCTCTCATTTGACAACCACGTGGCCAAAGTGGTTAGAAAAAAATTTTATATAGCCCACCTAATCATGAAGGGATTCACATCTAGATCAGGGGAGGTCATCGTGCCTCTTTACTCATCCCTCATCAGGCCCATAATTGAGTACAATGCCCCTTTTGGGATGTACCTCACCAGACACCTGCAGCAACTGGAAAGACCCCAAAAGTACCTCACCAAAAGGATCAAAGGGCTCAAACAGATGCCATATGCTGCCCGGTTAAAGAAACTCCAGCTCTACTCAGTGGCATACTGCCTGCTCAGAGGCGATCTGTGCCTGACGTATAAAGCCATGTCCAACCCGGAATTAATGGACATGCTGCACCTCAGAAAATCCAAATCCCATCGAGCTAAGCGCTCAAGAGACTTGAACCTCAGCACTGAAATAAATAGGACATGCTGGAGGGACAGATTCATAACCCAGAGGCTCCCTTCACTCTGGAATAAAATCCCAGTCCAGGTTAGGCAGAGTCCCTCATTGACTCTCTTCAAGAGGAATCTTGATGAGTGGATGGGAGATCGTAGGTTTACCCCGGGTATCAATTCTGTGTCACTGTTAGACAGAGGCACAGTATACTAACCTCGAAAAAAGGCATAGCAAAATTAATTTAAAATGGGTGGCGAAAGCCAAACACACTCTGGCTAGGCTTATAAATGCCCTAGGGCAGATAGCTTAGTATGAACCTATGAACAGCCATATCCGAAGCTACCATCCCCAAGATCTGGAAAATATCCCATGTTATACCTCTCCATAAAGGAGGCAGCTGCACTGAACTAACTTCAGACCCATAGCTATTCTGTCACCACTAGCCAAAATCATGGTAAAGTGTGTCCATAAACAACTCATGCACTATGTTACACAGAACAACCTACTAGCTAACTCTCAACTTGGCTTTAGACCATTGCAAAGTACCACCTTTGCCCTCCTCTCTTTCTCTAATGTTATAAACCAAAACTGAAACAATAACAAACTATCCTCAGCATGCTTTCTAGATCTTTTTAAGGCCTTTGACATGGTTGACCACGAACTACTTATCCATACTCTAAAGGCCATCTCCTTAGATAACCATGCTGTCCAATGGTTTCAATCTTACCTGTTTGGTAGGCAACAGGCAGTCCTATGGAAGGACAAGTTATCAACCCTTCTACCTATCACTTTAGCAGTCCCCCAGGGTTCTATACTAGGTCCCCTCCTCCTCTCTATCTTTATCAATGACCTCCACACTGTCATCCCAGTGCTACCTGCATTCAATATGCAGATGACTCCACTGTGATCTGTTCCGCCACCTCCCCAACTAATCTACTCACATTAACACAAAATACTTTCAACACAGTTTTAAAACTGGTTCTCTAATAGCCGTCTAATCTTAAATCCTAACAAAACTAAGCTGCTTCTTTTCTCCCGCACTAGTGGGTCCTCCCCACCTTCCTTCATTATAACATCAAACAGTGGCACTATTATCTCTTCAGAAGTCCACACCAAACCTTTAGATGTCATAGCAGACAATAACCTTAAGTTTGATATGCATGTCAATCAAAGCATCAAAACCATCAATAAAAAGCTTGGCTCCCTTTATAAAATCAAATCTTGCCTTACACCACTTGCCAGAAATGCTATTGCCCAATCCCATCTTCTCTCTACTCTTCTCTATGCCTCCCCTTTATTCACCAACTTGAACAAAAATTTTCTTAATAAACTATCCTGCTCTTACAATCACACTGCCAGATTTGCTACTGGCACGGCATACAGAACTCACCATTGTCGCAACCTAAATCTTCTAGGGTTGCATGAACTACTTAGCCTGGTGCAGTTCAACCACTTATAGTGGTGCATAAAGTCCTCTACCGACCTGAAAATACACTTGCACTTAAAAACATTATAAGACCCTACAGCAATAACGGGTCACTCTGTTGATTTAATCGACTCCTGGCTCAAACACTCAAATCCAACAACTCAGCTGGGGTCTTTCTGTTTTCCAACTCTGTTGGCAAAGCATGGAACCTACTCCTAGCAGAAATTACTCTAGAATCTTCTCTAACCCTTTTCAAAAATAATCTCAAAAAGTAATTTAAAACACAATGGCCATGCCCTTGCTCTAATCCTGACTAGTACCTTGTCTATAATATAAATGCTTTATTCACAATTGTTTTTTGTATTCAATATCCCCTCTTTAGTCTTTGATTGATGAATTGTATAAACTGCTAGCATAATTCTGAGACTGTAAACTGTATGTAATAAGTAACTACTATATGTATAAGCTGCATGCTCGATCTGTGTCTTTTACCTATATGTATTGTACCAACTTGATTGATTGTTTTTTTCTCTGTGCTTGTTTTGGAGCTTTTCTCCCCGGGCCTCCACTGGAAATGGACATGTATCCACTCTGACTATCCTGGTAAAATAAATAAAATAAAATAAAATAAATAAATATGTTTCTATATGTTTGTTACTTCAGCACACAATGTTGAATATCCAGGAGTTATTTCTTGATCAATTATTTCCTTTTTTGTTTTATAATTGACATTTTGTTTATTATAACATCCTGGGTCTGGCAGGGTCAGCCAGATCATAGTAGAAGATGAAATCTTCAATGGGCTGGCTGTTTTGTGGCTGCACTAATAAGTTTTTCCTAGGGCGTAAAATAACCTAGCACCAGCACCGTCCATGGTTTGCTCTCTGAAACCAAGTTAGTCGAGATTCAGTATTACATATGCATACGAGTACTCACATGTCAAGTTATTCCAGTATTCCATCACACTACTGCAAAAAGTACTTTGTTGAGTCTAATTTACATCTTGCTCAGTCCAGCTGCCATCCATGTCACCTCCCTTCCCCTGTATTTCGTTCTTAGTTCCACCATTTGTACATAACATATAAATGATAAAGGGGAAACTCATTGAACTATCATCTGCCTCAAAGCACATATCATTACTCTCTATTCAAGTTTGCCCAGTTACTACCATTAACCTGTCTGTCCTCTCTTCTAGCCATCTCTCTAGCAATCTAATTATTCCTAGACTGACTCCTAGTTTTGTGAAGTAAGTCAATATTCTTTTGTGAGGAACCAGACAGAATGTGTTATTAAAGTTCATATAAACTACATAAACTAGGATGCCTTTATTAAGTCAAAGAACCATATCAAGTTATAAATTGCAGGACCGTGTGTAAGTGAATCAATGCTGATTCATATCATGGAGGTAGGGGCTGTCCAGTAATCCCAGCACTCTTGTTAATTACATTCGCTCCTTTTTTAATTTCTCCAAATCTTTTGGGTTTTTAATACTATGACAGGAATGGACTCCATTTCTAAGTCAAAGTATGATTAAAGTTCATGAAATTAGTATTGTTTCAACCTTTGATGTCAGCCAAAAGTGCTCTTCACAGCACCCACAATGTCCCAGCAATGGCTCCTTCTGCAATTCATAGGTAGGTAATAGGCTATCTGCCTAAAGGCATTTATAAGCCTAGCCAGAATGTGTTGGCTTTCGCCGCCCCCTTAGATTAGTTCCCTGTGCATCTGTCCAGCCATTGAAGTGATCCCTGGGGTAAACTTTTTATTTCACATCCACTCATCAAGGTTTCTCTTGAAGAGTGTTAGCAAGTAGCTCTGCCTAATGTAGATTGGAATCTTGTTCCAGAGCATGGGAAGTCTATGGGTCAGGAATCTCTCTCTCCAGCACGTCCTATTTATTGTTGTGGTGAGTTTTAGATCCCTAGAGTGTGTCACTCGAAGGGATATGGTTTTCTTTAGGTGGAGCATGTCCATCAATTCTGGGGTGGACATGGCCTTGTATGTCAGGCAGAGATCACCTCTGAGTAGGCGGTATGCAACAGAGTACAGCTGGAGTTTCTTCAGTTGAGCTGCATAGGGCATCTGTTTGAGGCTAGTGAACCTCTTGGTGAGGTACTTCTGTGGTCTTTCCAGTTGTAACAGGTGTCTTGTAAGGTACATCCCAAATGAGGCGTTGTACTCTATGATGGGTCTGATGAGTGATGCGTAGAGGGGCACAATGACATCTTTTGATCTGGATGCAAACCCTTTTGTGATTAGGTGGGCCACATAGAAGGATTTTCTAACCACTTTGGCAATGTGATTATCAAAGGAGAGATTACTATCTACTTGGGCCCCCAGATCCCTTATTACATCTTCCGTATTTAGGGGGCTATCGCCTATGTGGTAGTTTGTGGGTACTTTGTTTTTTACAAAGAGGATGACTATGCACTTTTTGGCATTTAGCTTGAGGCCATGGTTTTGACACCAGTCCACCAGGTTTAGGAGGCATGATCTGCCCTTAACAAAGATGAAATGGGCAGGGTCCAGTGTTTGGAGGTTCCCAATGTCTCTGTTAATGAGATCCATGATGATGCACTCCATAGCCTTGCAGTCCAAGATAGTCAGGCTTATAGGCGATAGTTCCCAGGATCTGTTGTGTCTCCACCTTTGTGGAACGGAATAACCATTGCTGTGTGCCACTCTAAGGCCTGTGGAGAGGCTGAGTTTGAACAGCGTGTTTAGTTGAGGGGTTAGTTAATTTTTGAGCTCATGTAGGATGCAGCCTGGGACACCATACGGTCCCATTGATGCTGTGTTTTTGGCTTTGGAGAGGGCTGTTTTAACCTGAGTGTCTGTGATTTCAGGGGCACTACATTCTTCTGGTATGGTTATGGGCCCTTTTGGAGGTGAGAGAGGGGTGAAGTGTACACTGAACCGGTCTGCCAGGATGTTAGCGATATCGGTCGGTTCAGTGTATTTTGTGCCATACTGCACTAACTGTGAGCAGATCTGAGAATTGCCACTTAGATTCTTGACATAGCTAAAGAATGCCTTGTGGTTATCTTTGGAGTCCTTGGCAATTTTTCTTTTGAAGCTAGCCTTGATGATTTTTTGAAGGATTGTAGTTTCTTGCTGATACTGATCAGGGATATCTTCCCTTCTTAGGATTTTACTCTTTTCTGTACTAGTTTCACCCTTCTGTTGTATAGCTTGTTTATGGCAGGGGTCCACCAGACTGGTTTCCTTTTCTTGGAGGAGTGAGTCTTGGTTTTGCTTGGGATAGCCCGATTCATGTATTCTTGTAGGTGCCCGTAGAGTGCATTAGTAAAGGATTTTGCAACTTGGGCAGCGTTATCCTTTAGCATGGGGGTTTTGAAACTTTCCACCTCGGTCTTAAGTAACGTGAAGTTTGCTTTTGAAATGTTTTTCACTGTGGTTTCTTTGACCGGGGGTGGAGGCAGAATGTGGATATCCAGAGTGATTAGTTTATGGTCAGATCTAACCAGCGAGGGGTTTACGTCCGGTGTGGAACATCAGTTGCCCATGTTGGTGATGATCAGGTCCAATATGTTGTCACCTCTGGTGGGGGTGTTGACCAGTTGATCCAGGGCGTTTGAGTTTATAAATTCTAGGAAATGTTGGGCAAGGGAGTTAGTACTTGAGTAGTTCTCCCAATTAATGTTTGGGTAATTGAAATCACACAATATCAGGGTGTATGGTAGGACCTTTATGTTTCCCAGTGTTTCCAGAAATGTGGAATGGGGGTCCTGGGACATGGTGGGAGATCTGTAGCAAGCTACAATTTGAATTGCAGTTTTGTCTGTTGTTAGTTGCACGTGGATGATCTCTGAAGCATTGTGCTGTGCCACTAACCTGGAGGTGTGGGTATCCTTAATGAATATGGATACACCCCTGCCTTTTGTATTTCAGTCTGGGTTTTGTGGCCGAAATGTATGGTATGAGTCATAGCCTGGTAGTGCTGGGGTGCTCTCTGGAGCCTTAAACCAGGTTTCTGTTACTGCACATGTATCGATTTTCTACATACTGAGGAGTGCCTTGAGTACGTGCATTTTGACACCAACCAGTTTCACACCAACATGGACAATGACAGAGTCGTATTTGTACTTGTTCTGGAGTGACCTGAGTGCTTGTGTTATGTGGCAGATCCTGGCACCTGACAGTAACCATCTCCTTGTTCAGCCTAGTGAGTGGGACGTCAGTGTATTACTAGTGTGTTGCGTATGTTATTTTGCTTTAAGGGCTGTGATTGTGTGGCACACTGGTTTTGTGAAGTATGTGTTTCATTGTTTGGGTTGGGGGGGTGGAGGTTGCTTGGATGTCTGCTTTGGAGGTCTCTGTTGCTTAAGCAGATTTTTATTTAGAGCCTCCGTGTATATTTTCATGTATTTTTGTGTGTTTTTTGCCAGTACTGGTTTCATAGGTCTATATGAGACTGGTGGTGTGATGCAAGTAATTCCCTTCTCCTCCTGACTGTCTTGTCCAGTCTTGGGTTGAGAGAGCTTAGCCTCCAGTTTGGCTGTATAATTGCATCTCTCACATGTATTAGTGTTTGGTGGTAAGAGGAGAGGGTTGTCTGTGTACATGAGGCAGTTGTAACATTGCCTCAAAATGCCCAGATTCACCAGTTGGACCGGAGAGTACACTTGAAACTGCCCTTTGGATATGCCTGGATAGGTACAGTGAACTGTTTTACTGATTGACTGGTAAGGTCAAATAGAGAGCCTTGTCCTTCTCTACAGTATAGGGGGGTTTGGTGCTAAGGTTTATCGGTGTTTTGAGCAAGCGCCGGGCTGAGAAGTGACTGGTTTGAGTGCTTAAGTTGAAAGTTTGTCTAGTTCCAAAGGAAAAATTGAGGAGTAGACTTTGTGGAGCCGTAATAGTTATACCCTAGCTAACCGGCGCTGCCCGGCATGCAAAACCACACAAATGTGGGTTTTATAGCAGGGAAATGAAAGAGATAGAAATTAGCCCAAAATGGCCAACAAACTACTAATCTCTAGGCTGAATAGGCTGCTCAAAGCTCCCTTTTCTCACAGGTGAACAGATAATCTTCCTTCTATCCAAGTAAGGTATGGACAAACACAGAAACTTGGGACACTGCCCTGAATTCAGCACTAACCTGAAAAGTGGACTAAACTAGCTTAGAAAGGTGGGAAAACAAATATTTTTTTTTTCAGAAAATAAAGCAGATACAATAAAAAAAACACTTTAAATGCACAGAAATGGCTCTCACACCTGAGTGTGTAGCCTACAACAGTTAAGCGGGTAATTTAAACACAAAAACGACTTTGTTAAAGTACAGGCAGTAAAATAAGTACAATATGTAGCTGAAACAAGCTTTTTAAATCACAGAAACTCTAAAAAAATGGCGTTTTAGGCGAAATGAGCAGCAAGAAAATGCAGAAAAATGATACTTAATCACTCCAAAGTCTCTCTTTTGTCTCTGTGCTGCTGCAGAACTCTGCAGGGCTCCAAGCAGGAGCTTGCTGAGCTGTATACAAGCACAAAATCCTCGCAAATGCGGGTTTTATAGCAGGGAAATGTAAGAGATAAAAATTAGCCCAAACTGGCCAATAAACTACGAATTTCTGGGCTGAACCCACTCCTCCAGTGACAGATCTCTCTCACAGGTGAACAGAGAAACTTCCTTCTATCCAAATAAGGTATGGGCAAACACAGAAACTTGTAACACAGCTCTGAATTTAGCACTAACTTGAAAACTAGACTATACTAGCTTAGAAAGGCTGGAAAACAAGTATATATTTTTTTTTCAGAAAAAAAAGCAGATACAATCAAAAAACACTTTAAATGCACAGAAATGGCTCTCACACTTGAGTGTGTAGCCTACAGCAGTTAAACAGGTAATTTAAACACAAAAATGACTTTGTTAAAGTGCAGGCAGTAAAATAAGTACAATATGTAGCTGAAACAAGCTTTTTAAATCACAGAAACTCTAAAAAATTGGAGTTTTAGGCAGAATTAGCTAACATGTCTCAGTTGTTCTTCTTCTTTTGGCTTTTCCCGGTTAGGGGTTGCCACAGCAGAACTCTGGTCCGCTAATGATTGGCAGTAGATTTTTATGGTGCTGAGGTGCCAGCTCAATGCCCAGCCTTCAATGAAGGCATGCCCTACGCATGTCTTTCAAACACCAGTCGACCATGGGGAGGACATGCAGAGTCCACACAGGAGGCGCTCCAGCCGAGAATCGAACGGGAGAACCTCTTGCTGTGAGGCAACAACGTTACCGCTGCACCACCATGGCTTATTAGCTAACATGCATCAGTAACATATCTAAATATGATTGTAGATTCTTTTTTGTAAGAGCCATTGCTTCTACTACTATTGGAACTGTATGGGCATCTTTGTTCCACATTGCTCTTGTTTCTGTCTACAAATCCTAATATTTTAAGACTTTGTGTCTCTCTGTATGTAAGCAACTATAGTCACTGGGTGTAGCAATTTCAGTGATCAATGCCCGTTTTGTCTTCTTTTCATGGACCACTATATCTGTTTTTTTCACATCTATCTTTTGAACTGTTGGTAATGGGTGATCCCATGTGATGGAGACTTCATCATTTTCTGTGATGTATTGTGGCTCATGTTTCCACTGTTTGCACAATCCCCAGTGCAACAGTCTTGCCACATTATTATGCCTTTCAGTATACAGTCATTCTGCCATTAGTATGTCACAACCAGCAGCAATGTGTGCAAAACCTACATTTGTCTGTTTCTCCTACATGTTCAATGGACTTTGTAAACCAATGTGTATGAGTCCCAGTAAGGACAGACTGCTAGGTCTATAGTCTCCAGGATCAGTCCTGCCATACCCTTTTATACTGGGACTTCTGCATACCTCTTCCGTTCCTTCATTATCTACTCACTGGCAAGTAATATATAGTAACCACATTTCTTACAGGTTTTGCCTGTACCCTGGCAAGATGCTTTGAAATCTTCAGTGTGGTGATTAATATATCCTTAAGGCATTGTTCTTCTTCAACCTTTCTAGTTGTTGCTACTCCCTCCCTAGATATATTAACCCTTCTGTCCATATGTTATCCCTTCCCCTCACTGGTAATCTTCTGCTTGTCTCAGGTAGAGGTATAAAAAGATGCTGGGCAGTATTTCTACTTGTCCTCTGTTATGGTTCCCTCTCAGGAATTACCTTCATTGGATCTTCAGTTTTCCGCTCAACTATGCACATGAAAAATCCTTTACCGCTCTGCTTCATTTGCCCTGTCAAACCTTTTTCCATTCTTGTTTTCTCTATTTAGGTTCCCTCACAGCCTTGCTACAAGCATATTTTACTGTACTTTCTCAGCTCACCTTTCACCCTCCCTCCTTATGTGTTGTGTATGATTTTTCCTTCTTTCTTATTGTCACCTTGAATGCTTTATTTAGTCATATGGGTTTCTTTCTCCCTTTTCCATTCCCTTTTTTCTCAACCCCTGCTTCATTGCTTCCTTATGCTTTAAGTTTATTGCACACCTTGTTTGCTCACTCGTTCTCTGCTACTCCTTGGACTGCACCATTTTTCGTTCTTCCACAGGTTTAAAATGCAGCCATATATAATTTGTGTCCTGGTGTTTGGGCTGTCTGCTGTGCCAGAAAGTAAACACCACCATTCCATGGCCAGTGTCAGTTAGCACTGCTTTTATTTCCAGATCACAGACTCTATCTCCCATACTCAGCATTTCCTCTAGGATCACATCCACATCAGTGATATTCTGCACAAGTTCAGCAAACTACTCTATAACCAGATTATTTCAGTTCAGTTCATCTTGCCAGCCTCATTCCTGGGATGTTTCGTGTTGCCTTTACCTTCCTCTTCATACTCCATCTCCTTATTCTTTTTTTTTTTGCTAGCAACATAACCTTCTTAGTTCTGATGGCTGGCAGATAGTAATTAACCACCAACACTAAGCTTCTTCCCATTCAGACCATCCATGTATTTATTTTTGCCTGTTCTTCTGCCTTGTTTGGGTTTACTCCACTTCACTGCCTACTCTGATCTCGTTCTTGACCTCCTGACTTACGTATGGGCACTCCCTCTCATGACTTCCCATACAATCTTTCCTGCACCAAAACCATCTGCAACTCCCCCATCTCTCCCTAAGACCCCCCACATTACACAATATTATTCTCCATTCCTGTACCCATTACCCTATTTTACTGTTCAGGTTTCGGCTCAAGTGCCTGTCTTTCCATTCCTTTACCTCAGTCTTCCCCCACCCCTATCCCTTCACCTCAGTCTTCCCCCACCCCTATCCCTTCACCTCAGTCTTCCCCCACCCCTATCCCTTCCACCTAAGAGACGGTCTTCCAGCTAGTGCATGTGTGAGGTTTACTCACTGTAACAGCAGATACTCACACTCACTGCTGCTGCTCCAGAATCCAGAGTGGGACTGACTTCTACAGAGAGCAGTGCACCTCTCCACAATCAAGAAAAGAGTGGGACTGACTTCCAGAGAGCACTGTACCTTTCCACAATCCAGAACGGAGTGGGACTGATTTCCACAGAGAGCATTGTGCCTCTCCACAATCCAGGACTGAGTGGAACTGACTGAAGAGAGAGCACTGCACCTCTCCACAATCCAGAACACAGTGGTATGGACTTCCAGAGAGAGCACTGCACCTCTCCACAATTTAGAACAGAGTGGGACTGATGATCACCTCGGCAAAACAGAAGGATATAGGACAGTCTCTAGCATCACTCTGTGTTGTCGATCTTCATTCTTCCTCAACAAATGAGTTCAGATCCAAAAGACCTGACTTGGCCAATGCTAAAGCTTGCAGCCACCAGATCTTGCGAGCTTCTCCCTTACCCACAACGCACCTGCTATATTAGCAGAGGAAGACGAAGAGAATCATGGAAAGCCATATCCAAAGTCATATATATATATATATATATATATATATATATATATATATATATATATATAAAATGTGTGTGTATATATATATATATATAAAATGTGTATATATATATATATATATATATATATATATATATATATATATATATATATATATATATATATAAATAAAATGTGTGTGTGTGTGTGTGTGGGAAGTTGAGGAAGAATGAAGATCGACAACACAGATGGAACGTTATGGTAAGTACATAACTTCTTTACTTGATGTTGTCAATCTTCATTCTGTCCTCAACGAATTGGACAGCGTCACTAGCTACTTGTATCCAGGGTGGACTCAAGGAAGGATATTCCTGAGCACCACAGCACCAAATGATGCCCTACCTTTAACAGCATTACTCCGTCACATATCGCCTACTCAGAGGTGATCTCTACCTAACATACAAAGCTATGTCAAAGCCAGAGCTGTTGGACATGCTCCACTTAAAGAAATCCCAATCCCTCCGAGCTATCTTGATGATTGGATGGGAAATAGGAAATTCACCCCGGGGATCACTTCTGTGGCTCTGCTCGACAGTGGCATAGGAAAATAATTTTCTTGGGTGGCAAAAGTCAGGGTACCTTTTTGTCTGGGCTTGTATAGGCCCAGTACCTACCTATGGAGACCAGATCCAACTTGTAAAGACTGATAAAGGTATGAGGAGTAGCCCAAGTTGCTGCTGCACAAATATCGGCCATAGACATCCTAGATTGAACAATCATGGAAGTAGCCACTGACCTAGTGGAGTGTTTTTTCAATGGATGTGTAACAGGAATGCCCAGTTTAGCATAGACAAAGGAGATGCAATTTATCAGCCACTTTGATAGAGTAACTCTGGAAATCAATTTCCCCAATTTTGGTCCAGAGAAGGAGAGAAATAATTGGTCTGCTTTCCTGATTTTTTCTGTTCTAAGCAGATAGAATCATAATTATTTGTTTATTTATTTTATTTATTTACTGGCATTTGTTTAATGAGAAAGTCCACTGAGCCAAGAAGAGTACATTTTTAGTGAAGGCCCGGGGAGAAAAGCTCCACAAATATATAGATAACAGTACATGGTATAGGACACTTAGTGATGCATAATGCATTACAGAAAAAATATAAAAAATGCATTATAAACACAAGTAGTAAAAAAAAAAAAAATTCAAGGAGCACCGTACAAACACTATGAAAGAACAGTAAAAAAGAATACAATTGGAGGCACAGGTATTAGTTAAAGCTGTCCAATTACAATTTAAGGCACATGTTAAGAATAAACTAGATAATAGTTTAGGCTGTCCAAGTACAAAGCGCTCTTTAGTGTGTACAGGTAAGTATAGAAGAGATGTATGAAGGGAATACTCAGAGTAACGAGGGAGGCATATGAAGTTAGTTTATACCCGTCTGAGGTATAGAAGAGTTACAGATCCTCTTGGACAGATGTGTGTAGAGGGTGGTTTTAAAGGTGGCAGAACACTGCAGTAATTGAATGAATAAGGGTAGGCTGTTCCATGTTTTTGTGATGATCCAAGAATATAAGAGCTGACTGGTAATTTGGGTTTGTAAATTTAAAGAAGATGTTGGTTTTCAGATCTCAGGGAACAATTTGGGCTGTAATGGATGAATAGGGACTTTAGTGCAGGGCAATCTTGTGGTTTAGTAATTAGTTTATGGGTGGTAGTTAGCTGAAGATAGGTTAAGCACTGGGGGAATTTGAGCTAGTGTAATTTGCTTAGGCAATGCTGCGGTGGGTAGAATGGTGACTGATTTGAATCTTGTTGTAGCATGTTTCTAGTATGGTTTTCAGGGATGGATGGAGGTTAGTTTATTTTATTTATTTATTTATTTTACATTTGTTAACCGGGAAAAATCCGACTGGATACAATGTCCTTTTTCAGCGGAGGCCCGGGGAGAAAAGCTCCAACATTATACAAAAATTCAGACATTTCCAAAAATTATAATATTACAGAGAGAGAAACAGTCATAAGTCAAACAAACAATCAGGTTGCAAAATTCCTTTGTTAACCATGCATATAAGGAAATAAAAAAAATGAAGACAATGAACAATTCAAGTAGATAATATAGACTAAGAAATGTCAGTCAGGAGATGAGCATTGGCAAAGCCAGTGCTTCTGATAGTGGTGAAACAGTTGTTTCTTGAAATGGGGTAGGGAGGTAGAGGAAAGAATACTGGTGGGAAGAGAGTTCCAGACTTTTCCAATGGCGTTTGGAAAGAGTGCATCTCCTCCAGTATTGTAAGCTTTGACCATCTTTATGAGTGGTCTTTTAGCAGAGCGTAGACTGTTAAGATTAGAGTATAGAAGGACTAGGTTCTGAAGTGAAGGACAGTTGTCGGGGTTTTTGAGAATTTTATATATCTCAGTGAGTCACTTAGCCAGTTAGCAGTGAAGCACCATAAACTAGTGAAGGAAGTAGGTAGGATGCACCTCCTTCATTTCTTCTGCCTTGTTTGGCAGCCATTATGCAAAACAGGCTCCAAAAAAGGTGTGATAAGTTGTTCTAGTGACATCCAAGTAACCCCAAATACTGGAATCAAATTAGGTTATATTGAAAAAGAACTGTGCAAATTAGATACAAACAAAGCACAGGGAGGAGATGGAATTAGTAACAATGACCTGAGATCACTTCAGCAAGAAATTATGGTACCATTCTATCTATTATTCACAAGGTCATATAAATTTAGGGAGATTCCTCAAGATTGGAGACATGCGCTTATTAAACCTATCTAAGGGAAAGGGGAGTAGGAGAAACCCAGAGACATAGAGACCCTTAAGTCTACTTTCATGTTGTGGAAAAATAATGGAAAAGGTAATACTGGATAAGTTATTGTCAGAACTGGAAAGGTTGGGCCTTGAAACCATACATCAGCATGCATATGTTGAAAACAGATCCATTGCCACCTGTAACATGATGTTCTATAACAATATATCAGCTATGAATGAAAAATTGTACTGTGATATGATTTATGTAGATTTAACTTCAGCATTTGGCAGGGTCATACACAAAACATTGATCAATAAATTAGTACAACTACGTACTGATGTACTCTTGATAAGATGAATAGCTGCATGGCTTACAAATAGGACATGGCTTGAGTTGCCCCAACTACTTCTTGCTACTCAACTCTCCACAGCCCACAGACTGTACTACCACTCTGACAAAACTCTTCTCTACAATAGCTAATACAGCACTACACCACCACCCGAACCTTAAGAACAACAGACCGAAATCTCATAAATGTCATCAAACATAAGAATGAAGCAGGTTGAACTCTTTTTGGCTGTACTATAGCAAAAATCTGGAACTCACTCTCAAATGATATAACATCTACAAGCTCTGCTTCACTATTTAAGAAACTACTCAAAACCCACTATACTAACAATTGGCTGTGCACATGCGACTCCCCAGGCTAAGCCACTACAATGCAGTTTTGCAAGGATTCCGCCAAAGATCATCTATACGTTTCAAACCTCTAAATACCTATTCTTACTATAAATTTCTAACCTCTGAATACTTACTCTTACCAAACAATGTTCTATTTTGATCATTTTGATTTAAATGTCTATGTAGAAATGTTGAAGTTTTATTCTGATGCTACTGATTTATGTCTCTGCAGAAATGTTAAATATGTTTTTTAAATGTTTAATTGCATGCCTTAAGAACACAGTTATGTATTTTACAACATGTATTGTAACATTGTATTAAGTGGAGTTTTTCTCCCTGGGCCTCCACTAAAAATGGACCTGTGTCCAGTCGGACTTTCCTGGTCATCAAATGTAAAATAAAATAAAATAAATCATACAGCAACTGGACATGTGAAATCCTTGATTACAGTCAGGATGTCCCACAGGGCTCTGTCCTAGGCCCTTACTTGTTTAGACTGCATCTTTCAGACCTAACTTCTTCATCTGAGGTGTTCTACAGTTTATATGCAGACAACCTGAAACTGAGTAAACTGATAACATGTGTTACAGATACAAAAAAATAAGTTATGTCTTACCATAATGTTCCATCTGTATTGCTGATCCTCGTTCAGTCATTATGCATGGGTATCGGTTCCGACCTCAGCACAGAGCCGGCCATTTTCCAAGCTCATGTCAGCTTCAAACTCTCAAGCTAAACTCTTACCCACAATCCCCCTCTCCCTGTTACCTCAGATCGAGTTTGCAAGTCAAAGAAGGTAGAGGCTACCTCTGGTCAAATAACTTAAGAGAACCGGATGATGAGAACCACTAGAAACCACAGGAGGGGGAAGGAGGGAGGGTCGTAATGCCTGAATGAGGATCAACAATACAGATGGAATGTTATGGTAAGACATAACTTCTTTATCTGATATTGTTAATCCTCGTTCATTCCTTACGCATGGGACAGAGTCCCCAGCTACCTCTATTCCTGGGAGGCCCTCATGGAAGGACATTCCTGAGCACCATAGAACCAAAAGACGCTCTTCCCCTGGAGGCCAAATCCAATTTGTAATGATTGATGAAGGTATGAGGTGTAGACCAAGTTTCAGCTACACAGATGTCATATAAAGAAGCTCTGGCATGGAAGGCAGCAGAAGTTGCCACCAACCTTGTTGAATGAGCTTTCATGGTAGTAGACAACGATATATGTGTATAAATAAAGGTCACACAGTCCTTCAACCATCTAGCTAATGTGGCCGTAGCAACAGCAGATCCTAATCTAGGTCCAGAAAAGGCCAAAAATAACTGGTCAGATTTACAAAAGGACCTAGTCCTGTTTAAGTAAAAATGGATTTGCCTGTGGATATCTAGGGTATGTAGGCAAGGCAATAATCTCCTCTGTTTGAATGGTTGGGAAAGAAAACTGGCAATTCAATGGCTTGATTAATGGACATTTCAGAGATCACTTTAGGCAGAAATGACGGATTAGTTCTCAGAGACATTCTATCTCTATGAAAAATCAAGTATGGACTCTTGATACATAAAGCTTGAAGTTCAGAAATACGTCTGGCAGAAGTAATAGCGACCAAAACCAAGGTTTCCCATGACAAATACTTGAGGTCACAAGAAGAGGCTGGTTCAAAAGGTGCCATTATCAGAGCTTGTAGAACTAATGATAAATCCCATGGTTGAATAGGTTCTCTAAAAGGTGGCTTCAGATGATTTACACCGTTTATGAAGGTCTTGCACAATTTATGGGACATAAGAGAGGAATCTTGGACACCCTCATGAAAATTAGAAATTGCAGCCAAATGAACTCTAATGGTAGAGGCCGACAGACCCGATTGAAACAGGTCGGCCAGATAGTCTAGTATTATCGACACTGGTGCTGAAAAGGGATCTACTTGTTTATCTTTCAGCCAATCTTGAGTATGGAATAACAGTATGCAAACCCTATAAGAAAACAAGCATGAGAAAACTGGAAAGAGTACAGCTGAAATATACCAAGGGCATCCATGGATGTGAAAATTTAAGTTATTACGAAAGACTAAAATATCTGAACTTGTTCAGTGTCTCTTACAGATATGTAACAGGAGATTTTATTCAGGAATGTATGGCATTTAGAGACAATTACCTCTAGGAATGTTTGGGGTTATCAAAAAGTACTAGAGAATCATCAGACAACCTATGTAGAAGATTCTATAGGAATGAGAAGTGTACTAATTGGTTCACTGACAGAGTAGCTGATGCATGGAACAGACTAACAAATTGCATTAAAGCAAGTTTTAGTTTAGTACTAGTTTAGATATTTTTAAGAACAGCCTGGACACTTATTATGGGAACAAGTGTTTTGGTATATTGGCAAGCTGGAAGTGCATTAATGCCTGTGCTTGAAATACTTGTATGTATGTATACATCTAGGATGAGGAAGTACTTGTTTTGTGGGAAGGGAGAGAAACATATTGTGTCTATGAGTAGTCCAAGTTTTCTATGGGTATTTATTTATTTATTTATATTTGTTGACCGGGAGTGTCCAACTGGACGTAGGTCCATTTTCAGCGGAGGCCCGGGGAGAAAAGCTCCGCAGTTAAAATAGACAGTAGTTACATTGGATTACATAGTGATTAACAATTTACATAGCAATTACTTACAACATATTTACAGATGAAGAGCATAGTACATCAGTAGACAACTAGAATCTTTATCTGTGAAGTACATAACAGACATTAACAAATGTTACAATAAGAAGTTCCTGCTGTACAATAAGTGCTAGGCTTATGAGCATCTGAGCTTGCTATAATCAAGGTAGTTAGTGGAGTGGAAAGAAAGGTAGTGGTTGGATGAGGTGGGTGATATTAGAGTGGGAGTTGCAAGGGCATAGCCAGCATGTTTTTAGGTGCACTATTAGTAAAGTTTTGAAGTGGGTGCATGATGTTATGGAGGTAATTGTGGGTGGGAGGGAGTCCCATAATTTGGCTATGGTGCAAGAGAATAGTGCTTCACCAGCAGAGTTATTGGCTTTAGTGATCTGCAAGTGATTTTTGTTCCTGGATCTTGGTTAATAACAGAAAGATATAAGCATGTTAAAGAGATGGTGTAAAACATGCAGACTTTAATGAACTGTATTGCAAGATTCTGCCTTATAAAGTCATTTATTTTTTCCATTCTGAAAAGAAGAGTTTTAAGATTTGTATTCTCTTTATTTATATTACTGGTGCCACTAGCATATTGGTTATGGTTAGTATGCTTTTCTGTGTACTAGACAGCTTCATAAATCACAAGTGATTAGGAGGATTCAGAGAATTGTTTGAATGGGCAACTTAAGCCTGAGAATATGGACATACGTCCAAAAACAGGAACTCCGTGCATTGGGATAAATGAAGCTTGAATATAGAAATGTTCTTCCAAAACAGGGATAGTCGAGAGGTCTACTGGCAACTAGGTAGCCCCAAAGTTAATTTTGTAAGGAAAACTCAGGGTGCAAATAGAAAGAGAAGGAAAAAAAAAACATAAATCAGTCATAAAGAACATCAACATGATAGGCCAACTTAACAAATACCAGCAGTTACCATGTAGCAATGTTTAACAGTACAAACTTCTGAGAAATACTTAAAACTATGGCAAAAGATACCAGAGGTCTAGTATTCATAATTATCAATAGTCAGACTTAAAAGACAAAGCCACAATGCAGAGGAAGGGGAAAGCTGACACCCCCCCCCCCCCAGAAAAATATATGGAAGCCAGGATGTACAGGTTTGATTTTAACAGTGATATAAAACACTGTAGTTCCACTTTATAGGTGGAAGATTATGCAGCAAAAAGATTGCACTTTAGAATGTGTTGTTTGTACAAGGAAGAAGTGTTGGCAAATGAACTGCATCTTCAATGTTAAGCTTACAAGGTGCAAAAGATACATTAAGATCAGATTCCAAGTTATTAGTAATACAATATACTCTGTAATTAAAACATTAAACAATTATAACAACAAATCAAATTTAAGGTCCACCTAGCTGTTAATTTACTGTACACACACACACAGCTGAAACTAGTCAGTTCAAACAGCATTTTTCGGAAGGCAGGAGAAAACTCACACACCTGGAGAAATCATAGGGAGACCATGCAAACTCCACACTGTCAGAATTTATCACAGAGGAACCCACATAGTGATATATTATAAGGACTGAACCAAAGAGATTGGAGCTTTGCTACAGAAACATTAACCAATATGCAACTTGAAAGTTTGTGATGCTTGACCCTTAGGTTCATTTATGTGGCTTTGCAGTTTGGCATGAGATTATAACATAACAAAACTGTGCTCCACTAAACATATTCATTTTGATCAGATAGTGTGCACATCACAGTCAAATTCAAATATACAGTATTGGTACCAGCACATCATATCAGTCCCTATAGCTCTGATTCTATGTTATAAAATATGGAGATATTAATATAGAAATCTATTAGTGACTACAATTTGCTATCTATATACAATTAATGTGTTTTAAATCATTGCATTTGCTTGTGGCTAAAACAGGCGCGCTTACTGTTATGTACATGGAGACTGAATTTCAGTTTTTCGTCGATTATTACCCCTAACAGTTTTGTAGGGGTGACTTATTTGATTTTAATGGAGTTAAGAGAGAATGTAATTATAATAAGAAGGGATTTGTCAAAGGGGTGTGTTTTTCTTGGCAGTGAAAATTATGAGTTTGGTTTTATTGGGGTTTAGGGACAGGTAATTATTGTGGAACCATGTCTCTACAATGGTAAATGCAGTTTTGGTGATCTGCTGTAGTAGAGATCGGTTATCAGCATTGCAGACTACAGATGAGTCATCTGCATACTGTACTAAGGTCCCTTGTTGATAGTTTGATGGAGATTATTGATAAAAATGTTAAATAGAAGTGGCCCCAATATTGAGCCTTGAGGGATACCAGTGGGTTTGTGTCTCACAGCCACTAAGGCCTAAACATAAACCCAACATATTAGTCATACAAGACTCCATTGTGAGACACACAGATGTGCCTCTCACCAGGCTGGATAAGGAAAAAGTCATGGTTAGTTGTTCGTCACCAATATGAAAATTTCATCAAAACGCAAATCAAAGGTCATACTGCTTAACGCTAGGAGTCTAAACATGAAACTGCACTAATTGCAAGCATTCTTAACCCTTGGAGATGCTGGCATTTGTGCAGTCACAGAAACCTGGTTCAAAGCTGCGGAGAACACCCCAGTCATACCAGGTTACTCATCCTATCATACATTTAGACTCCAAATCATGGGCAGCAAAGCAAAAGGAGGTATTGTTGAAATATATATTAAAGACATACACACCTCCAGGCTGGTCAAACAGTATGATGCACAGGAGACACTTCAGGTGCAGTTAACCATTGACAAGACCCCTATTCAAATCATAGCTACCTACAGGCCTCCAACCTTGACTCAAGATGCCCACTCCACCTATCTGGACCTCTTTGAATCTATCAAGATTCAACCCTTTGCCCTGATCCTGGACGACTTTAACTATCTAACTATAGATTAGAAGAACTACTCATGCCAAAACACAAATGCCCATAGATTCCTTGATTTCGTCAATGCAAATACCTTGGACCAGCTGGTTGACACCTCCACAAGAAGTGATAATATCTTGGACTTGATATTAACCATGTCATCCTCCCTGGTAAGACCCGACCATAAAGCAGTCACTTTCGAAGTCACCATCTCCCCCAACACCCTCCCCCCCCAGCTAAGGTCAAACAAAAAAACTTCTCCAAAGCTGATTACAACCTCCTGAGGGAAGGTATAAAAAGCTTCACAGCCCCCTCCCCCTTCACAGGAACTGCCACATATGTCCAAACTTGCACCAAAGTACTATACAAGCATTTGTATAGCTGACTGAATCAGGAATACCTGACAAGACAAATCATCTTCCTCAAGGAAGAGTAAACTTGTCTGGTCAGCATCTGTAATAAATAAACTCTATAATAAAAAGAAAAAAAATTGCTGTCCAGGACCAAGAAGGAGCAGGTGATTAATTGGAAGCAATCTTTCTCTAGCCTGAACAAGCAATTTTGAGCACTAGTGAAATACTCCAAAGCAAACTTCGAATCCAAACTGGCCAAATCTAAGACAATCATAAGGCCTTCTTCACATATGTCTTCAGTCTCAAAGAAAGCACTCAGATCTGCTCAAAACTGGTGGTCAAGGACACCACATACACAAACGCCATAGATATATAGCCAACCTGCTGGCAGACAGGTTCATTGAAAACATCACCACTTTGTCCCCCATCAGTAAATCAGGACATCCCCTGCCCCTGCCCCCCTCCCCTTATCTCTAGGGAGCAAGTCATCACTGCCCTCTCAAAGGCAAAAAATACAGCCTCCATTGGACCCGATAACATCCCAGGCTGCATCCTACATGAACTCAGGCAGGAACTTGCAGCACTATTAGGCACCCTATTCAACCAAAGCTTGAGTAACAGCTTCATCCCAGCTGAGTGGAGGACAGCCACTGTCATCCTTTTGCACAAAGGTGGAGAGTCCACTGGTCCAGGAAATTATAGTCCCATCAGCCTGACTAGCCTGATCTGGAAGCCCATGGAATGGATTATCATGAACCTCATTAACAAGGACACTGGCAACCTCCAAACACTCGAACCAACACAGTTTGGTTCCATCAAGGGAAAGTCATGGCTGTTAAATTCGGACAACTTCTTTAAGGCGATACCAAAGCCGTGGGTGAGGGAAAGATGGAGCACAACTCCTACCTTGACCTGCCAAAGCCTTTGATACTATTCCTCACTCGGGTATAATAGATAAACTCTATCAACTAGGCATCAATCTGTATGTTACCAGATGGGTAGCAAACTGGCTCACTGATAGAGGCCACCTAGTCAAAATAGGGGAAGCCACCTCAAGCAGTAGACCCATAATGAGTAGTGTACTCCAGGGATTGGTCTTGGGGCCTCTGTTGTTTGGGATATACTTTTCTGAGGTGCAGGCTAAAACCAGAGGGCTATAGCTGACCAAGTTTGCAGATGATTGCAAGTTGGGCACTGTCGTCAATTCCCCTAGTGATGTGGATATCCTTCAAGAGGGTCTCACCCAAGCAAATAAGTGGTGCCAGAGACATGGCCTCAAACTAAATGCCAAAAAATGCATCATCCCTTTTTGGGAGAGTGATGTCCCCAGAAATTATTACATTAGTGACAAGGTCCTTAGCACGCAGTCCGTCATGAGGGATTTGGGCACCCAGTTGATAGCAAACTGACCTTTGACCACCATATTGCCTCCGTTATATGGGAAACTTTCTACACGGCCCACCTCATTAGTAAAGGTATCTCATCCAGGGACAAGGAGGTCATAATATCCCTGTATTCTTCCCTTATAAGACACATTATTGTGTACAATGCCCCTTTCAGCATGTACCTCACAAAGCACATGCGGCAGTTGGAGAGACCACAGAGGCTCCTCACCAGGAGAATCCAGGGTTCCAAACATCTACCCTACATAGATAAGACTAAACGTCCTGTCCCTCTAATCATACAAACTCCTCAGAGGTGACCTCTGTCTGGCACACACAGCAATCTCAGACCCCACCTTGTTAGGTCTGCTGCATATCTGCAAGTCAAGCTCCACTTGTTGGCGGGACAGATTTGTGTCCCAGAGACTCCCCTTTCTGTGGAATAGACTCCCTCTCCATAGCAAGCAGAGTACCTCATTAACCCTTTTTAAGCCCAACCTGGATAACTAGATGGAGAACATAAAATACACACCTGGGATTCCACATGTGTCCCTGATGGACAGGGGCATCGGGTGCTGACTTGTCAGAACATGGGATAAATGCTTGGCTAGGCTTGTAAGGGCCTCAGGGCCAATAGCTTTGTAACTTCCTAGGATCATATGAATATAGGGGGATATGGAGTTTTGCCATTTGACAGCATGTTCCCTGTTGGAAAGGTAGCTTTTAAATGAATTAAGAGAGGAGGCTGAAAATCCTTTGTTGACAAGTTGTGAGAGATGGTATCAAATGCTTTACAAAGTTTCAAGAGACAATGTTCCCTGCGTGACGAGCTTTGTTAACTTCATCGAGGAAAGATATAAGGGCAGTAGAGGTGCTGTGTCCTGGTCTAAAGTCATGCTGTTTATAGGAAAGGATCTGATTTGTTAGGACAAAATATAAGAGTTGCTTATGAATGCATTTCTCTAGATGTTTGGAGACGGGGAAAGGATGGCAATGGAACGGAAGTTGGAAATTTCAGTTGAAGAGGCCCCTTTGTGGAGGGTAGAATGATTGCTTTCTTCCAGAGGCTAGGGATGTAGGATTCATGGATAGATCTATTTATGAGAATGGTAATGGGATAGGCCACAGCATCAGCAATGATTTTGAGGTATTCTGTGAGTATATCGTCGGCAGTGTTAGAGCAAGGTTTTAATTTCATGAGAAGTTTTTTGATGGTTATAGTGGGGATGGAAGAGAGTTTGAATTCTGCCTGGGAAGCAGGACATCCAGGGTTATTGTGGTCAGGTGGAGGGGAATGGGTGCTTAGGGAGGGGTGGCTTAACGTATTTGTACTGAAGGGTGGGGATGAGGCTGAGAGTGCTAAGTAAGGTAAGTGTAGGTTGGGAGATGGAGTTTTGTCGGGGCGAGAGCATGGATTATATATGGTATAGAAGGTTATTGATGGAGGACCAGAATAATTTAGGGTTATTTTTGTGATTATTTTGCAGATTCCAGTAATATTCTTTTTTGTCTTTTAATACAAGTTTTTTGTTTGGGTGCGAAGCTGTTTCTACTTTAGTAGACTGGAGTTATTCTGATGTTTATAGAATAACTTCCATGCTTTGTCCCTGGTTAACATTTGTTCTTTAGTAGATTTTGTTAGCCAGGGAGCATGATTACACCTTGTTCTTTTAGTATTAGTTGGGGCTAAGCTATCTATTATTTTCAAAAAAGTGTTATTAAAGTAGAGCAGAGTGTCGTCTAGGGAAAGGGTTTTGAGGATTTTTCGTTTGATACTTTTTGGAATGCTGTTGAATGTATGGGGGTTGAATTTAGATGAAGTCCTGACTAGATTAATATTGTGGGTTTTTGGGATGGGTGGACAGGCATGGGTAATTAAGGCTGGATGTTGATCACTAATGGAGTTAGGAAGAGTTCCAGCTGATAAGATCTTAGAAGGGTCTGAAACTAGGATCCTTCCATGGCTCTGTTGTTTTATCTAGTAATGAAGGTTATCAATAGTGTATACTGTAACAGGTTTATTTGGGAGGAAGTTGTTTTAAATGACATATTAGACCAGTGGATATTCACATTGCCTAGGATAACGGTTTTGTTTTTTATAGTACAGGAGGTCCATGATAAAATTTCCTCTAGTATTAGTATGTTGTTTCTTTGGGGAATGTACAGGACTATGATACAAAGTTTTTTGGAGCTACTGATTTCTAAGAAGGAGATCAAAATTTCAGTGTTTTGGAATTGTGGGATCTGGTCTGGTCAGTGAATGGGGTAATGTTAAGGTTATTAGAGTAAATGATGGCCACACCACCACCTTTCTTGTGGTGTCTATCAGCCATTAATATGCTACAGTTTGTAGGGAGTATTTCAGTGTTCTTAATGTTGGGTTTTAACCAGGTCTCTGTGGTGGCTAGGATGTCAGTTTTGTTTAGAGCTAGCCAGGACTGTTATTCAGAGGTCTTATTGCAGATACTTTGCAGGTTTAGTGCAGTTATGTGTAAAGATTTAGGGCCATTTGGATGGATTATTTTGGTTGGGAAGTGTAAGGCGGAGGGGCCTGTGTAGGGATATCTCCAGATTGGACTAAGGTAGAGATAGTGTAAGACATTTGGCATGGGATATGTGAGAGTTTGGAGCCAATATAATGAAGTATATGGTAATAGGAAATATATGTGCCATGCAAGATATAGTCAGTGGAGAGGATGAAAGTTTTAAGGCAGAAGAGAGGGTTTATAGTAAACAGGCTAAGACTACTTTTTGAGTAAGAATGATGTGAGATTGTTATAGAGGTAGCTATTGAGTTTGGTTTGCGAGTAAAGATTTGGGGTTGATTGAGGAGGCTTGTATGTGAAGTTAAATCAGCAGAAAAAAAATAGTGTTAACACTACTGAGTGCGCAATGGAGAGGGCCATGAGGGAAGACTGACACTAGTTGTGAAGAACACAGTGCAGAACAGGAAGCTGAGGTGTGGGAGTGGCTAGTGTTAGAGTAAGTAGCTAAGCAAAGTAAGTATAAATGTAATAAAAGAGGGGATGGGTGGAATCGGGGTAGGGGAGCAGAGTGAGCCCGAATGGTGTAAGGTTGAACAGAGCAGGTTCAGTACAATCACCAATGGAGCAAGATAGAAAGAAAAAAAATCAAAGAACATTGGATAGCTTTAGATCAGTATTACAGTTGGTAGAGAGACAGCAGTCCATACTGAACTCGAACTACCAAAAGGACAATTTCTTTCTAGTGGGGAAAGGGCTAGACCATGACTTTTAAAGTGATAGAAAAGGGGGAGGGAGGTAAGGCGTTAAATGCACTAGGTAGAGAAAATAAGCTTCCAGGAGGAGGAGGAATCTGTACTGTGGGGATGGGGTACAAAAGTGGGGGGAGTCTTAAGTGTCCAGCTTGTGTGCACACCACCTGTTAATTGCACTGCAACAAACTTTATGCCTTAGTCAGTACTGGTGCTTGACAGAGCAAAATAGAACATACATAGATTAACTTGTAATTTCTCGGGCTAGGGCATGTTTCTGCAGAGTTTAGGGAGGTTGTGCTAACATCCACAAACCACCTGAGAGAGACTACCCAAAGTGTGGTTAATTGTGTGTATGTGGCAAGCACACAATGCATGGAACACCAACAAAGTAGAGGGCTGAAATGGAAGTTTTGTAATCGTCTATGAACATCCAGTAAATGTAAGACATAGTCTCCTTTGCTGGTAAACTTAGGAAAAGAAAACACTGGTAAATTGATAGTACTATTGATGTTGGATTCTGACATCTCTTTTGGAAGAAAAGATGGGTTGGTACGTAAGGCCACTCTATCTTTATGGAAAACCAAGTAAGGAGGTTTAGAAGATAGAGGTTGGATCTTAGAAATTCTTCTTGCAGAGGTAATGGCAACCAAGAACATTTTTTTTCCATGAAAGATATTTAAGGTCACATGTAGCCACTGGTTCAAAGGGAAGTTGTGTAAGAGACTGAAGCATCAAATTCAAGTCCCACTGAGATGTAGGGCCTTTAAAATAAGGCTTTAGAAAGGAGTGTCTCTCTTAAGAAGGCCTTGCTCAGTTTGTGAGAAATTATAGGTGCACCATTCAATCCTATATGATAATTTGAAATTGCTGCTAGCTGTAACCTAATGGTTGAGGTACTGGCACAGTCTTGAAAAAGGTGAGCAAGGAAATCTAGAATGTGATTAATGGGAGCTGAAAAAGGGTCAAGATTATGTTGACATGGTCAATAACCACAAAGGAAACACAGAAACTAAAACCACAATAGTCCAATCCAAGGTCAAGTCAAACCCAGTCCACAAAAGCAATAATTAAACACACTAAAATAACATATAGGATTAAGCGCTTTCATCACAGACTTCATCAGAATCATTTTCAGGACATTACCACCATCTTTAAATACGGACGGCCGCAGTGGTGCAGTGGTTAGTATTGTCGCCTCACAGCAAGAGGCTCTCTGGTTCGATCCTCGGCTGGGGTGCCTTCTGTGCGAAGTCTGCATGTCCTCCCTGTGGTCGCGTGGGTTTCCTTTGGATGCTCCGGTTTCATCCCAAAGACATGCTGTAGGTGGATTGGACACTCTAAATTGGCCCTACGTGTGTGCGTGTGTGTGCCTTCTGTGGAAGGTTGGTGCCGGGCTGGCAACATGACACCATAAAACTCCACTGCCAATCATGAGCGGACAGGTGATCTGCTCTGGAGACCCCTAACTGGGAAAAGCCGAAAGAAGAAGACCACCATCTTTAAATACCCTCCCTCTGCATATCATGTGATCACGGCACCAATAAAACACATTTAGACTAATAAAAGAGAAATACTGGTGCAAGATGTTTTAAACAAAATAGACATAAATACATTTTATAAAAAAGAAACACACTGTTTAAACAGTTATGTTCAAAGTCACACCACATAATACCTCAGCCTCATAATGCTAACAACAGACACATTTTCATTTAAATCAGGGGGGGCATGGCATTTAACCTTAACTGCCACCTCAATTCCTTTTCCTCGATCAAATCCTCCCATGCTCCCCCCCAAGATCTTGTAAAATGTTCCAGTTTTTTGACAAAATGTTTCTAATCTGGGATGCTGCGGCATAATACTCAGTTATGAAGGCCAAATTATGTTTTCTGACCGGGTTGTTACCACTTTTTACCATGTCAGAAACAGACCCGAAAGGAGCTTTTATTAAGTGAACTATTTCACACGAGGCCCTCTTATCCACTGCTTCATTATTTATTTATTTTACATTTGTTACCCGGGTTAGTCTGGCTGAGCTTTTGGCTCAGCAGAGACCTGGGGAGAAAAGCTCCTCAAGACTAGAAATCAATTTATTAAATTTTAGTAACATAGTAGTAACAATCAGCTATGACATCTTACAAGCAGAGACCTGGAGAGAGAAAAAAAGCTCCTCAGGCAATTCAATTATACAGAGTATTAACAATTGGCAGACAAGTATGTGAGTTGTTACAAACAAGGTTTTAAACAATTAGCAGAAGAAAATGTGACTAGTTACAATATTATTTAAGCTGCTTAGAGCAAAATTAGTTAATAGTTAGGCAGATGCTTGTTTAAAGTGGGTAGGATCTAGTTGTATAAGAGTTTGGAAACAAGAAAGGAAAGTAAGAATGGCTAGTAGGCGAGGTAGAGTATAGGAGACAGACTAGACAGGAAGGTTGTTTTGAGACTGTAAGAATTAAGAGTGGTTGTTGATAGAGGAAGGGAAGAGGTAGAAGAGGCAGGGGAATAGTGTTAGAGATACATTAAGAGTGAGGTGGTGAAATAGGTGAAAGGATGGTGGTTGGCTACAGTGGCAAGACCACTTTGTTTTTAGGTATTTCCTTGTGGCTAATTTGAAACCTTTGCTGTGCTGGAGGGATTTTATTTCCAAGGGGAGTTGGTTCCAGGATGTAGCTGGGTTATAGTTATAGAAAAGGCAGCCTATTTTGGTTTTGGGTTTGTAGATGTCTAATAATTCTTGATTTTAGCTGCACAGTGTCCTAGCAGGGGAATATTTGGATATGATAATGGAGAGGCTGGGGCAGAAGGAGGGTAGCTAGAGGACAGAGTGGATGATTTGTAGTTGGTATAGTTGAAGAAGCTGAGGGAATTCTAGCTAGAGGATAGAGTGGATGATTTGTAGTTGGTATAGTTGAAGCAGCTGAGGGAATTCTAGCCAGTCTAGTTGCTGTAGTGCTAAGCAGTGGTGTGACTTGTAGGTTTGGTTAGCTGCAAATCTGGCTGTCTTATTATTGGTAGTTTCAAGCTTGGAAATAAGTGTAGAATTTAGGTTTGTGAATATGTGCCAGCTGTAGAGGAGTGTTGGGAGTAATAAAGCCTGGGGAGAGAGTTATTCGGGCAGTGTTAGTTAAGTATTTCTTGCTATGGAAAAGGTGTCCAAGTTTCTGATGAGTTATTTTTTACCAAATTAGTAATATGGAGATCAAACTTAAGCTGATCATCTATTGTACCACCTAGTTATTTAGTACCAGATTCAGCTCAGATAATAGTATTGTTGCAGGATAAGATGGTAAATGTACTTTTGAGTGTGGTGATATTTTTAGGGAGGAAGAGTAGGAGCTTAGTTTTTTTTTTTTTTTTTTTGGATTACGTATTAGTTTGTTATCACTAAGCCAAGTCTCAATGGTGTGGAAGGATGCCTGAGTAGTTGAGTGGAGGTCAGTTGGGTTGTCAGCAATGGTTATAACAGTTGAGTCATCAGCATATTGCACAAGAGATGACTGGAGACAAGAAGAGTGTAGCAAGTTGGTGAAAATATTAGAGTAGTGGTCCAAGAATGGACCCTTGGGGGACTCCCTTTTGTACAGTGAGAGGGGAGGATAGAGCATAGAACAATTTAACTGATTGCTGGTGGGTAGAGAGATAAGTTAGAGAACCAGGAGATAGTAGGGGGTGAGAAATGTAAGTTAGTGAGGTTATTTAGAAGGAATGGGTGAGAGACAATGTCAAAGGCTTTAGAAAGGGCAAGGAATAGGCATGAGACAAGTTTTTTATCATGAGCTAGGGAGACTATGATGTTGAATGATATGAGTGCAGTGGTTGTACTATGCTTGGGATGGAAACCATGTTGTGTGGGTTTCAGAAGGTTTTCCTGATGAAGGTAATGCATTACCTGCTTGTGAATGCATTTCTCTAGGATTTTTAAGAGTGGAGAGAGTATGGCAATTGGTCTGAAGTTGGATATGTCTGAAGAGTTGCCCTCTTTATGAATGGGTAAAGAACTTCTTCCATACAGTGGGGGCATAGGATTCAGAAATGGATCTGTTGATTAAGATGGATACAGGATAGGCAAGAGGTTCAGAGGCAATCTGCAGGAAGTAAGAGGGTAGCTTGTCAACAGATGGGGAGCAAGGTTTAAGTTTAGAGAGTAATGACTTTACATAGTTGATACTGCTTTTAGAGAGAAGGAGTTATGACGGTTTGGAAGAGGTATAGAGTTTGTGGGGGGTGCTAGTGTTGTTTCTGGGAGGGAGAAGTTATTATGGAGGTTATTGAGTTTATAAAATGATTATTAAATTTGTTGGCTATGTCTTCAGGTGTTGCATTGGGACATGGGTTAGGAGAGGAAGGGTTTCCTGGATGAAGAGTCCATTTAATAGAGCTCCAGAATTTCTTTCGGTCTAATTTAAGAGTAGAGGGAGGACTGGCACAGAAGTTTATTTTGTCATAATGGTTGATTTTTTTTTTAATTTTATTTCTGAGTTCTTTATATTTCTGAAGAAGAGAAGGGGTCCTTAGTTTTAGTCCACATTTTCCAAATCCTATTACAAATAGAGGACACCTTTTGACTTGGATAACTTCTAACTTGTAACATCCTACCTACTGTTTCACATTTGTACAAAAATGTATCATGCTGGGAAACCATTCTGGCTATGCTGACATACTGACCCTTAAGCATCCACGTTTTTGATACATGAGATGGTTACTACCAAAATGTAATAAACTGTTACAATAGGTAGGTTTTCTCTAGATAGAACTGGTCAAACATTCCTCTCTATAGTATTTCATAATTGTAACATCCACATAATTGATACTATCATGGTTGTAAGAATATGTAAACCTTAGAAATGAGGTGGTACTATTAATATAATCAGTAAAACTTAGAATCTCTTCCTCGGGTCTGTCCCACACAATAAAAATATCATCCAAAAATCGGAGGTAAATTCTCCATAGTTTTTCCAGAAATATGTTTAAGTAACATCTGCCTTTCCCATTCTAAAAGGACAAAATTGGCAAAAATGGGGGCACAAGAGGCCCCCATTGCTACCCCCTTCACCTGTTAGAAATAGTGGCCCTCTAGAAACACAAAATTATATTTCAAAACCATTTCCATACAAAAAACTAAAACATTAACTTCAATGTTACTCAACTTAGTACAGTTGCATAAAAAATCATAAAACTATTCGAGGCCAGTATCATGTGGAATTACATTATATAATTCAACCACATCAATGGTAAGAAAATAAAATTGTTGGAAAAATCCAAATTTTTTTATCTTCCAATAAAAAGTCCCAAGAGTCCCTACATATGTGATCAAAAGAGTACAAACAATTCTTTAACTTTAAGTCCACATATTTCCCATGGGGGTGAGTTTTTGACCTCTTGGTATTCAGAACTGGCCTCACTGGTAGATCAGTGGTGCTTTTATGTATTTTGGGTATCCCAAATATACTAGGCATACAAGGATAATGCACGTGCAAGTGATCATACAACTCAGGGGTAATTTCTCCCTGCTCTACCATATCATGTAGCCAAAAATCTATCCTACAATAAGCCAGATTGATGTAGTTGCATGAGGTTTCTTCATATAGCTCACAATTAGACACGACTCAACAATCTGTTCAAATAATCGCTTCTATTCATTATTACAACCCCTACCCCTTTGTCGGGTTTCATAACCCTGAGCCTCTTGTTTTTAGCCAATTCAAACAATAATTGCGACTCCTTGGTATTCAAATTACCATAATCCATGGTGTTGAAAATACTACTTTCCAGTGACCTAAATTTGAACTCAACCCTCAACCAACTTCTCAAACATCAGCAAAGGAAAGACTAAAGTGTGGTTAAAGGTGCTTTTCTATACATATAATCTGTTGTTAGAATTCTGATAATCATCAAAGGTTAAGCAAAATGAAACTTTCTGAGGTATAACTTTAAATTGATTAACAAACCATTGATTCTCAACTTAAACAAGGGAGCAAGTGAATCCCCTCTACTCAATAAACAAGCGTATTCAACAGTAGATGGCACATCACTATAATTGTAAAGAGAAAAGTCACCTGTATTATTTTTGACCACTAGTGGGCCACAGTCATCCCCATGCGACATATTTCCTTGCCAAAACATTACTGCATTTAGCTCCGAGTTTATCTGCGTCTCGTATATTACTGGTAAGGACGCTGGTTTGTCTGTGTGAAGCTTGACGAGTTGTTCTGTAACTGGGAGGCAGATCCTTCTGCCTCTCCCTTTGCTTCCTCAATCGATTCAACCTCTGTATAGAATTTCCTCCTAAAGAGCGCTCCTCCTCAACTTCAGGGTCCACCTCTTCATCCTGAAGCTCCACCTCATTGGTACCTTGCTGAAAGGGCTGGCTTGTATTGGACATTGTAGGTTTTGGATACGTCCACCCTTACAAATATTCTAACCACCCATCTCATTCTTTTTTTCTTTCCTTTTTTTAATTTTGGAACTATATTTTGCAACACACTGAAAGATTTCCTTATAATTTGTGAGGTGATGGGGAACAAGTCCCTAGTAATTGTGGAGTCTAACTTACTGGCTTCAGCCATCACGACTTTGATTTCTCTCTGAATGTGTTTGATTAAGTATTCCAGTAACTCGCACCCATGGAGGTCAAAAAGGACCAGTAGATCAGCATATATTTGTGATTCTGCCTTCAAGCCATTGGGAAATTTCCACAAACATAAACCTTTAGGAATTCTCTTAACCTTGAGACATTCCTGAAGGTACAAGTTCTCTAACTGGAGCTTCCGACACCTAAAAATCATTTTTCAAAAACGGCAAGTGATTCCTTAACAGTGGGAGTGTCACTCACCATATTGTGGTTACCAAAAACCATGGTCACCCTGAACCATTCAGATAAAATATCCTTGTTGCTAGTTTCACCCAAATTATACACAGTATTGTAAATTTCCCTCTGCCCAGCAGTTAGGAGACAAGATGGTGTCTGAAGAAAATCATAGTCTGAATTATAGTGCTGATCATAATGTTGCTGGATAGAGTTGACCTTTACTGTTAGTTCTTGGACAAGTTGGGTTAACAAACCCATGCTCACAATGACACTCTTGAGCCCATTACTGTCAGAAACTTGATTTACAAGACCTGGACCAGAAGACATGTTGACATGGCCAATAACCACAAAGGAAACACAGAAACTAAAACCAAAATAGTCCATTCCAAGGTTAAGTCAAACCTAGTGCACGACAGTAATAATTAAGAATGAGTTTAATACACCAAGTGGTTAAACACACTAAAATAACATACAGGATTAAGCGCTTTCATCATAGACTCATTTTTCATCAGAATAATTTTTCAGGACATTACTACCATCTTTAAATACCCTCCTTCTGCAAATCATGCCATCACAGCACCAATAACACATTTATACTGATAAAAGACATATAATGGTGCAAGTTGCTTTAAACAAAATAGACATACAAATATTTTTTAAAAAAGAAATGCGTATGGTTTAAACACTTGTGTTCAAAGTCACACCACATAAGACCTCAGCCTCAGAATGCTCCCAATGGACAAATTTTCATTTAAACCAGGGGGGGGGGGCATGACATTTAATCTTGTCACCTCAGTTACTTTTCATTGATCAAATCCTCCCATGCCCCCCGCCAAGATCTTTAACTATATGTTCTAGGACCAAAAAAGAAAATAATGATCTAGCTGTTCTGCCATGTGTTTTGGAAGTGCATTTCCCAGATTACCTTTTTATATCATTAACATGTTTGTAGTAGCCTGCTACATTTGGGATACCCAAAATATATAACAATACCACTGATCCACCAGTGAGGCCAATTGTGAATGCCAGGAAGTCAAAAACTCACCCTCTTGGGAAATATGTGGACTTAAAGTTAAAAGAATTGTTTGGGCACTTTTGATCACATATGTAGAGGCACTTGGGACTTTTTATTGACAATGAAGAATCTGGATTTTTCCAAAGATTTTATTTTTCTTACCGTTGATGTGGTTAAATTATTTAATGTAATTCCACATGATACCGGCCTCGAATGGCTTTATGATTTTTTTTTTATGCAAATGTACTAAGTTGAGTCACAATGAAATTAATGTTGTAGTCTTTTGTACGGAAATGGTTTTGAAATATAATTTTGTGTTTCTAGAGGGCCAATACTTCCAACAGGTGAAGGGGGTAGCAATGGGGGCCTCTTCTGCCCTCATTTTTGCCAATATTGTCCTTTTACAATGGAAATGGCAGATGTTATTTAATCATTTTCTGGAAAAAACATGGAGAATTTACTCCGATTTTTGGATGATATTTTTTATTGTGTGGGACAGACCTGAGTTGGAGATTTTAAGTTTTATTGATTATATTAATAGTACCACCTCATTTCTAAGGGTTACACATTCTTACAACCGTGACAGTATCAATTACTTGGATGTTACAATTACGAGACTATAGAGAGAAATGTTTGACCAGTTCTGTCTACAGAAAACCTACCAATTGTAACAGTTTGTTACATTTTGATAGTAACTATCCCATGTATCAAAAAACAGGGATGGTTAAGGGTCAATATATTCATATAGCCAGAATAGTTTCCCAGCATTATACTTTTTTGTCCAAATGTGAAAAACTAGGCAAGATGTCACAAGCTAGAGGTTATCAGAGTCAAAAGGTGTTCTATATTTGTAATGAAGTAGTGGATAAGAGGGCCTCATGTGAAACGGTTCCCTTAATAAAATCTCCTTTCGGGTCTGTTTCTGACATGGTAAAAAGTGGTAACAACCCTGTCAAAAAACATCATTTGGCCTTCATAACTGAGTATTGTCTTGCGGTGTCCCAGATTAGAAATATTTAAAAAAAAAAAATGGATTTTTTTTTTTTGCTTTAAAGATGTCATCAACAAGATGGGCAATAAACCAGATAAATTTTTTTAGAAGAGGTAGGACAATTAAAAATTATTTAGAACAGAATTCTGGTCATTTTGATTACAATCAGAGCAACAAAAAAACAGGGGGCCGGATTCACGAAGGCTTGCACGGAGTCTAAGAGTAGTGTAAGACTCCATGCAGCCTTCGCGATCCAGGAACAGCCCAAAGTCCGTGTAAGAGACAAGCTAAAACGGCTCTTACACGGAGTGGGCGTGGATAAGCTAATCACCTCACTTGCAGCCGAATAGCATGCAAATGAGGATGATTAGCGATCCATGAAGCCCAGAACAGCCCGTGTAAGAGCCGTTTTAGCTGCAGAAATGTACTCAGTTGACAACTGAGTACGTTTCTGCAAAAACTGCAATGGAGCCATGTCAGCTCCAAATAAAGGGTGCATATGTGTCAGGCAGCATGCCAATGGCCAAATATGTGGCCATTGGCAAAGTAACCTGATGCAAATATATTAAAAATATAATTTTTTTTTCGGCGATTGCCGATGTTTAAACCCAGCGCAGCCTCGCGCAAACGGGCTGCGCTGTATAAAACATAAAAACGAAGGTTTTAAACCCACAAATGTGGGTTTTATGCAATACATGGAATGTCAATGCAGGGACCAGCAGACCAAAACCAACATGGCCACCGTGTAGTGGTTGCTAAGGGGGGAAGCTGAGTCTAAGAGATGTAACTAAGCATTAGTAGGCAATCTGATACAAATGAGTGTTAGGATACTGAATTCCACTGTCACATAGCAAATGAGCACAGTCTGAGTAGTGTAAGAGTTTCAGAAGGGAGAGGAACAGAGTAGGAGATAGGTGACATCACAAGGGGGAATGGTAGAAAGAAATGCAGTTCATTGGAGGTCAGAGTTACATGACAGATGTCAGACAGATATCATGGAAAGAGGTGTGCCACTAAATAAGCATGAGAAAGTCAAGAAATGGAAGGTGTACACTGTTGCCTACACCAAAGTTTCTTGCTGGATGTGTATGCGCACGTGTGCGTGCCATGAAGCGCGAGTAAGGCAGTGTGCGCACGTGTAAGGCAGAGTGAGCATGTGGGAGCGTGTTGGGAGATGTTTAACACTGTGCGTGGGCGTGCACACGTTTTAATCCGAATAAGCAGATTCTAAACCGTGTAAGTATGTGTGCGCGCGTGTAAGCCACTGTGAGCGTGTTTCTGCTGGTTTGCACATGGCTCCTCCCTGAGGAAACAGAGAGGAAAAAGGAAGCAACAGATTTAGTAGGAAGCTAGCAGGGAATACTGCTGGAGCTAGCAGGTGAAAACAATTAGACGCAGGCAATTACACAGGCAGAATAGTAGCCCAGCCCAGCACTTAAAACTCTGCAAACAGCAGTGCAGGATGTTTCTCTCAAGAGACACTGCAAGACAGGAGTTAAGTTATCAGAAGTGAAAACTGAAAAAGCTGAACTCAGAGCAGAAATGTTAGGGGCTGCCATAGCTGTCATAATGAGACATAGGCGACTTGCTGAGGGTGGTGACAATGCAGATGGTGCAGACAACCCACAGTGAGGAGATGGAGAAGAGTGTACAGGCCCAGGGTCACCTACCACGGGTTACATGAGCTGGAGATAGTAGAACGCTATAGAGTGGACAGAGACCTCCTGCAGCAAATAGTGGAGCTGTGCAGGCCACGCCTCACACACAGAACCAACAGAGGGGAACCCATCCCAGTGGAAACCAAGGTATGTGTTGGCCTAAGAATACTAGCAACAGGTACCTTCCAGAGACCAACTGGTGATATGATGGGGATATCACAGGCATCAGCCTCCAGGGTACTGCACCAGTTCCTGGATGCCATGTCAGCACATGTCGGTGATCATGTATATTTCCCCAATGCCTGTGAGGTATTGGCCAGCAATATGCGTCTCTTCCAGCAAATAGCGGAATACCCTGAGGTAGTGGATGCAATAGACTGCACGCACATACGCATCAAAGCACCAGCCGGTGAGCGGGGTAGGGCATACATCAACCGTAAGGGCTTCCCCTCCATCAACTGCCAGGTCGTGTGTGATGCCCAGGGCATAATAATGAATGTGTGTGCTGGCTGTCCTGGGAGCTACCATGATTCCCACATCTGGCATTTGACGCAGCTGTACCAGACATTTGCCAATGGGGACATCCCGCACGGACACCTAGTGGGGGATGCAGGTTATGCACTGGAGCCGTGGCTGATGACACCCATCAGAAACGCACACACCACTGAACAGGAACGCCATAATGAGGCACACGCACAAACACGTAATGTAATAGAGCGTGTGTTTGGGCTGCTCAAGTCACGGTTCCGGTGTCTGGACACAACTGGTGGAGCCTTGCAGTACACACCAACTACATGTACCCAAATTATCATGGTATGTGCTATGCTACATAATATGATCTTGCGAAAACAGCTGCAGCAGGACCAGCATAGGGCCGGGCCAAACAGCCCCCCACCATTGCCAAGGCCATCACAGGCAGAGTGTGACTCAGAGGAGGAACAACCTGAGCCTGCCCCAGTAGGCAGAAGGAGGCGTGCCCAGTATGCCCTGGCCTTTGCAAAGAGGCAACGCATAGCACATACACTGGCTCAGTAGGAACCCTGGGAATGATACCCCTCTCTGACTCACTCATATAGTAACAGGGATGCCTAACATGCCACAACCTGCTCTCAAACATGTACAGGGAAGTGTAATATGCGCATCCGACAGAGGCAGCCCTGCAGCACCACTTGAGGCATGAATGCTATGTGTTAAGTAATGTAACACCATGTACTATATGCACACCTGAGGACCCTGACTAACATCCTACCCTCACCAAGCATCATGCCACAACATGACAATGAGATGATCAAGTGCAATAATTGACTGAAGTATCGCAGTTAGTCAAAGGGGATCCAATGTGTGCCAGTCTGGGATGACATGCTGAGCATGACATGATGCACCACCTGCTAGGACTGGTGTGCAACTATCAGTGCAGGCCGTATGGATACTGGCAAAGGCTGTTGTTACCCACAGTGTGCCCTGAATAGGTAAGGCTCAAAACACAAACCTATCTCCATAGGTATCAGAAGGGATAAGAATAAGATAAGGGATAAGTCGAAACAGCAAGATGCATGCAGTCTAAACTCACCCAGTATGGAGAATGTTGATATCTGCGCTGTAACAGAAAACTGAGTCAAGGCTCACAACAGCACCCTAACACTACCAGGTTACACCTCATACTGTGCTGTACAGCCTCAAAACATGGAACAAGCTACAAAAGGAGGGTGACTAGCAATAATTGTCAAGGATAACCACACCCCCATGTTGGTACCACAACAAAAAGCAGCATGGACTAGCCATGGTCAAGTAACAGTGGCTAAAACTGCCCCCCAGTTTATAGCCTGCTATAGACTACTGTCCCAACACCAGGAACTGCACCTGGCCTATGCTGGAATACATGAATATAACAAGTCCTCCAAACCACATTATATTGGGTGACTGAAAATACCCAGACATAGACTGGGAGCATTATACTAGCTCCAACAGTGTAGGACAAAAGTTCATAGAATCCATAAACCAAAAGGCCCAGGAACAACATACCACTCCCACAAGAGGGGTAAGCATACTGGATGTGATAATCAGCAACATGGGTACTGGGTGGCAAGATGAGAAGTGTATTGCTCACTGGTAAAACCAGACCATAGAGTAATCACACTGGATATACAAATCCTGACCACAGTCCCTGGCCAGAAAACCACAGTGGAAAACATGTGTAAAGCAATGTTTGCACTCCTCCAAACTGATGTGGAATCCATTAAAGGTCCTGTGCAGGTGCAAAATATGGGCCACACCTCAGAACCTGTAATACAGCCATTCCATGAACACTGCCAGGAATGCTTGGATTATGCAATCCTAAATTAAAACAAGACACAATGCCATACACGCAGGAATCTGGCATGGTGGACACCAGCCATAACCAAACCATGCAAGAGAATGAGGAAGCTACTACATGATAGAGAAAACATAAACAATGAAGTAATCACTGATCAGTAGTATGGCAATAAAATCTGTCCACACATACAATCCACTAAGGCCACCACAACAAGTTGAATCTGTGAATCCTGAGGCAATGTTACACCTGCCCCAAGAAATATAAATATATGTGAGAGATGCAACCATCTATCCAAACTGGAGGCTGAGCTCCCTCAACTCAGTACTCCCAAAACTAGTCAGGAGGAGAAGGTAACCACACACACCACAAACACAGTCCCACATAGACCTATCACAACTGCAAACCAAACACATAAACACAGAAAAACATTCCCAGAGGCACAAATTACAAACACAGCACACCAACAGAGGCCTCTAAAGCAGACACCCAATCAAACAACCTCCAAACATAGCACATGCAACACATAGTACACAAAGCTGGTGTGCCAATCACAGGCCAGAAGGAGAAACAACATGCCTGATACAGTTGTAATAGGTGACTCCATAGTCAGACACACTGCTGTCCTGCACACCAGACTGAACAAGGGAAAGGGTACAGTAAGCTGGCTGTAGGCTGCCACAATATGCCACATAAAAGAAGTATGCAGGTCACTCCAAAGCAAGTAGAAATATGATGCAATCATAGTCCATGCTGGTGTGAATGATCTGAGATGTACCTCCCTAGACTACATGAAAAGAGACATAGATGAGCTCTCTGATTATGTAGTCCAGGCCGGTATGACACTCACCATTTGCAGCATCCTACCCTTACCAAGAATAATGCCACAGTACAAACACGGAATGATCAGTCATAGCAAGTGGCACACTTACTGGTGTCATTCCAAGGGGATCCAATGTCTGTCTGCTTGGGATGTCATGTTTGACAAGCCACGCAGCTGTTCTTGGGATGGCTTGCACCTGTTACCCCTGGGCGTCTGGATATTGGATAAGGCCTTTGCCACCTCCATACAGCCTTTTGTAGGCAAGGCTGAAAAGATGACCCACCACCCTAGAAAACATAAGTGGAAAGAAACATAAGGGTAATGCTGACCAATGCCAGATGTGTAAACCCCAATATGCATGCTCCCAAGGCCATCCCCAGTATGGAGAACATCGATGTCTGTGCAGTGACAGAAACCTGCTGCAAGCCTCCTGACAGCACACCAGCACTACCAGGTTATACCATATATCATGTGTCATGGCCCCAAAACCTGGAACAAAACATAAAAGGAGGGTGAGTATCCATATTCAGCACAGACACCCATACATCCAGGTAACTGACAATGCACAAGGCATTGGAGTCCACCCATGTGCAACTAACTGTAGGCAAGACTGCTGTACAGTCTGTAGCATGCTACAGACCACACTCTCACACACAGGAACCCCACCCAGCCGTCCTGAAGACACTGGACAGTATGAATGTCCCACCAAATACCAAACAAGGTACCACAAATTACCACATAGGTGGTAAACCATTATGTATGGAAGGAGTAACCAGGGACCTAGGGACACAAGTGGACAGTAACCTGTTATGACACCCACATTGCCAATGTGGCTAGGAAGACTGTCTACATTTGACACCGTATCAGGAAAGGATTCACATCTACATCAACAGAGGTCATTGTGCCCCTATACTGTTCTCTTATCACACCCATAATCTAGTACAATGCCTCATATGGGATGTACCTTACCTGACACCTGCAGCAGTTAGAAAGACCTCAAAGGTACCTCATCAAGAGGATAAAGGGTCTCAAATATATGTCATATGCTGCCTGGCTGTAGACACCCCAGCTGAATGCAGTCACATACTGCCTACACAGAGGCATTGCATGCCTGTTGTAGAAGGCCATGCCCAACACAGGAGTAATGGACATGCTCCACTCCAGAAAACTCAAAGCCATCGGAGCTGTGAGAGTGAGAGATGTCAACCTCAACAAATAATGAAATAGGATGTGCTGGTGGGACAGATACATAATCCAGAGGCTCCCCACACCCTGGACCAGAATCCCACTCCATGTTAGGCAGAGCCCCTCACTGACATTCTTCAACAGGAATCTTGCCAAGTGGATGGATGATTGTAGAGTTACACTGGGGGTCTTCACTGTGTCATGTCCAGACAGAGGCACAGCAAAGCAAATCATAAATGGCCATAATATTCACATAGCAAAGGGTGGCAAAAGCCACACACACTCTGGCTAGGCTAACAAATGCCCTAGGGTGGATAGCCTAGTATGAACCTATGAACATACAAATTGTACAGGACACTAAGGATAATCCCAAGGCGTTCACAACTGATGGTAGGAACCATGTTGGGAATTCACAGATATGCTCTGAATCACACAAATATCACAAACACACACACATATTGCCAACATATATCCTGACAGGTGCAGTGCAAACCCCCCCCCCCCCCGAATGCAGAATATCTATCCCAGCAGACTGCTGGCCCCCTGACATTGCAGATGCTGAGGTAACAGCCAGCATCTACAAAGCAAAACACACAGCAGCAATGGTATGAGCTGGTGTCCTGGGCTTAGTGCAACATGGACTCCAAGATGAATGGAATGCCAAATCACACTACTGCTCAATGTCAGCTTTAACACAGAATATGTACCCAAAGAGCAGTGTACAACAACAGTGGTCCTTCTCAACAAAGGTGTTGCCTGAATGGACACTGAAAACTACTACCCCAGAATCCTGAGAAGCTCGGTCTGCACAGCTATGGAAAGGATCAGCATGTACCACAGACATAAAGATATTGGGGACCTACTGACACCGGACCCTACCCAGTGTGGCTTTCTTAAGTGCAGATCCTGCCCCTAAACATGTTTGACTCAATTGAAACAGTCATTAAGGTCATTGATGAGGGCAATGTGGTCCACACAGCGTAGCTGGACCTTGCAAAGGCTTCTATACAATACCCTATGTGTTCATTATAGATAAGCTCACCAGCTTAAATATAAACCCCTATGTCAGTAGAGGGGTTGCAAACCAGACCAAGGACAGAACAGACATGGTCAGACATGCTGCAGCCATGTCAGACTACAAACCAGATATAACTGGCATCCCACAAGGCTTGGTCCTGGGATCTCCCTCGTCTGGTATATATGTCCCATAGGTACAGGCAAACATGGAAGGACTGTGTCCGAACATGTTTGCAGAGGACTACAAACTGCTCACCACATATGATCCACCAGCTGACACAAGCATCCCAAAAAAGGGCCACATAGAAACAGACAACTGGTGCCATAGCCATGTCAGCAAGCTAATTGCAGAAAAGTGTATATACAGTAAGTGCCCACCAATTACCACATAGGTGTTAACCCATTATGTAGTTAACATGTAATGAGAGACCTGGGGACACAAGGTGATAGATATCCTGCATTGGACAAACATGTGCTGTATTGTTTACAGAAACATACCATATACCCACCTAATCATGAAGGTTGTCAGATCTAGATAAGGGGAAGTCATTGTGGCTCTGCAGTCATCCTTCATCAGCGGTACAATTGACTACAATAGCCCCTGTGGGATGTACCTCAGCAGACACCTCCATCAACCGTAAAGTCCCCAACAGTACCTCACCAGGAGTATCAAAGAGCTTGCACAGATGCCATGTGTTGCCTGTGTTGCTGGTATCAATAAACATGTTGCACCTTGTACAATCTGAATGGCAGTGAGCTATGCACATGAGAGACCTGAACCCCAGCACTGACTTACATAGGACAAGCTGTACTGATGATCCATAACACAGAAGCCACCCCCACCCATGAGTGAACTCCCAGTACAGGCTACCCATAGAGTCACTTATCAATCTTCCTCAATAGGAATCTTGATGAGTGGATGGGAGATGGTAGCTTTATCCTGGGTATCACTGTCATGTCACAGGTAGACAGAGGCACAGTATACTAACCATGACATATGTCATGGCAAACTCCACTTACAATGTGTGTTGAAGGACAAACACACTCTCCAACTAGCATTAGACATGGACTAGGGCACATCGCTAGTGTTTGCAAATGTACACCTATGTTGTGGAATACACTACCAATGTTGGACAAGCCTGGTTTAAGTAGTTCATATCTGAACAGAATGCAACATGGTCAGATGTACACAACTGGTCCCTAACCAGGCTGTTGTGCTCACTATCGAAATGTAAAGCAGTTATAGCACTAAAGCCCAGGATACTGTCCACCACAGTCAAAGTACTACCAGTACACTATACAGTACTACAGTGTTAGGTCAGTGTGAAAGGATGTTGACAACTGTATGCAAAGTATCCCATGCAAACACTGCAGGCACAGTATAATCCTGTTGTGTTCACACACAAAGCAGTTGTACAGTAACTACACAACATGACACACAACACACAACCATAAACGGGTGATATTTGTTGAAGTTCACACTCATCCACAAATGTGGTGGGCTGCAGAGTCCAACATATGGAATGCTCACACTGGGCATGCTCACACACTTTGATAAATGAGACATATGTCAGACAACATGCCATGGGAAGGCTGAACTGGGCATGCTCAGACACTTAGGCCAAATCTCAGTTTAGCAGTTGGACACACATATCTGGTATTTTTACGTGTTATTCCAGGAACCAACCACATTACAGCAGTCTGCCCAGTGCACACAGTTAAATGACTACAGAGACATACGTGATATAGTGGATCCCTCCCATATGCAAACATCTTCCACAGATGCACAAGTTGTTCATACAAACAGGGAATGCTATGGCAATAAAGATGTGCAAACAGTCTATCAGCAACAAATAATGTGCATTTGACAATTAAACATATGGTGTAGAGGTCAACACTAGGCTGTTTGCCCTAGGGAATGACAGCTTAGCCAGAGTGTGTTTGGTGTCTGCCTCCCCACAGGATGCACATTCCCCTTTCTAAACACCGATGATGTCAGCACCCTATAAGTACAGCAGGAGAAAAGAAACTTCCCAGTAATGCGAATAGCGCTCTGCTAATGCGTCCGTCACAAGTGTCATAACATAGTTAGGTAGGGGTTTGAATCCTGCAAATGCTCAGTGTGTGTGTGTGTGTGTGTGTGTGTGTGTGTGTGTGTGTGTGTGTAAGTCTGTGGGAGAGAAATGTCCCTTTTGGCAACTGGGAAAACACACTACAGGATGCACATTCCCCTTTCTAAACACCGATGATGTCAGCACTCTATAAGTACAGCAGGAGAAGAGAAACCTCCCAGTAATGCGAATAGCGTGCTCTGCTAATGCGTCTGTCTCAAGTGTCATAACATAGTTAGGTAGGGGTTTGAATCCTGCAAATGGCAAGTGTGTGTGTTTGTCTGAGGGGGGTTAGTGTGTGTGCAATTGTGTGTGAGGGAAATGTCCCTTTTGGCAACTAGGAGAACAGACTACAGGATGCACATTCCCCTTTCTAAACACTGATGATGTCAGCACCCTATAAGTACAGCAACAGAAGGGAAACCTCCCAGTAATGCGAATAGCACACTCTGCTAATGTGTCCGTGTCGAGTGTCATAACATAGTCAGATAGGGGTTTGAATCCTGCAATTGGCAAGTGTGTGTTTTTGGCTGAGGGGGGTTAGTGTGTGTGAGGAAAATGTCCCTTTTGGCAACTAGGTGAACAGACTACAGGATGCACATTCCCCTTTCTAAACACTGTTCAGCTGAAGGCCATGGCTCTGGCACAAGTTGTCTGTCTCTATGATGCCCCTTTGGAAGATGCTTGTGTCGGCTGGAGAGTCGATTATGGTGGCCAGTTCACAGTCATCTGCATATTTGGTCAGCCACAGTCCGTCCGTGTTGGCCTGTACCTCCAATAAATATATACCAAACAAGAGAGGTCCCAGGACTGAGCCTTGTGGGACACAACTCGTAACTGGTTTGGAGTCTGGCATGGCTCCAGCAATTCTAACCATGTGGGGTCTGTCCTTGAGCCACTGTGCAATCCATCTAGTGACATAGGGGCTTACATTTAAGCTGGTGAGCTTCTCTAGAATGCCCAAGTGGGGTATTGTTGTGAAGGCTTTTGCGAGGTCCAGGTAGGCTGTGTGAACCACCTTCCCCTCGTCAATGGCCTTGGTGACTGTTTCAAAGAAATCAACCAGGTTAAACCTGGTAGTGCTGGTGTGCTCTCAGTAGCCCTGAACCAGGCATCTGTTACTGCACAGATATTGATGTTATCCATGCCAAGGAGTGTTTTGGGTGCATGCATCTGGAGGTTTAGACTTCTGGCATTGGGTAGCATTACTCTTAGTTTCTTATCCCTTGTGATACATATGAAGGTGGGTTTGTCATTTGAGCCTTGCCTAACATAGGCACTATGGGGGTAGAAAGAGCCTTTGCCAATATCTGAAAGCCCAGGGGTGACAGGTGCAGGCTGTCCCTAGCAAAGCAGGTAGTTCAACAGAAGATGAATATGTGAAGGTGTAGTGCCTGTGATTAGTTAGCAGTAGCATATATGACTGCTCACGTGGACACATGCCAGGTAAGTCATATGCACTGTGTCACAGGCAATGTACATGTGAACAGGACAAACAGTGACATCCTGTCAAGTGGGACATGGACATACATATAGTAAGCTATGCAGATGGCACTAGGAGTCCACAGAAGCTCTATAACTATGCATTGCAGGTGTGATCAGTATTCCAGGGTAATTGCAAGCAAACATGCATGCAAACAAAGCTACAGTAAACAGGGCTGCATGTAGTCCATTGTACAACAAACAAGCTGTACCAGTTCCAGTAGGTAACACTGCAAATATGCAGGCACTATGCACATGTATATGGAAATACACGGGTCAGATGGCTAAGGTCCAGTCTCAGTGCACACAAGTGTACAGACCATGTACTGTCAGGATGTACAATAACTGGATGGAAACCCATGTGCTCATACCTGCAGTAATACACATGTCAAATAACAGACACTGAGCCTTCACTCAGTGGTTCCATACTTAGTAGGATGTATGCTACCTGGCCTGCCACCACAGTATCCCTAACATATATGGGGACTCTCCCTCCTGTGACAGTTAGTTTTGTGTGTTGGGGCTGTCTAGCATGGTATGAGATGTGAGCATGCAGTGCTAGGGTGCTCCTGTGTGTCCTGTACCAGTCGTGTAGTGCTGCACACATATCAACATCCTCAAACATCTGCATTGCAGAGTCCAGTGTGGGCAACATGCCACTTGCAATTTACATGTCCATCATTGCGTATTACTACATTCATTACCTTATCCCTGTGCTACCTATGTATGTAGCCTTCTGTTGACATCATTACCACCAGTATGCCAACATGTGCAGATGATACACTATAGTACTTACCATGGGTGCAGACAACAGGACATGACAATCACACACTTACTGCATCAGGCATGCTGTGATATACCCACAATTAATTCAGCACACAGTACTGTTAACAACATGATACTATTACTACACATCTATGTGGTCACCCTGTGCATCAGCAACATGTTAACCTGTACCTGCACAGTTGTTACAGATTGCAGGAGGTGGCACAGTTTCATCATATGCACAGGGTGTGAACTTGGTATGCCTGAGTCAGCCACCGATACCACCAATTGACATGTATGTGTATGTGTGTTGGTAAGGGACAGCAGTAGAAGGTGGGGCAATGTTGATGCAGTGTGTGCATGTATGCGGTAGCCCTAGGTGTTGTCAATTCGCATGTGTGTATGGATGCACACAGTTCCACCTCATGGCTGCCACATACTGGTGTTTGTGGACAGCCACAGACTGTACCTGCCAGGTCATACAGATCAGTGTCTCTGGCCATGGACACGGTACCTGTGCCTTGCAGGGGTGCTATGGACCGTATCCAGTACCAACCCAGACTGGGTACTGTCATCAGAAGCAGGTGTTCGTTGACTGGACACAGATCCCTGTCGGGCTCGGCCAGAGCCACGTGCATGTGGTCTCCTGGGGCGGTCTGATGACAGCACAGACCCAGCATTGCTGGGGCTGCTGCTGGTACTACGGGGGCGGCCGCGGCCCTGTTGTCATCCGCGATGACTGCCTGCTGTTGCTGGCATACGGCCACGTCGACGCCTCAACCGCCCACCATTGCCCTGGCTCATGGACATGTAGTTGTGGAACCGGTCTAATATGTCCCCACAACGTCTGTCTATGACATCGGTGAAATCACGGATGGCAGCCGCAATGTCACGCATACTGTCAGTCATGGCTGTGCGACATGCTGTCAGCTCCCTCAGACCCTGTCTGGTGTACAGTTCCATACATGACTGTGCCTGCATGACAGCCCGAAACATAGCTGAGGTTGTAAGACCTCTGTGGGCACGTCTGACAGGGGCAGTACACCCACGGATGCTCCCACCAGAACCCCTGGACATCTGTCTGTGTGGTACCATCTCTGGGCCATGCCCATGGCTGCTGTGTGGGGAGGCATGTGCCACAGATACCACATTACCCTGGTCAATGCCCACTGTATGCTGTCCATCACCTAGGGACATTGGTGACAAAGGGTGTATTGGCAGGATAACTGTGCGCATTGATGGGGTCGACAGCTGTGTACTGTCAATCGGCTGACCAATGGCAGACCCTGCCATACTTTCTTGTGCCATTACACAGATGTCATTATCAGTACTCACGGCACCTGATTAAGGTTCCCTGCTACATGACACCAGAGCAGCAACAGAACCTGTGGGAGGGAAATAGGAAACACAGTTTACAATGTCTACACATTACCAGTGATGCACACATGCACAGGTGCACACATGCACACAGTTTCACACAATTGTACAGTACTCAATATGTGTGATAACAACACAAAGACACAGACACACCTACATGCATACAAAGAGCACTACTAAGTGAGCCAAATAGTACTATTACTATCAACACTATTACAGGAATTGCTAATACACACTCACCAGCATGGATAGGCTGCACTGCTGTTATACCAGAGGGTCCTGCAGACGTGAAGAAACTAATGTCAGTGGGCACAACTGTGCCATTGTTACTGAGTATGATACAGGTCAGTAGTACAATAGTCACCTTTCACAGGTCAGCTGCTAATATTGAGGATATCACACTTGCACATTAAATACTATGGTGACAGCTACAAACCAAGGACACACCTCACACATGCATTAACTACCAGTTGTACACAACAGTCAACTATACATATGGCATATTACCTGCACGTTCACTGTCTTGCTGCTGCGTGGCTCCAGCCTCCATCATAATGCATGTCTGCTGCTGTTGTCGTTGCTGGCGGACTGGAGCCACTACACTCATGAGTAGTCCCTCCAGTCTGGTGAGTGGGGGATGTGTAGCCACCCCACCACCTGTGGCGACCTGTTGCCTGTGGATATCCGACGCACGCTGACGGACATGTCTGATTAAATCACTGCAGTGATGTCGTACCTGCTCATATGTCCTATTATGCGTGCCTATGTCATTTACCCGACGGACAAGGTCTTGCCACAGTGCAGCCCTCTCCTGCTGATTCTGGCTGGTGCGAGAAAAGAGTATTGCATAATCCCGCACCAGGCTCTGGTGTATCTCCTCATCCTCAGCTGTGGAGTAGGTGGGATTCCGAGGGTGGGCCATGTACCTGAGAAAGAAAATAACCTGATATCAGCAATATATGTCAGCAGAATTTGGCACACATACTACACATGCTACTCGACTGTTATGATACAACATATCTCACATATGTAGCATCTGTCTGTCTATTGGTGGATACACATGTAAATGGCCAGGTATCAGTGCTCAGCCAACAACTGTGCAACAGTACCTGGCACACTCCATACGGCATACTACCAAACCCCAGCAGTCAGAACACTGATTCAGGTCAAGAGCACCTCCTCACTCTGGGGGTTTGTATCTAGGTACTGTATGGCCTACATCATCAACTACTGTGAGCTGACTACACACTGATTGCCCTGGATATACATATCCCACCTCCACCACCAGCACAAACGACTATAGTGCATAACATTACAGATACAAACTTTACACTTTGTGACAGTGACATGGTATCCTTTCAGCCCACTGGGCCAGTGGCAGATACAACCCACAATGCTGACCCCTACACAATTGCTTTCTACAGACATCTCCGAGAATGCATGGATCATGCAATCCCATATATGACCAAGACACTCTCCACAAAGGGACAGCATCCTGTCTGGTGGACCCCAGCCATAGACAGATTGTATTACAGAAGATGGAAGCTACTGCAAGACAGAGCATAATTCCATAAAGGGAGGGCATGTCTGAGCAGCACTAGTAAGGATCTATTTTCCATCATACAAACATCCATGGGCAACTTTGAGAGGGAAATCAAGAGGGACACTACAGATAACTAGAAGGCCTTCTTCAGTTATGTTAGCAACCTGGTCAGGATCCATCCTCTATGCCCATAGTTAGTACACAACAACACATATTTCACTGACACCACAGATATTGACAACATTGTGGCAGACAGGTTCAGTGCAGATGTCACCCCGCCCTCTCCCCCAAAATAAGACATAGTTATCCCAGCTGACTGTAACCTCCCTGTCATCACAGATATCCAGGTGAGAGCCACCCTCAGGACAGCAGAATACACAACATGAATGGGACCTGATGGTATCCCCAGTTGCATGCTACATAAACTCTGACAGGAGCTAAACACACATATAGAAGTGCTATGTAACACTAGCCTGACTACAGGATATGTACCTGTACACTGGCACACAGCAGCAGTGGTTCCACTCCATGAAGGAGGCACATCAACATACCAATACAATACAACACAATACATTACAATACTATACAATATGCTATTGCCCCTGGGACTACAGCAGCGTACTGTTCTGCTACCCTGACCATTGTGACACATGTGGTGTGATGGTACCTGCTGCTGTCACACAGTTACACAGGGTGACTCATATGGCATATTACCTATCTGACTAACATTCAGCAGGGGTATGTGTGACATGTACTCATGGGGAGTCTTGCTTCTTAACACTGTGTGGTTTATTGCAGGGTATGTCTTATCTGTGGGTAGGAACTTTACCTCCACATGTGCACTCTATTGCAGTGGCATGGACGACACACAGCAGACATTTAGGTTGTGGATGGTGTGAGGTGTTACTATGGTTGTTGGACATCTGTCATGGGTGTGACTTACATATGTAAATCCGGGAGTGGTAACCTCTATGTGGGTAGTATATGTGTACTCTGTGGTGTTGTCAGTCACTGTGCATTGGTAATGTGTTTGAGTGCATTGTCACAGTGTTGTACATGTCACTGTGTCCTTCTCCATATCTGTAGCTGTCATGTGAGGTCCATACCATGGCATCCATTATGTGATGTGGAGGGGTACACCAACCTACATGTCCATAGCTGACACACCATGTCCACTGACACATACCATGTGCAGGTATTCCAGGTACAGTGTGCCACTGTAAATATCACTGGGGCCACTATTGTACACATTTATGACCCTGTTCACCCCTGACACATGCAGTGGTGGGCAGCCAATCACATATCTGGTGGTTACTGGTGTAGGTGATTTGGAATGTGGTATGGTACTCCAGTTTTGACACTGGTGTTCACTCCATGCCTTTGTCACCAGGCACCTGTTGCAATACATCTGTACACATGTGCCTCACTCATAATTTATATACATCTCTCTCTCTCTCTATATATATATATATATATATATATATATATATATATATGTATATAGATATATCTATATGTATATATATATATATATATATATATATATGTCTGTATACATATACACATATATATATATTGATGTACATATATTGCTATAGATGTGGAGGGGGACAGAGGGGGTGGGACAGGCTGTGTTGCAGGTCATCATATACAGTCATACCTGTAGATAGTCAGATCAGTCTGTCTATGTATATGTATCTACATATATCTATATCTGTATGTGTGCATTACATAGATATGTTTGTACAATATTCTATCTACATCTGTCTATGTATTCCTACATCTCTCTCTCTATGTATGTATACATATATGCATATCATATATATATATATATATATATATATATATATATATACACATACATATGTTGACATACATACGTATCCATATGTTAGGTATATCAACATGTTTGTCTACCATACTGTATACACACACTAACATACTGCTAAACATACATAACTGTGAAACCTACTTTCTACATGGCACTACAACCTACAATCAACCAACACTGATATGTGCACATAGATGCTCTCACATACAAATGTATGTACAGCCTTCACTGATAGTTGCTGTATGTCCCCTGCCCTTTACACATCTTCATATACATATGGATACAGACCAATGACACATATGGAGGGTTCACAGTATGTAGACCTTTATAGTATTACTTTACATTACCTGTGTTTGTCACAGCTGCTTGTGTTGCCGTCTGGTTCTCTGTCCTGCTGCTCCACTTCCCAGATGTCAGCTTTCAGGTGGCTGTTGCTGAACAATTTGTTTGTGTCTGCTTAATTGCAATTTTCTCTGTCTCTGTCTCTCTCTCTCTCTCTGTCTGTCTCTCACGTCCTTCTCAGGGTGCAATGAAAGTATTGCATGTGTGGACTGGGAGTACAGCATACTTTTGTAGGTATCTGCATATGCCCATGTGATGGCCTCTGCACCAATTGTTAGCCAGCATTTGCTAATTTCATGCAGTCAGTTGTGTACTGATTGCAGTTCTCACTGTGATTTCAGAACAGTGCTATAAAAAGGTATGTGAGATAGGCATAGCCCTTTCAGATTTTAAGGGCAGGGACCATGCTGTTATGTTGTGGACAATGTTCTGTGAGTGTAAAGGTTGGTATCTCTCTCATATTTCCAGGTGTGTTGTAGATTAACATTCCTCCATTCATTTCTCCAGTTTCCTGTACTAACTGTGTATGTACACTGACACCTACAACTACTACTGTTAATGTGTGTGTGTGTGTGTGTGTGTGTGTGTGCTTTCCTTTCACTTTTGCTTGCACTTTGTTGCTAAGGCTTCAATAGTTGCCCTTTACAGTCACTACTTGTATGCCTGCTAGGTGTCTTGACTGTAGTGTGCTGCTGTAGCTTTCCTATTTTCCATGTGCATTCACACCTTGGAATGCTTGCTATATCTGCTAGGGTGTTACAGAATGCAGTGTGGTCTGGCCATGGTGTGGGCCTTGACATCTATTAGGGTATTTGAGTATGCTGCTGAGCAGGCCCCAGAGACTTTCAGGTTCATCTGTTATGTGCCTCATGGAATGGTACATATCAGTGGGGTACACACATTAGAATGTCTGGTATGCTGCAGTTGTGACTGTGGGTTAGCATGAGCATATGCATTACTACACTTTTTCTGCCATGCAAGTCATGAATACTTTCAGGACTCCATAGTTACCATTGCATGTGTTACACCATTCTGCCTACTGTTTGTACATTTCACATGGGGTCTGTGGGGCATCCCTGTAAGTCATTCACTGTTGCTATGTCTAGGCTCTTAACTATTCAAATATGGTGGTGTCAGACCCGTCATGTGTACAGATACTTGCAGGTTGTCCACATTTCTGCCTCATATTTTGGTCAATATCTCATACACACCTTTTTCTGGCAAGTCACTCTGGGCTCAAGTCAGAATATGGTGACAAACATTCAAGTTTCAGACTGCATACCCTTCCAAACATCCCACAAAGTGCAGACCCTGTTACTCTCTGAACTGTCTGCGTTTGTTGTAACATTATTTGTAATGTGTCCCTGTTTTTGGGCCTTTGCTCCACATATTTTATTACTTGGTCCAGATGTGTTCCTGTAAGAGGTTGTGGGGTATGGGCAGTGCTTATCCTGCTGTGAGTATGTGTGTGGCTTGCAAGGTGCTATAGTGACATTATTACCTACTAGCTTCCAACTAGCATGGCTGTTTCTGTTCAAACACTACTATTATGGAAATCCACTAGTTTTGATAGTAATTCTAAATGGCATGCTTTGTGTACTATACATCTATATTCCCTTTACATTCATTCCTACTATTACATGATATATTTATTTTAGCACAATGTTCTTGTATAAGAGTCATGGCTTAGTGGTAAGTCATGCAGACTACTGTTTCCAAGGTCCTGGGTTCGGGACTCACAGTGGGATTTTATTTTGCTATTGAACTGAGTACAGGACCTGTCAAAGTGACTAAGGCACTTTTAAGCAGTTGTAACCGGGTTAGCGCTGGTTTGCATGGAGCTCACGCATGCGCACTGGCGGTTAGCTCCGCGCACACCCGCTTACAACCGCTTAAACGTGCTTACTCTTGACACACCGCTATTTTCTTTGAAAGAAAAGAAAATGGGGAGACAGGAAAGTGGTGAAAAAGGGGTCACAAAGAGGGTAAGACAGTAGGGAAACAAGCTTGGGATGTGCAGGAGGGATGTAGGTAAGGCCCATAGCTGCCCATTTCTTCATCAGCAACAGCTGTGCATATGTATGTAATTTGGTGTGACATTTGAAACCTTCCACCCCTGAGAGAGGTGTCAGGACAACAATAATACTTGTTGTACAGCCAATTGTAATTGATAGGTTCCATGTCCAGTAGACATGTGTGCGGAATGGGCAGCTATGTATGGGGCGTAATTTTTTTGTGGGTACAGAGTGCCCTTTTTTTTTTTTTTTTTTTTTCAGGTGAGAGTGGTATGTCAGGTGAAGGAAGTCGGTACAGCTGGGGAGGTAGGTTGGGTAGGTAAACAGACAAGACAAACAAGACGCATACAGGGGCAGTGTATGACACGTGTGGGGGGGTTACGCAATTGACGGGGATGGAGGTTTGGATATCTAGAGCCCATGAGCCCACAGATGGCAATAGTGGAACTGATATCCCCACCCATAGGCAGTTGCCACTGTTCCTTCACTGCCCAGGACGGGGCTGTGTTGGGGGCTGTGTAGGCGGGGCAACAGGCATGCCCGTTAGTTGTGCCACCCGTGCCTCGAGCTGGCGTAGGGGCTTGAGAACAGAGTACCGAATCTCCCTACGCACCACAGTCCGGATGCTACGGAGGGTGAGTGGTGGTACTCCTCCGGCCACACTTGCAGAGGGGGGGCGAGCCCCATCCCCTGCATCGCTTCCACCCGCAGGTGGCACAGGGCCACCGGAGGAGGGTCCGGACTCAGCACTATTGCCAGGTGCACTCGCCAGCTGAGGTGGGAGAGGTGGGTCTGCTGGAACCCGCCTTCCCTGTCGTCCTATGTTTTGCATTATGTCATGACAGTTTGGGTTAGTGACATATAATACCATTCACAATTAGTTGTAACAGCATGCATTAGTATTCCCATTAACCAAACACCCAGATATTCACACCATTGAACAGCATGCATAACACATGCATATTTTGAACAGAAATACACAGTCCAACAACATGCAGGGTTAATTGATGGCAACAGGCCATCAGGTGTGGATGTATGAACAGGGCAGATGCATCAACGGACATGCAAATATATATGACCCAACAGGACAAACGTCCAGGGGTGTTAATTGTGATTGCACATACCATTTTCACGTGGAATGGGTTATATGTGGTTATAGGGTGGGGTGAAGAAAGTAATATTAACACCTTCGAATAACAATACATATGCTGTACATTTCTAATAGCTACAGTTATATACACACTACTGTTCTAACTACAGTTTCCTATATAACTATTTCAACTTGGTGATAGGACTGTTACTGCAACATCAATATACATTTTATGGTTCTTCATACACATTCATATCTAGCTTTGTTCAGCTACATCATCCTGCTACATTTGCTTTATATAGCTGTAGACAAGTGTGGATGTTTGGTACATCAGACAATCATCCTATCTGCATATTGCAGACTGAGAGCAACATATCCAGATTTTGGGATACACATTCCAGATGCAGCAACACTTTGAACAGATTTTGCTGTTTGGTTTTGAATCTCACATGCATTTCATTCTGTCTTGACTGCAGTATACTTTATTCAGGGGTTATTACTACTGTATTGCTGGATTCATGACACTTTCTCACACTCTCTCACTTGCTTTCATTTTACTATTCAGGATGGTAATTCTAGGCTTTATTGACATGCTTTACCAGTAGTTATTACAATCCTTTCCAGCAGTCTCACTTCTGTCATGTTTCAGTATTTCCACAGGGATATATTTCACACATGTGATTTCATCATCTTCTGCAGCTATACTTTTCAGCCTGCTGCAGGATGTGTACTATTTTCTTACAGGTAGGGCATTTTTATTTCAGAATATATGTCAGACAGTTTCATTTTTAGATTAAACTTACAGGCTGAAACAAACTTTTGTAATCAAGCAATACTTGCATACACTTTCACACTGTTACTTGCAGATTTTATTCCTTACTGACTACACTGCACTCTTTTGCTGACTGTCATACTTTTATATTTCTTTACAGTTACTGGTAGTGGATTACTGACCTGCCTGGTGGCGCAACCGCACCAGCCTATCGCCATAGGCTCTGCGGTTCACAGAACGGACACCTGCAGCTGTAATATAAATGAAGTAATATTGGAATACACATCTCCATAATATCAGCTAGTTTAATTTCTTACATACATAATTACATGTTACTTACTCAGTAGTGGGGCGTTGGGAGTTTGCCGGGCCTCCAGGATCCAAAGGTTCAGTTGGTCCTGCTTGCATCTCTTCAGGTCTGCATGGTGGTGACGGACCTGCTCACCAGTCCTTGGAATCCCTGTGGCACTGGTGAGATCATGAGCCAACCGGTCCCACGCCTCGGCCCTGTATGCTCCCCAGAGGACCTGGCCCTGCATGAGTTGGGCCTCATGATTATGGACTAGGAGCCAGACCATGTACCTGGTCTCCTCAACACCCCACATCTGTGCTCGAAAGCAACTACCCTCTCCTACTCCTGTCATTCTGCCTGAAGGTCAGTTCTACAATAGTTTATGCTGTGTATTCCCGCCTATGGGGCTTATATAGTCCGTTTTTCCCACACATATCTGTGATTGGCCATTTTGGAATTGTATCAACTTCAGTAAACCTGCACTGTCATGCTCTAGTTTGTATTCATTCCTATATATTAGCTATTATTGCATTTAAAGGTACTGCTGTCATGGCTTAGTGGTTCTGTACCTTGACTATGGTGTATAGTATCCTGGGTTCGAACCTGGCCACTGCTTTTTATTTTTCATGACTGTCTAGACATGCTGAGGGGTGTGTCTGTGTAAAGGCAGTTTTGATACGGCTTGCTCAACGTTGCCCGTCGGTTAGCGTGTTTGCGCGGTGCACAGCTCCGCGCAAACGGGGTATGCTGCTTTAAGCCTCATTTGGCTATCGGCATGCATATTACGCTCAGCTCAGTTAGGGGCACATAGATTTAGCATGTTAGACCACTGCTCAGCTACGGGCACTCATTTTGCGCCAGTTAAACCACTGCTCATCTACGGGCACATGCACTCATTCTGTTAAACTGTAGCTCAGCTATGAGAACATCTGGCATTTTTTCTTCTTTTGTTACCTCACATGTCTTCAATATAAATGGGCTATTTCATTATATTTTACATAACTTGTGGTTTTATGTGTACATATTTGTCAGGGACTTGTTTCCTGCTTATTTTGAAACAAAAAAATTGTTGTTGTGGGGGCTCGAACCATGAATGCCTGCTCTTCAGCCAACATCTCTACCGCTACGCTATTGCTTCCTGGCTTATTTTCCATATTTACTTCTTATATGCTTTCCCACTGACTGCTAACTGTAGCTGCGCTACTGGCACGCCCGCGCAAACGAGCGCACTCATGGTTAAACATCTTTACAATTTAAAAAAAAATATATATATAACATGTTCATTTATATATATTTTATGTTCATAGTCTGTGGGGGCATGTGTTGTGTTGTGTTGTGTTTATTCACATTTCCGTGGACTCTGTTGTGGATGTTTACTTTGGGCACTTTTACACTTCTGGGGGCGTGTCCGCTTGCAGGGCTCAGCCTACGGACACGTCCCCTACTGTCTTGCACGGACCATGTTAGACTTAGGTGTGATTCAGAATGCTCTCATGAATATGCAAAGCATGCTGACATCACTCCGTTTAACTGCAGCCTCCGTGTAAGCGTTATAACTCTTACATGGAGGCTTCGTGAATCCTGGGGAGGGACTTTCAAGTGTGTTTTTTTGCAACCAGTGTAAAGAGGTTGTAAGTGAGAACCATCTGGTTGTGAATAACAGGTTTATAAAATCTAAGTCTTTCAGTAACTGTAACATCCCAGGGGTAGTATACATTGCCTTATGTCAAAAATGTCAGCATTTTTATATAGATAAGACTCGGAGAAGATTTAGGGAGCATATCTATGAACATGTTACTGATATAAAAAAGGGGAATCTGGGAAATGCACTTGCAAAACACATGGTGGAACAGCCATATCATTATCTTCTGTTTTTTTGTCCTAGAACATATAGTTAAATATCTTGGGGGGGGGCATGGGAGGATTTGATTGAGGAAAAGGAATTGAGGTGGCAATTAAGATGAAATGTCATGGCCTCCCCCCAGTTTAAATGACATTTTCTCTATTGGGAGGATTCTGAGGCTGATGTCTTATGTGGTGTGACTTTGAACATAGTACGTGTTAAAGCAATACGTGCTTCTTTTTTATAAAATTTTTAATGTCTATTTTGTTTAAAACAACTTGCAACATTATATGTCTTTTAGCAGTATAAATTTGTTTTATTGGTGCCATGATCGCATGATCTGCAGAGGGAAGGTATTTAAAGATGATGGTAATGTCCAGTAAATGATTCTGATGAAGTCTATGATGAAAGTGCTTAATCCTGTATGTCATTTTAGTGTGTTTAACCACTTTGTGTATTAAACTCGTTCTTAATTATTGCTGTCATGGACTGGGTTTGACCTGACCTTGGATTGGACTACTGTGATTCAAGATTATGTTGCTGAGCCCAAATGGCAAATCTTTTCCATTTCCTTGAATAAGTTTTCCATGTTGAGGGTTTATGAGAAGACAGAATTATATGTCGGATTGGTGATGAGGGCATAGAATGTCTGGCTACTAAGGGAACTAGAGAAGCCAAGCAGTCAGCTTGAGGTTTGGTATATCCCGGTGGGACATGCCTGGCAGGTGAGACAGGAGGTCTGGAGTTGGATCTAGGTTCCATGGTGGTTGAACCAGTTGAGGCCATAGGAAGGGAAAACAAATTTGTCGAGGCCAATAGGGGGCAATGAAGATCACTGTGTTCTTTGACCTGGCAGCTTTCTGCAGAAATTTTGGAATCAATGGGGTTGGTGGGAAGACAAAGTAGACCAGATGGTCAATCAAGAAGTAGAGCATCCCTTGGTGACTGTCCCATGAGGAAATTAGGGCAAAGTGGTTGCTGCACTTGTTGTTTACAGGACAGGCAAAAAGATTGCCCCATTGATGGAAAGTCTCATCTGCCACTTTCTCATTGACGGATCACTCATGTGGAAGAAGAAAGCACCTGCTCAGTTTGTCTGCAATCACACTGGATCTCCGCAGAATATGCATCACTAAAAGAAAGTGGTTAGAAGAAATCATCCACTGCCAGACCTTGCGTGCTTCTCAACACAATGGGTAAGATATGGTTCCCCCCTTCTTTGTTGATGTACCAAATGACATTGTCTGTTTGAATTGCAATGCTCCTAGAGGGCAGCGCATCTTGAAAAGCTTGCAACATCAAGAGCACTGCTCTCATCTCTAGGACATTTATATGCAAACTGGACTGCTTGGGGGAATAACTACTGTGGACTGTATGTATTCCCCAGATAATGCCCCCACCCTATCTGGGAAGCATCCATGGTCACTATGGCCTTGGGCCATTGGGGAATGAAAGGAGGGTCACGGAGCAGTTGATTGGACTGGATGCACCAATAGAGATCTCTCTTGCAAGTGTTGGCAATTTTTATCTGATATGACATTGACTGATGGAAGACTGACCATTGAGTAGCCAACATCCACTGTATGATCCATCTGTAAAACCTGGCCAGCAGAACTAAGGTTATTGCTGCCAACATGACGCCTAGAGTTTGGAGAACTGTGCGGGCTGAGATTGATGTGCTCTCTACAACCTTCTTAATCTGTAACTTTATTGTTTGAACTCAATGTGGTGAAAGGGAAGTAATGTCAGTCTTTGTGTTGAGCATTGCTACAATAAATTCCAATGTCTGAGAGGGCTGAAGTTGTGATTTGTTGTAGTTTATGATTATTCCTAGGAAAGCACAGGTGTGGAAAACCTGATCTCTTGCGTGTATGAGATGATGCCTGGTCAGAATGGTAATGAGCTAGTCATCCAGGCAGGGAAACACCCAGAATCCCTGCAGTCTGAGGTAAGCTGCTACTACTGCCATGAATTTGGTAAACACCCTGGGGAATGTCGTAGGTCCAAAGGTCAGAACTCTGAATTGGCAGTGACTGGCTCCAAACTGAAAGCAAAGGTACTTACTGGATCGCCTGTTCATTTTTATGTGATAGCAAGCATCTTGAAGATTTATTGAGTGCATCCAGTTGTCCTTGCCCAGAAAAGGGAAAATGCACTGAACAGTGACCATCCAGAACTTGGTTCATTAAACAAATTTGTTTAGATTTGTGAGATCCGGAATCAGTCTCCAGTCCCCTGTCTTTTCTGGCACTAAATAAAACCTTGAGTAAATTCTAGATCCCATTTGGTCTGGTGGGACCTCTTGGACAGCACTCTTTTGTAGCATCTTTCGAATCTGAATTGCTGCTTGATCCCTCTGACGGGATGGAACATCAGGTATTTTTCTGGGAATTGGTGGTATTAGGGAAAATGGTATTATATAATCTCTAGATATAATCCTCTACACCCAAGTATATTTTATTAAATCTAGCCAAGCTCTCTGGAGCAGGGATAAATGTCCCCAACTGTCTCCAGAGGTGGACACAGTCAGGCCTCCATTCAGGAGTGCTGATAGGGTTTATCAAAGAAAGATTATTGTGAACCCTGGTTTTGTAGGCCACCCTGCTATGAGGATGACAACATCCATTAGAGTTCCCCCCTCTGCCTCTGGGGGCAATTATTCCATGCGCGTCATGGACTGGGCCGTGGGACTTTTTGAACCACATTTTCCACCTACTCCACTGATTCCTGGGCAAGGATCTTGGTGGGGGGGTGAAAAACATATGCCCATGGCAGACAAGGTCTTTCCATTCTTCTCATACCTGGACAGCATTTCTTCTACTTTAGAACCAAAAAGGGTAGTTCAGTCAAAGGGAGCGTTGATGAAATTGGACTTAAATAGCTCCACAAAATCACAAAAGCACATCCAGGCATGCCTCCTCATGGAAATGCCTGAACCCACAGCTCTTGAGGTCCCTTCCACTATGTTGGAAGCTAGCCTCATGGAACTATTGGATATTGACTGTAGGGTTGCCAACTGAGAAGTTACAGAATCCTTAATTTTTGTAGAGACGGTTCCTTAGACAGAGACTGAAAATTCCATGGTCAAGTCTCTCTGAACTCTAATAAAATGTACCAAACAGTTCAGTGACCACAAGGCAAAGGTCAATGAAGCAAAGACAAGCTTCCCCAGTCTGTCCATCACCTATGACTTCCTGTGGAGGGATGGACAGTGGAACTCTCATTGGCTAGTTTCTTCTTTGTGGCCACCATAACAGCCATGGCATCAACTGGAACCCCTTTCCCAAAACTGTCCACAGGTGGTGCAATTATCCTATCCAGTCTCTTGGAGTCACCCAGGAAGTACAGGTTCCTGTACCAAAAGCCTCTAGGAGAATGGATTCCTCCAGCATAGGGGTGGAGGATGCCAAGCCACATCTCTGTTTCAGGATTTATAGGATGTCTTCCGAAGGCAATATCTTTAGGAGATAAGTGTGGGGACCCTTCACACTTGTTGACCACTATCTCCATATCTTCTTCTGTGAGGCTTGCTTCTGGAAGAAGGTGTAGAGTAAATGGAGGGGGATGCTGGTCTCTGCTAAAAAGATGATGGAAGCTTGTCTGGTACTGGCTCAACTGACAGAATATCTGGTACAAGGACAATATAGAGAGACTGAAGGTTCTGTCTGATCTGATGATTTTGTCTGATCTGACTTGGATTGTGCCGGATCCGTAATTGTCACTTTGGAAGTCATAGGAAAACAGACCACTCGCTTAGAAATGATCCCTTCATTCAAGGCTAACTTCAAAAAAAAAAGAGTCAGTATCATATTTAAACTTCAAAGTGGGGTCTAGGACCATTTTTTGGGAAAAAAAAACAATTGTCAGAAAGTTGTTTATATGCTTCGATAGATGCATGGTCCAATCTCAAACCACCACAGCCCCACCTTTGTCTGCTGTATTAATAACCACATTTTTATTGTCCTTAGGATTTCTTAAGGCCTGTTTTTCAGCCCTGCTGGTATGGAAGTTAAAATGCAAGTCTTTTAAAACACTTTGCTGAAAAGCTGCCAGGAGTTTATTCATGGGGGGGGGGGGGGGTACAAAATTAAAAGATTTAAACTTCAATTCTCCATTATCTGACACACTGTTGTAAAAAAAAAAAAAACTCTTTAAACTAAGCTGTCTATAAAACTTCAGGACATCCTTAAAAAAAAGTCTTCTGAAACAGAAAAAGTAGGAACAACATTTAAACCTTTAATAAATCGACTTCTGACTGAGACAACTCAAAAGAGGAAATGTGCACATTAGAACTGCATCCTAATTCAGGACCAACAGCCATAATAAAGCAACTATATCTTTTGGCGTGTTTATAGCCAGCCCTTATCCTAATTCCAAAGGGTTAACAACATTCCTCTTTTTAGCCAACAGACAATTATTTACAGCCTCAACATCAGTTTCCCCCGGCTGAAGAAGAATCCTCAGCTGATGCTTCTGGAGTGTTGTCAGATTTTTTTTTAAGAATAGACTTGGTTCTTTTCCTCTTCCCCTTGGCCTGGATTTGATCAACATTCTCATAAAATTTAACTGATTTTTTTGTGCAAAATGGTCTACCGTTAGCAGAGTCTCTTACATCCCTTTGGAATTTTACTTTCCTCAAGTTCCTTTTCTAGGGCCATTAACTCTTTAGTTAATTTAGAAAGATGTTCCTGGAATGAATCATACATTTGAAACTGCCTCACTTCTTCACAAAGCTTAGATACCTCTGCCATTGCTTTATCCACTGTTCTCTCATAAGAGGACAATAGAGTGTTCAAAAAGCTCATAGAGGCTGCTTGTTAGGTCTGATACCATTCAGCCATCAGTTTTTCCTCTTACTGTTTGACCAAGGGTTGTATACAAATCTTTAGCCCCTGTGGTGACAACCCCCTTAAATTACAAACTTTAAACAGTTTAAGGTGACAAGCATTTGTTCATAAATACTCAATAGCAGCAAATAACTTTTTAAAAGCACCTACACAAGTAACAGAATGCTCATGTACAGTATTGGAAACAGGAAGATTTTCCACTTCCTCAAAAATGCAGATGTCATCTTTATCAGCAGCCAAACCACTTACTAAACCCAACAAATCCATAATGGGATGATGCACAGAATAATTCCAGCTGGCTGACTAAAATAATGTGCAGTAGGCCCCCAAAATGTATGCAAAAACACAAAGCAGCAATCTCTATAGCACTCTATAGCACAAGTTCAAAGGAAAGTACCACTTTGAAAAACAAAAAGGGGGGGTCTGAATTTCAGCCACGCACAAAAACAGATGTATTGACAAACACCCCTTAAACCATGTTCTTAAGAAAATGTTCTCCTGTTAAATGTTCATCTAGCAGTTCATAATGTCCACAGAACCAAAGTGCACAAAATAAGCAAGGCTGTATCACCTGGAGAATGGAGGATTCCCAGGAGCCAACAAATATTTTTGAAAAGTCATTAAAAAAAAAAAAAAAAGCCAGGATGGTGAAAAAGAAATCCAATGTTGCAGCAACGTCTCCAAACAAAAATCAATGAAGAAAGCCTGATAAATAGGATACAAAATTCCATTTTCTGAGCCAAGAGCATGTGAATCAGTCACTGAATACAAAAGTCCATGCAAGTACAGCCAAGTGCAAAGGTAAAGTGATGAATCCAAACAACAGTAGCCAGCACTTCAAATCTGTAAAACTATTTATTTAATATTATTTCATTAAGGAACAGATCGGTTTCGGCAACTCCATTCCTTCATCAGTGCTAAAGTTCCAAACAACAATGCCACATTAAAATATACAAGTGACAGAACACCATTAGAAAATCACCACCCATTTAAAGAGACCGCATCACTTCACTGAGCCCCAGTGAAAATAAAGCTTCCAGTCTCACTATCTAGGAATACTGCAATATCTAAGTCAAAAGTAATAATACATACAATTTTTAAGCTAAAGACAAACTAGAAAGTAACTTCTTTTTCTTTTTTTTTTTTTAACAGGGTGGAAGAAAAAAACAGAGGAATACAAACAGTGGTATGAAGGAATACAACCAGGTCGTAACGAAAGGGAGATACTGATACTACTATCTAGCAGTACCAAGTATGAAAAGGAAAAGAGAAGGCAGCAGCACATGAGCAAAAAAGTTACTTCACTCTAAAAACAGTTGAAGAAAAAGGGAGGCAAGGAAATACGAACAAGAATGTGTATGGAAATACAACAAAGTCGTTAGGGCAAGGGAGAATAAACAGCTTCTGACTACAAGCTCTAAAGACTAAAAGCGAAAAACTAAAGAAACTGTTTAATAGAAGGAATTAAAAACTTTACTTATCTAATATAGCTTGACAGAAACTGGTAGACCACATCTGACAGCTAGAAGTGGCAAACGAAATCTGGAGTAATTGGGCAGGTGCAATGTGGGTAAGGTAGAAGCTCAAGATATCTAGTGGCTGCGAGCTTTGGCACCGGCAGAGTCGGATCCAATGGATTGGATCTGAACCCATTCAATGAGGACAGAATGAAGATTGACAAAGTCAGATATTAAATTTATAAACTATCCAAAGTGATTTTTTTTCAAGTGGATATAACTACTTTAACTTGCACTAAAGGATATTATCAAAAAAAAAATCTTATATCTTAATATTTTCCCATCAAACCTTCATTCTGAAAATGTCTTCACACATAACTTTGAATATGAGCCACACTAAAACCAATTCTCAAGACCCATCTTTAAAAGCAGAACTTCAGTCTGTTCTTTTGACTATATAAGAATATACAAGAACTTTCTCTAAAGATGGACAAAATGGTCATCAAAATATACAACTTTAAAGAAAAATGCTCTTAACAGATGAAACAAGTTCATGAGACTTTAAAACTACAAAAATCTCAAATATTTGGTATAGAAGATGGATTAAATGACATTGAAGGGAGATAAGATGAAAACAAATGTTGAATTCTTATTGAAACAAAATACTTTCTGTTAAATAAAACTGATGACTTGGAAAATAGGTCTCAGAGAAATAATACTCGTATCTTTGGTCTCAAAAAAAAAAAAATTAGGAGGAGAAAGTATGACAAACTTTTTAACATCTTGGCTCCCTTAGGTTTTAACCTTGCTTGAAGCTATGTTGTGTGGAAATGAAAGAGCCAATAGATCCTTGGTTATATCTTCCTCAAAAGATAATCCTTCTCTGAGAGCTACTACTGTTAAGATTTTTTTTTTTCATCTCAAGACAAAGAATTAACCCTTAAATCTGCTTGGTCTAAATCTACTATCAAGATAGAAGACAGAAAAAGAATGTTTGACAATGATTATTCTGTGACTGTAATGTCCAAAAGGAGATGCTTTCTCCCTTTAATATAAGGCCTACAGAAAAAAACAGGTTAATGTTCACTTGCTATTACCTGCCAGGCTTAAAATACCTCTTCCAGATGGGATCAAAGTCTTTGATGACTTGAAAGCTGCTATGACATTCCTGAAATCTAACAATATAATAGAACAAACAGAAGATATGGATTATAACAGCTCCTTGAAAAGACAAGCTAAAAGAATGTATGGAAGATTAATGTAAAGAAAAGGAAGTTAAAAGAAAAATTACTTTTAAGCTAAACTTCCTATCTTATATGCATTTACATCTTTTTTCTTCTGCTTTTAATATATCTTATTTTCTCTAATCAGACTTAAGGATGAGCAAGGAGAATTATTTGCAATCTACATTAAGGTAAATATGCCTTTTTGTCTTTTATCTGGTTTTAACTTTATTAATTAACATTAATTAATGTACGAGTTCTAGTGACCATCATTTATTTGTTTCTTGGGTTTGGTATATTTGACTTTGGTGGCTTTTTCAGTGTTGTTTCTTATTGTTATATAGCTTGCATTCATGTTGAGTTGCATTCAAGTAATCTTTGCTTCAGGTTTTTTTATGTTGTTTTCTTTTTATATTTCTTTCGAATGGTTTTATAATAACTTAATTGGTCGTTTTGATGTTTTCTATGTCTTGATATGTTGGGGTAAACATTTTAATTGGTGGATTTGACTAGTCCTGTATTACAGCTGCCTGGCTCAGTCTTGTTGTCTTTGTTATGGTGACCCATCTATTTTCTTGAAGTTTTGATATTTTAGTGCTCTTGTTCTAGTGGTATGTGATGCCAAGATGTTTACTTTACAGTCTCGTTGTAGTGCTGCCTGGGTTGAGTGCTTTCTTTGGTGTGGTTTTTAGGTCTGATCATTTGTTTGGTGATTAGTGTTGTTTGTTTTTTTTTTTTTTGTTTGTTTGTTTAGGGTGGCAAATTGTTTCCAGAGTGCTGCTTGTGACTGGTGTAGTTAAAATTATTCCTTTTACTTGAATACAGCTCCCTTTTTGGCAGTATACCATGAAGTGGTGGCTCTGTTTACTTGAAACAAAGAATAGTGATTTTACATGTACTATTGTTTTCTAAGTTAGTGCTCTTACTTGTCTTGGGGCCTTTTTCATTTATGTGGGCTTGTTTGAATCCTACTGGTTTCCCGCTGAGGTCTTGTGCTTTGTCTTGGGGCGGCTGAGAGATAATTTAGAGATAAGCTTCACCACTAATGTCTGATGAATATGGACTGGTCTGACATTTAATGGGATAGGTTAAAGGGCAATAGCACACTTATGAACTTAAAGGTCCCATTTTACAAATCTTTACTTTGAAATTCAGCCTGGATCAGTTGTTCTATTTTTTCGGTCACTTGTCAGGCTTGTTTAATGAATGGATTCTCTGTTGCTGTACAAAGTAGATCCAGTATAAAATGTTCTTTTTAATCCAACTTAGTTGTAAAAACTAATATCTCTTATTGCTGTTTCGCACACCCACATACTCATATGCATGTACACACTCATGCATATGCACTCTCACCTCTTTTAGCAACAGAGTCATTAGGGTATTTAAAAAGATAGGAAAATAAACTAGAAAACAAATATGAAGAGTAAGAAAATAAGAAAAAAAAAAGAAAACAAATAATGATGAACCATTATTTGATCCCCCAGACCTTTGCATCTAAGAAGTGTTTCTTTGAGTTTGATATGTAGACATAATATGTTGAATATAACTGCATAAAATCTGAGACAATGTTTCCTAATATACATATACAATATACACAGTAAGATTTATAGTTTAACAACTTATGTAGGCTGTGTTAAAAGTAAATGTGTCGTCATATGTCTAGTAAAGAAACCAAAAAAGAAGTTATGACTTACCATAATGTTCCATCAGTGTTGTTCGTATTCTTTAATTCCTCACTGATGGGGTTCGGTTCCGAACCCTCGGAACTGAGTCGGCCTATTACCAAGCTCACGACAGCCAAAAAAACTCATGAGCTAAGTCTCTAACCAGAATGCCCTTCTCCCTGTTACCTCAGATTGAGTTTGCTAAGAAAGGAAGTAAAGCTGAGGCCACTTCTACGCAAGTACCCTAGTGCACCACTTAGACCCAAAGCATCCCCCAGGAGCCTTTGGAGGGGGAAGGAGGGTGGGAAGTGATGAACGAAAGAAGATGAATAACACAGATGGAATATTATGGTAAGACATAACTTCTTTATCTGATGTTGTTAATCTTCTTTCCATTCATCACTGATGGGACAGAATCCCAAGCTACCTTGAGGTCCATGGGTGTCCCTTATGAAAGAACATTCCTGAGTACCATTGAGCTGAAGGCAGCTCTCCCCCTGGAGACCAGGTCAAATTTGTAATGATTGATAAAGGTATGAGGCTTATCCCAAGTAGATGCTGCACAGATGTCATCCATGGATGCCCTGGAATGGAATGCTATAGAAGCTGGAGGGAATAGGTGACACGTATGCAGTCCCTTAGTCATCTTGATAATGTAACCTTGGAAAGAGCCTCTCCTATTTTGGGTCCTGAAAAGGAGATGAAAAGCTGTTCAGATTTATGGATAGGTTTGATCCTGTCTAGGTAAAATCTTAATTGTCTATGTACGTCTAAGGAGTGAAGAAAATACTCTCCTCTATTGGCAAAATTTGGAAAAAACACTGGTAGATAAATGGACTGGTTAATAGAGAATTCAGAAACAACTTTGGGAAGAAAGGATGGGTTTGTCCAAAGTGACACTGTCTTTATGAAAGACCAGATAGGGCCTCTTAATATACAATGCCTGCAGCCTGAAACTCTTCTGGCAGGGGTAATGGCTACCAGGAACAAAGATTTCCAAGAGAAAACATTAGGTCACACTTAGCAGCAGGCTCAAAGGGTTTTTGAGTCAAAGACTGGAGGACTAAAGTGAGGTTCCATGGTTCCACAGGCTGTCTGAGATGAGGCCAGAGATTAAAGGTCCCCTTGAGGGAAACCTTGCAGAGGCATACAGAGATAAGGGGGGTATAATCTATACCATTGTGGAAATTGCCACTAAATGCATGCGTACTGTAGAGGTAGAGGCTCCATTATCAAAAAAACTTAGCCAAGTATTGAAGCACTGCAGTAACTGGAGCCGAATACAGGTCTAGCATGTTATCCTTGGACCAGATGGAGAGCCTTTTCCATTTATCCTGATACAGTCTTCTGGTGGATGGTTTGTGAGAGGCCAGAATGATGTCTGGAACAGGGGAGGAGAGATTAGCTTGCCTGGCGACTAGCAGAAGTGAAGAAACCAAGCTATCAGCTTGAGACTGAACAGGTTTGGGTGACAACCCTTGGGGGTGAGCGATCTGATCTGTTAGAGGGTCCAGAATCCACAGCGGGTATACTAGGTGAGACCGAAGAAATGGGAACCAGACTTGTCAAGGCCAGAATGGGGCTATGAGGATCACCTTGCATCTCAACCGAAGAGCTTTCTTTAGAAATTGTGGGATCAGAAGAATGGGATGATAGGCGTAGGGAAGTCACGAGGGCCAATCATGGATCAGAGCGCCCCTCGGTGACTCCCCCTCCGGGGGAAGTAGGGCAAAGTAGCTGCTGCACTTCGTGTTTGATGGGGAAGCAAAAGATCGCAGCAAGGCTGGCCCCAGTGGCTGAAGATTACAGATGCCACCTCAGGATTGAGGGACCACTCGTGGGGCATGAGGATACATCTGATCAGTTTGTCCACAATCCACTGGAGCTCCCCAGGATATGCGTTGCTATCAGAAAGCAGTTGGAAGCTATCGCCCACTGCCAAATTCTCATGACTTCTTGACAAAGGGGGTAGGGACTTGGTTCCTTCTTGCTTTTTGATGTACCAGGCCATTGACATATTGTCTGATTGAACTGACTGGTAGACAACAGGCAGTATTATGGCAGGGCAAACTGTCCAGCCAACTACCTCTCACACTTGGTGTCCCTCAAGGCTCCATACTAGGTCCACTACTCTTCTTTATTTTCATCAATAACCTTCACACTGCTATTCCTAAAGCTACTTGCATTCAATATGCAGATGATTCCACTCTGATCTGCTCAGCCGCCTCCCCATCTGAACTGCAAATCTTAACCCAAAATATGTTTAACACTATTAAAAACTGGCTCACCAACCAACGCCTACTGCTGAACTCCAATAAAACTAAACTTCTACTCTTCACCCCTACTCGTAGATCCGCCACACTCTCATTCTCTGTCACAACTAACAATGGTTCCACTATCTCCCCAGATACCCATACCAAGCTTCTAGAGGTTATCATAGACAATAATCTTAAATTTGACCTACAGGTCAACAAAACCATACAATCCATCAATAAGAAGCTTGGATCTCTGTATAGAAACAAGACATTTTTAACCCCATTGGCTAGAACTGCAATCGCCCAGTCACACCTACTCTCTACTCTTATATATGCCTCTCCTGTACTTTCAAACCTCAACAAATCTGAACTGACTAAGCTCTCCCATAGCTACAATCATATTGCCAGATTCGCCGTTGGCTCCACCTACAGAACCCATCACTGCCAGAACCTGAAACAAACTAGAGTGGCTAGAACTGCCCAGCTCAATTCAATTAACTCTTAATAGCGCACAAAATTCTATACCACCCTGAGGATACCCCCTCACTTATAAATATTATTAAGTCATATAGCAACTTGAGATCCCTACAGCCAGCAAACTACTGGTCCAAACCCACAAAGCTAATAACTCTGCTGGTGAATCTCTGTTTGCCAACTTTGTTGGCAAAACCTGGAATCCATTGCCAAACTATATAACCCTTCAATCCTCCATAAGTCTCTTCAAAAAAGCCTCAAACAGAATTTCAAAGTGAACTGGCTTTGCCCATGTACCAACCCTAATTAAGTTATAAATGGAAAGCATATCTGTAAATATTATAACATTTAATTACTTAACCAAGCTCTGTTTCCAATCGGATGTCTTTTTGCTTTTAATTGTGCTACACCATGAGAATTGTGAGTCCCTACTGGGAACATTACTAAACCATTGTACAAAACATCTTGTCTTATATTTTCTAATGTTATCTAACTTGTGTAATCTATGCAATGTTGCTTATTGGAGCTTTTCTCACCGGGCCTCCGCTGAAAATGGACATGTATCCAGTCGGACTATCCTGGTAAACAAATGTAAAATAAATAAATAAATACATAGTAGTAGAGTGGTATGGGTCATACTTTGATGGGTGGATATATTTGGATAAGTTCACTATTCAAACTACGAGCATTAGACTCCATGAGGGGAAAGATAGGTGATAGATGTTTACGTTTAATCTCTGTAAAAAACATTGTTTTTTATTAATGTCCACTACTGTTACTAACAAGTATATTGTTAATACTCTCAGCCTTATTGGTCATATATTTATTGATGTGCAGTTGATAAATCTTGCAGTAGTTCACCGTTATTTTCATACTTCTGGAATTTTGATGATATGTGTTTTTGGTTCTGTTTAATATATGACATTTCTAAAGTGCATTTCCATCAATATTAATAGTTTAAACAGTGGTTGAAAAACGAAAGATACCTGCCTCTACAAAAGCATTAACAAAATTCATAGAATTATTTAATATTAAGGATATCAATTTTCAAAATATGATTCACTTTTCTTTACCAATTTTTTTCACAGACATGGATCACAAGCATGAAAAGAAAGAGTATACATTTCAAATGACTTAATCACTACACTAGGTAAGGTTAAAGATGCTTCTGCCTTCTGACCACAATGCCATAACTTTTGAGTTAACTCTAAACTTTAATAATAATATTCTCATTAAAAAAATCTGCCTATATAACCAACTTGAAAGATTTCAAAGATTTCTTTAAGTTCAGACATTTAATGAAATTAACCATATAGAAGATATCTCAGAGATTTACTTATGGGATCTTTAAAAGCATATTTATATGGAAAAAATGTGAGTCTTAAAGAAAAAGCAGTGGGATAAAGAACTGATTGACTTACAATAAATGACAGACAAGCTAAAATTAGATAGTCAAAAAGGGAATTACAACTTAACAAACGAAATTAATTTAAATTGTAAATATCTAGAAATCCTAAATCATAAAACTATGATAAACCTAGAAAGGATTAATTTAATTAGCTATTCTATTAATCCCATGTCCATGCACAAGATAGCTACAAGAATGAAATTGCTAATTAAATCCAACCATATTAAAGAGCAATGTTCTCCAAATAGTAAAAAATGGTTACAGAAATAGAGGTCATTCTTAGAGAATTCACATCTCATGTTAATAAAATCAGTCAATATGACCAGAAAATGGACCCTCAGGAAGTTATTAAATATTTTATTAGAAATACTAAAAATACATTTTCTGATGACCAGATGAAAATAACTGATAGGCCAGTATTAATGTCTGAACTTAAAGCTCAAGTTAATAAACTAAAACCCAATACGGCTCCTGGCAATAATGATATAATAATGGAAATTTATAAACTAATGCCTAAAGATGCCTTAAGTATTTTGCTCAAAGTTTTTCCATAGCCAAAGGACTAACAGACATTCCTCCTTCTTGGAAATGCACCCTTATTTGTCCATTCTTAAAATCTGTTAAAGATCCTACAGATTGTTCTTCATATAGACCAATCTCATTATTAAATATTGATTATATAATATTTATGACTATTCATGCTAGCAGAATTCAACAGTTTTTATCATTTCTGATCAACAATAACCAAACTGGTTTTATAATAAATAGAAACTGTTATGATAATATTAAAAGACTATTAACTACAATTGATTATGCTAACAGCATAAAGGATAACTTAACACTAATAAGTTTAGACATCAATAGCACCTTTGATTCAGTTAACTGGAATTATCTTCTATTATTTCTAAAAGAATGCAAATTTTCAAATAATGTCTTACCTCTTATTAACCTCCTTTAAGAAAATTCTTATGCTTATGTAAAAATAGGTCAATGTACTTCAGAGACTACTTGGATTACCAAAGGAACACTATGTCCCCAATTGCTCTTTATTTTAATTATGAAACAATTTGCAAATTGCATAAGATCAAAATTCAGATATTAAAGGCATACAGTTAAAACAAATATTTAAATTACAAAATCCAACTATTTGCTGATGATATTCTTTTGACTGTGAAAAAAAGCAACAGATCTCTCTCTGCTGCCTTTAATACAATTAAAAGCTTTCAGAAATAAATCTAGACTCATTGATAAAACAAAAATACCCCCTATAAATTTTAATATTTATGATTTGGACAAACGTGTTTCTAAATATACTGTAGAAGACAAAAAAACGTAATTATGTAGGGATAACCTTAACATACAACTTACACACTATCACAACTTTTAGTTACAATAACAGCTTAACTTCTATAAAGATTCTTATCAATAAATGGAACACATTTTTTTCTCTATGGAAGAAGAGACTTTCCATAATTAAAATTGTTATTCTGTCAAAAAATGTTATATATAATTTAATCCCAATCTCTTCCTCCCCTAAAAGTAGTATAAAAGAGTTTAATTCATTAATCCTGAGATTTCTCTGGCATCCTAATACAATCACATTAGAGACTGGTCTTCTGGTGGTATTGGTTTACCAGAGTTAGAACTACACACCCTTTCATCAATCATCAAAATAATCTTTCTCTGGTTAAATATCAACTCTAAAGCAAGATGAATACAGTTTCAAGAAAGCATTTGGTTAGCATAAACTCATTGGACAAATTTGCACCTTCATTTAATATTAAACAATATTATGCATTGGTTGCTAAAAGATTATTTTTCAGATAACAGTAAACAATCAGTTTATCCTATATCTCCATGATAATGACAACCTTTAGAAACTTTATCTATAGAAATCCAGAATACAAAGCATGAATATTTCTCCTCTTTCCTATACCTTATACTCAGAATAACATCTTTACATGTAACTTATCATCAATGTTATTTCTTAAAGAGAAAAACCTGATATAATGGTTTCAGGTGATGGATAATGAAAAAAACACAATCAGCTGATTATTTAATAAACAAATTTGATTTAGCTAATGATATATGATTAGACATTCAAAACTTTAAACAAGTAATTCGATATAACATTAATTCAATGCAACCAACTGTTAGAAATTCTGTCCCTAAACCATCAATCATTTTGCTCCAACAGAATATACTGAGGAAAGGACTTTTATTTGAATTGTATAAAGTGGTTAAAAATTCAACTCAATATTAATAAAGTTACATATTGGGAACATTTTAAAATTAATAATAAATCTCAAACTGAAGAGAGAAAATATTAATGTTATTATCATCAGATCAGTCTCCTCACTAAAATGGAGAGTGCTCTCTGAAATTCATGTATAGAGCTTTTACCACTCCACACAGAGTAAAATTAATGTACAATAAGAAAGATGAATGCTGGAGATGTACGTCAAAAGTTAAAGCTGATTGACAAGATAAGTTTTGACTGTTTTAATTAAATCATTCTGGGATAATATTAATCTTTTTATTACAAGCTTTATTTAATGATACATTTACCTTAACTAAATTATTAATTTAATATGCCAACACCTGCTTGTGCCCAAAGACTAAAGTACCCACTCTTATGGAGTGTATAAACTATAGCAAGAAAAGTTATCATTAATTAGAAAAATGAATCTACTCCAACCTTGAACGAATTTAAAAATCGGCTATCTATTGTTATAAAATTTCCCAGCTTCATTGCATGTCTGACAAAAAGATATGCAGTGTTCAAAAGTCAAGGTAATGGAAAAGAAAACTGGGATAAAAGTGGGGTTAAAAGGAGGTATTTCAAAGTGGGGGGCCTGCTTCCCTCATTGTCCACACCTTTGCTTTAGTATTGACCATGTGAGTGACACAATATGTTGTGAGATCTCTAAAAAGAATAAGAACAAACTAAAGAGGTGTACAAAGTGAGATTAAAAGGATTTAGAAAGGAGCTTCAACTGGAGTGGTAAGGAATGCTATAGTCTGGAATCTTAGTATCCTTTAATATTAGCTGGTACGTTGGATCTTAAGAGTAGGGACCACAGAAGATGAAATGATAGGGAGGAATGGAATATGCACGGCTATGAAGACAACAGGAATGGAAGTGGACAGGGGTAGTTTTGGTTAGAACTCATGGGACAATCACCTCAATGGCTGATTTATTTTCTCTGTAGACAGACTAGTATGAATACCAGTCAACAGTCACAGCTATCACATCATCTGTTCTATGTTGTGCATTTTCTGATTAATATATGAGACTTTTGTGGCTGTTATTTTTTTTTAATCTGGTGCTTCCATAAGGGAATATGTGTGTATAAAGTGTAAAGCCAACAAAATATTAGAAAAGCAAATAATAAATGAACATAACCCATCTCAGCTGAAATTGTAGAACAACCCAGTCCAAAGCATACAGGTCTGTTCACACTTTAGTCTTTCCTTAGTCTGCTGACCATTGGTACAAATGACACTGCTAAAAATTCTGGTGTGCATAAAAACACCCTCGCCCATCAGACAGACCCTTTGTATCCACAAACACTTGGTTCAGGTCCTCCATTGGTATCCACACACACTATGGTACAATGGACTTTCTTTATATTGTCATCTCCTGACCATTACTACTTCCCACTGTATGTGCTGGTGCCATCCTTAAGGCAACAAAACCCCTTCAGTCTGATTTTCTTCATCATATGTACTTGGTAATTGTGTCTCCAATCATCAGTATAAGCTGGCCCAGTTCCAGACTAGTTTTTCCACTCACTCTCTCATGACCTCTCGGTCCCTGCCCCCAGCCTCCCTTCTAAACCACATCTTTCACCCACTGTATCAAACAGACTGCATCTTCTCCTTACTTTCCCCATCTTATGCACCCACTGCACCATCTAGATTCTGTCTTCTCCTTACTGTCCCCATCTTACGCATTCCACTGCACCACCTAGACTCCATCTTCTCCTTACAGTGCCATCTTATGCAATCACTGCACCACCTAAATTCCATCTTCTCCTTACTGTTCCCATCTTGCGAACCCACTGCACCACCTAGATTCCATCTTCTCCTTACTGTTACCACCTTATGCACCCAATGCACCACCTAGATTCCTTCTTCTCCTTACTGTCCCTTGGACTATTCCTGCCTAACTTATTCTCTCTCGTCTCCCCCTATTTCCTATTCTGTTCTAATCAGTCTCTCATGTCAGCTTTGCCACCTTCTATGAACCTTTGCTCTTGATCTGGCACTCTGCTTTCCAACTTTCTACTCTCTGCATCTAGAATGCATTTGATATAGTCTTCACCCCACACATTCCTCTTGCACCCCTTAACCACTAGTCTCTCTCATACATTCTTCTCAGCTCTGTCAGCCTCTCTTCCCACCCTTTTTCTCATCTAGTCCTCTCCCATTCTAAGCCCTTCTGTCTTTGTCCTCATGCCCTTCATCTTGCTTTCTGACTGTATCTTCTCTGCTTATCATCCAATTTCTGCACTGCTTTCTCTTCTGGGTACCCTCCATGTAGCTGGTTGACCTATGCCCACAGTGCCCCTGCCTCCCTTAATAACCTATAATCTCCATCTCACTCTCAGACACCAATCCACAACTTATCACCCCAGCCCCTAAACATACAATAGCAGCTCTGCAGAATAACAGGACAAGCACAACACCTGTTCTGCTCCTCTCTGAGATGAACTAACAATCCTACAGTCCTGAACATTTATATGTGCTCACCTGTGCAGATCCACTTTACTTACTTTTGCCACTTGCTCCAGATCAGAAGTTGCAATTAAATTATGCTGTTTCTAAGCTGTAAAGCCTTCTGTTTGTTGCTTGCTTAGTTAAATTAGTGATTCAGGCACCTTCCATTCTCCTGTTCGCATGCAGACCCTCCCCAGTTACTATGTTCAGATTAGTTTCACTGCTGCTCCTTTGACGTTTTGTACTGTGGGGAAAGCTCTTACCTGTGCTGTCCTGAGCACTTTAACCTAATTATAGAAAGTGTTGCTATCATGGTGGTGCAGCCCTAAGACATCTCCCTGAGTAGAACTTAACAACTCTGTGCATCTCTGTGTTGCAGTGGCTTTAAAAAACTGAGCCTGGTTGGACCAAGGCCATCATATCTACTGCTCTTTTTATTCTACAGTTTACTGACCCCTCTCTCTCTGTGTGTGTGTGTTGGGGTTCCTCTCTGCTAATATCATTTACTATCCAACAGACCTTAACAGTGATACATTTATTCATTCATTTACTGCATTTGTTTAGCTGGAAGGTCCAACTAGTTGGCCCAGGGAAAAAAGTTCCACACAAATTTACAGTGATTACGTACTTACAATGGCAATAACAAGTATGGTAAATAATACAATGCAATGACAATATGGAAAACACAGTAGGAACACAAATGTAAGTTCTACAGTAGTAAACAAATGCGAGAACAAAAGTGGTGCAGAACAATCTAATGTAACACAAAGAAGAAGCTAAAACCAGATATTACACACACACATTTGTTCTTGTTTAATATTTTGTCATTGGAAGTGAGGGATAAGTTGTGCAATTTGTAATTAGAATAACTTAGGAGGTTCTTGGAGTAGAACGACATCAGAACACTACGCTAGCTGTGGTCAGGGATTATCAACCCTGTGAAAAGACTACAATGGGTAACTATGAGTACTTAGTAAGAGGAGATAGATTTTATGATGTTAACGAAATAGAGTAAGTACCATAGCAAGGTAGCAGAGATAGGAGATATGGAGTATATAAGTAGGTTAGTTAGACGTGAAAATTAAGCCATAACGGGGGACAGAGATGTGGGCTCAGCTTGTGCGGGACAGAGATATAGACAGGTTTACACAAAATGGTCTTAGCAAAGGGTGGTACAAGAGGACAGCCATAGGTGTGAAAGGTTTTAAGTTCACATTTTTCCTTAAGATACAGTTGGAATACAATAAGCTTCCTACTGTACTGTTGAATTTAGTTATACTAAGTAACATTTTATCACCAGAACACAAGGGACAGCTAGGGTAATAGGGGTACATCAAACTGTTAAGAGATGGATATTGTTGTGGTTTGGGAAGTAGTTTAGGGATTATAAGTAGCTGGGAGTATGTAAGCACATGAAAGAGTAAAACCCAGTTTAACTGTTTCAGAGCAAGGCAGTGGCAGGTTTGGTAAATTAGGCTATTTTATTATAACATTGTTAGAGTTTCAGTGATACTGAGGAAAATAGATTTTTCAGAATAGGAGAAGTGTACAGTAGAGTTGGTAGGAGATAGTTTCCACTGACAGAGTTATTATTAGAATTGACACAAGGTATGCTGGTGTATCAACAGCTATTTGGAGGTATTCTGGTGGCAGGTTATCATGGGCTATGGTTGTTGGTTTTAACCCAGAGAGGTAATTTTTAATGGAAGATGTGGAGAGTGGTGTAAATGAAAAGTGGTTTCCTGAATGAATTGGGGATGATAGGTTAGGATTATTTGTTTGCAGAAAGCCTGAAAAGGACTGCAGGACATGATCAAGTAACCGTATTTTCTTGGTGGAGGTTACATGATTTTCCCTTGGTTCAGCAGTTTTGTTACTGAAGTCCACAAAAACTTAGTAGATTCATCCAGAAAGAAAATATAGAAAACAGTTCTCTGCCAGTTTCCAACAGTCCACAGTTACCTATCGCAACTAAAAAAAAAAAATTGACCAAAAGTTCTGCTGTGTTCTTGACATTCATCTCTTTCTTGCATTAGCTCCCAATGAAATCCTCAGTGCAAACTTTTAAAAAGGTTTACACTCCTTTATTGCTATTTTGAGTGTGCTATTTCCTAAGTGGTGGGTAAAACTAGAAAAAAAAACTGGCAGAAAATATATATAGCCCAGTTAAATAGCTGTACTGTGTTCATTTCCAGCTGTTTCCACTTACCTGGAACAGTCCTGTCAGAAATGACATCCAGTCACTATTATCTGCTTTTATTGAAGATTGTCCTCTGTCCCCTCTTTCCCTGACTACAGTAACGCTTTTTTATCATCAGCAAACAAGGTAATACAATTTCCACCTGTTAGCATTTAGCATGTCACAGTCTGATACAAGGAATTAAACCAATCTGTCAACAAAGTTTTGATGCCCATGTTGTCCAGCTGATTGGGGCTCACTTTTCAATGCAAAGAGAGAGAAAAAGATCCAGCAAAGAATACTGCAATCTATTATAGAACAGAACAACCTACTGTGCAAATATAAGGCGGCTCAGTTTAGTCAATTATACAGTGTAATAGTTACTAACTCTATAAGCATATTTTAATAATCAATACAAGTAAAACACATGCATGATAGAGAGAAAACACATGCATAGATACAATGTTAAAATATCCTAAGAAAGAGACAAGTATAGCTTTTGTCCTAACAAACATACATTAAAAATACAGTTAATAAATGCAGCTGAATTAGGGAATAAACACCATACTACAATAGAATGCTGAAGTACCATCTGGAATTTGGGCAAGGGGAGGAAAAAAAGAAAGAAAGATAAACTAAACCATGGTGGTCAGTCATACAATACCAGTTCTGCAGTCTCAGTGTGTGACAGCAGTGTAACATGTACAATTATATAATGCCACATTTGCAAATCATGTGGTTTAGGTACACCAATTTACTTTTATTCTCAAGTGTACACAATTATCAAACAATCTTGCATACTACATCAATGGACTCTCTCTTTCTGCCTTTTGTATTTATACAGACTGCTGAGACATTTCCTGGAATAAGCCTGATGATTCCTGCCCAGAAGATCACAGACATCGAAAAATTCTACTCGCATGGCTTAAATAATCCCTTCCTTCCATTTTCTTCCTAGTGGTAGAAGTGACATTAACCAGCCTTTACCTACCCTATCTTTTCCCAAGTCAGAATATGTAACGGTATGCTGTACCTACTATCCATTTTTCTGGTGCCACGGAAAAATCTATGGGAAGGCTATATATGGGCAGCTCAAGGGTGCAGCAGTTAACGTCACCTCACAGCAAGAGGTTCTCTGGTTTGATTCTTGGCTGGGGTGCCTTCTGAGCAGATTCTGCATGTCCTCTCTGCGTTCATGTGGGTTACCTCCCACACTCCAAAGACATGTGTCTGGACTGTTTCTCCCCGGGCCTCCTCTGAAAATATGCTCAGTTCTAGTCCGACTTTCCTGGTCAACAAGTGTTAACTAAATAAATAAATCTCCCCCTTTTTCTCTGGGACATCTGATATTAGAAGCCCCTCTGAGGAATTGCTTAATCAAAGGATGTGAGAAGAGGGGTAAGTCTGAGTCGAAATGAGCTGAAATGGCTGAGGTATGGATTTTAATAGAAGAGAAGGAGAGGCCAGTATTGAATAACTCGGTTAGGTAGTCCAAGATAAGAGGGATGGAAGGACGTGAGTACTGGCCCCTCAGGACTGGCTGCAGGAGCAGAATCTTTTCCATTTCCCTGTGTAAGATTTTGCGGTGCTGGGCCTTCTGGCCTCTGTGATAATGTCTAGGACCTGTTTGCTTAACAGGGACCCCTTGTTTGCTTTTAAAGTATTAGCCATGCTGAGAGATTGAGAGTCTGCAAGTCTGGGTGCAGTATTTCTCCTCCCACCTGGGTCAAGAGGTCTGAGATCAGGGGAAGCTGCCTTGGGGGGGGGGGCTGTAAAGTCAGGCTGCACAGTAAGGGGTACCAATGCTGTCTGGGCCAATCTGGAGCAATGAGGATGGGCTTTGGCCTCTCCTCCCTTATTTTGATCAGTACCTTGGGAATAAGAGGCAGAGGAGGGAAAATATACACAAAGAGGGAGTTCCAGGAGAAGATCAAGGCATCCACCTTCCACGCTAGGTGGTGATACTCCCTGGTACAGATTTTTTTCAGCTGGTGGTTGAGATGCGAAGCAAAGAGATCCACCTCGGGAGTCCCCCACTCTTGAGTGATCTGCAGAAAGATTTTTCTGTGGAGCTCTCATTCGTGGGGGTCCAGTAAATTTCTGCTTAGGTGGTCTGCCAGGGTGGTGTTGACCCCTGGTAGGTATTGGGTAATTAGGTGTTTACCCATGGAGGAGGCTGTCAGCCAGAGGTTCATGGCTAGCCTGCACTGAGGGTGAGATTGCGTCCCCCCCAGTTTGTTGATATACCACATAACTGTGGTGTTGTCTGTTTTTATAAGGAGAACCGCTGGCCTGAGATGGGGTTTGGAGGATGTCAGAGCCTTTTGTACTGCCATCATTTCTTTCTGACAGATTTGTAAGGGAAGGTGCTGGGCATCCCCAAAGACCTTGGTTGCACCTGCCTGCTAGGTGAGCGCCTCAAGCAATGTCTGAGGCGTTGGTGGTGATGGTCTGGCTGGTAGGGCAGAGGATGAAGGTATCCTTATTCTTGGCACAGGGCCCTGCCCACCAGAGAAACTTGGACCTTATCCACGGGATCAGAGGGTGAGAGGTCTCTAGAGGCTGTGTGTGTTGACACCAAAGGTTCTTTAGATACCAATGACGTTTCCTCATGTGAAGCCTGGCCACAGGAATTAAAAGGATGCACTATGCCATGTACCCCAGGGCTTGCACGAACTTCCTCACAGAGAGTTGACTTCTGGAAGCTAGCTGGGTAAAGTAGAGAGGTAGGAAGCTCTGCTTTTCTGGGGATAGGAAGGTCATTTGGGATACTGTGTCCAGCAGTGCTCCCAAGAAAGTGATCCTCCTGGAGGGTGTTTGTTTTGATTTCTTCTTGTATATGGTGAACCCTAGGGAGGTTAGGATGGTTTTGACAAAGAGAAGGTCCTGAAGCAGCTTTTCTTTGCACTCTGCCTGAATAAGGCAGTCATCCAGATAAGGGTAAATCTGTATATTTCTCTGCCTGCAAAATGCTATGGCCGGGGCTAAGCATTTGGTGAATACTCTGGGTGCAGTAGATAAGCCAAAGTGTAGAACTGAAAGTGTTGTGAGCCTGCTCTGAAGTGTAAGAATTTCCTGCAGGATTCCCTTATGGGGATGTGGATGTAGGCATCTTTTAGGTCTAGGGTTACTAAGCAAGGCATTTTTTGTCAGCATAGGCAGCAGCTGCTGCAAAGGTAGCATTTTGAATCTGGGGACCACCAGAGAGGTGTTCAGAATGGATAGATCCACGATGGGGAGCCAAGTGCCCTCTTTTCTGGGAACAAGGAATAGTCTAGAATAAAAGCCTTTGCCTGTTTGATCTGAGGGGACAGGTTCTACTGCCCCCTGGGATATGAGAGTTTGGACCCGTTTCAATGCCTCTTCCCATTGATTTAGAGGCAAGTCTGTGTACCCTCTTGGAATTGGGAGTTCGCTGAAAGAAAATTTGTATCCCTGAAAAATTATCTTTATGACCCACTGGTCCTTTGTTACAGAAAGCCAAATTTTTTTTGTAGAGAGAGAGCCTTGCTCCTAGCTTTTGGTGAGTGAAGGGAGGGCAGAGGGGGAGAGAGAATCATTGGGAGTTTTGCCATAGAGGGGTGGCTTAGAACTCCCTGCCCTTGGGGTGGAAGTGGTACACTGTTTGCTTCTCTGCTAGCCCTGGGATAGGGACCTGGATGGTCTGTCCCCATGGGGCTTACCTTGGCCCTGTCTGCTAGGTGCAGGAAAAGACCAGTGCTTAGAGGAAAAGCTCCTGCTGAACCTGGAAGGTTGAACCTGAAAGAAATCTTTTTACTGTTTACATAGATTTTGCTTTGTCTTCCATCTTTTTAAGCACCTCTTCTGCTTTTACTCCAAACAAGCGGTCCTTATCCAGGGGTGCATCAATTAGTTTAGACTTGACATGATCAGGAAGAGGTTGTTCCTTCAACCATGCATGTCTCCTAATGACAGATCCTGACACTGCTGCTCTGCTAGAGGCTTCTAGGGCATCATATCCACAGTGTAATGAGTGTTTGGCCACTTGACAAGTAGAGTGCAGTAAATCTGCTAACTCTTTTGAACTGGCACAGTCAGGAAAGGTTGTAATCTTTTGTTTTAATAGTTCCAAGGTGTGTTGTTGATATTTTAACTTATGGAACTGACAGTTGAGTGCTCTGATAGCTAAGGTTGCAGAAGTGTATACTTTTTTTACCCTATCTGTCCAGAGCTCTGGAATCCTTGTCAGAAGGAATAGGATTCTTGGCAGAACTAGTCTTAGCTCCTTTGGGTCCCTGTGTATTGACATCTGGGTCTGCAGCAGAATTTCTGTACAGGTACTTGTGAGATCCAGTACCCTGTAATACCTGTCAGGATTACTGGGAGCAGGTGTGAGGGCATCAGGGGCTAAGCAGGATTAATGGAAAACATCATCCACCACTTCTAAAATGGGGGGGGGTGGCCAGGGGTCTGTTCTGGGTCAGGTCTAGAAACTCTAAGTCTTTTCTTAGACTGGGGGAAATCATGAGATTCCCATTGGAAATTTTCCCTGAGGGTGTGAAGGGTTTCCCCAAAGGAAAGGTCCTCTGGAGGGGAGGCAGAAGGGATGGATTCCTCTGCATCTGAATCCTCATAAGTAGTCAGAGGTTGTTGTTCCTCTTCAAAATCTGAATAGTCAGATTCTTCAGAATCCTATTCTGTCATAATTTCTGGAGAATGGTGTCTTTTCCTTTTAGAAGTTATGGCCTGACTACCCCTGATAATGGAGATGAGATCCTCTGCCATTTTAAGCATTTGTGCTTGGGGTGGTGGAGACAGGGCAAGATGGAGGCTAGAAGCATATTTTCTAGGAGTGGCCTGGCTACTAGGCCCAAGAGTATCAGTTGGTCTGAGAGAAATGGTAATACGAAAGGCCTCCTCGGAAGCCGGAGCCTGTGTCATGGCTCCGGACTAAACTGAGGCAGAGACAGCCAAAGGCTCGGAAGGCGAAAAAGATTTCTGCGACATACCGGACTCTGAAAGGACTGAATTGGGCATCAGGGACTGTGAAAGCACCTCACTGAATTCCGGAGAACTGACGACCTGCTTAACAGTAGAGTTGTCGGAAGCCTTGTATGGTCTGTCTCTATCTTTATCTCTGTCTCTTTTTGGAATGTCCACAGATTGTTGGCTGATGGACGCCATTTTGGAATGCAAAGACAGAACACAGAAATACCTGTCTACAATAAGAGCTCTACAGTGAATGGTTCTCGAGTTAAAGAGGGCACAGAACTGGCAATGGGGGATGTCATGGTCTAAACAAGTGACGCAATAAGAATGAAAGTCTCTGTGTAGGATCTGCTTTCCACAGGTGAGACAATTGTTAACTTTTTTTGGACATTGGTTAGTGCAAGAAAAAAAGGTCCCCAATGGAGTGCTTAACTTTAGAAGTTTTCAGCTGAAATTAGAACTCTGGTAGCAACCGACTGGCACTCTTGCAAACTGCTTCTGCTACAGGCTCCACGGCAAGAAAGACTGATGTAATGACATCATCTGCCTTGCTTTCTAGCACTGAAGTCCTGATGTCAAACTACAAATGACGGCAACCAATGCAGAAAAACATTGACTCTGGTATTCGGGCCAGCTGAGGGCTACCACAGCAGGGATAATCCACAGGTGATGACTGCAACAGTGAAACACGAACAAACATCAGTAGGTACTTTTATACATTCTAAGATTTTACAGAGGCAGAAGTTGCTAAATGGGCAGCATAGCAGTGCAGCGATTAGCGTAAGAAGTTCTCTGGTTTGATTCTCGGCCAGGGTGCTTCCTGTGTGGAGTCTTCATGTCCTTCCTGCGTTCTCGTGGGTTTCCTCCCACATTCCAAAAACATGCATCTGGAGCATTTCTCCCCAGGCCGTCCCTGAAAATGGGCTCTGTCCAAGTCTGCCTTTCCCAGTTAACAAATTTTAAATAAATAAATAAAGAGAAAGCCAAAGTACAACTTAGTGGGTTGTACAGGCAGCAGTTATGTACAAAAAGAAGTCATGTACTCATCATAACCGTCCATCTGTGTTGTCAATCTTCATTTATCCTTGACAGCTGGGTTTGGTTCCGATCTCAGAACGGACTCTGCCATTACTACAGCTCACGCCAGCCAAAAACTCTCGAGCTTCACCTCTACCCAGAATGTCTCTCTCTCAATTACCTCAGATCGAGTTTGCACAAAACATTTGAAACATATCTAAATCTAAATATACACATACAGAAGTAAGCCAGATGGAAGCCTTATCCACTGCATTTAGGTAGCATTACACTTCGGGTGCATGTGATCCATTCCACCAAAAACTTTCAAGATTAGGGATGGAGAGGGGAAGTCAAGGATAAATGAAGATCAATAACACAGATGGAATGTGATGCTGAGTACATAACCTCTTTATCTGATGATGTTAATCTTCATTTTCCCTTGACAGATGATACAGAGTCCCCAGCTCCTTATAAACTTGGGAGGACTCACAGAAGGATATTCCTGAGCACCATCGAGCTAAAGGAGGATCTTCCCCTAGAGACCAGGTCCAGACTTGGGCAAGGTTAATTTAATTTTATCTTAAATGAAATAAATACAATATTTCAACTACTTAGAGAGGGTAATCTTGCTGACTGCCTTGCCCAATTTTGCAGTAGAAAAATAAATTGACTTGATTGCCTTATAGTTTTTGTTCTGTGACAATAGAAGCGTAATTGTCTATGGATGTCTAATAAATGTAGAGCATATTCTCTGCTGTTAGAATGATTAGGGAAGACGACCGGTACATTAATAGTCTGGTTAACATTAAGCTCTGACATTACCTTGGGCAGGAAGTAGGGATTTGTTCATAAAGATACTCTATCCTTATGGAAAACTAGGTAAGGAGGTCCACATGATAAGGCCTGGATTTCTGAAATTCTTCTCTCTGAAGTCATGGCTACCAAAAAGTGTGTCTTCCAAGATAGATACTTGAGATTGCATTCAACACAGGGTTCAAAATGGGAATGTATTACCACCTGTAGTACTAAGTTCAGGCCTCAAGGAGGAGTCGGCTCTTTGTATGGGGGGTTTTAACAAATGTGTGCCTCTTAAGAACAATTTACAGAGCCTATGAGGGGCTAAGGAACATTCTTCTAAACCATTGTGAAAATTAAAAATTGCAGCCAATTGTAGTTTGATGGTGGATGGAGAAGCCCCAGCACTGAACAGAGACGCTAAGAAATCTAAAATGCGCTCAGTTGAAGCAGAGAAAGGATCAATTTGCTTTTCATGGGTCCAAGTTGCAAATATCTTCCACTTACTTATAGTTTTCTTATAGAAGGTTTGTGAGCTGATAAAAGAATGTGACATACTGGAGAGGACATATTAGGATGCCTGGCAATTAGTGGAATTGGAGGAACCACTTGGTCAGCTTGAGGTTGGAAATGTTTGGGTGAACAAGATTGTCTGGATGGGAGATCTGGTACTGGATCCATAATCCAAGTATGATGAATCAAGTAAGACCAAAGAAAGGGGAACAATCTACTGAGGCCAAAAGGAGGCAATGAGGTTTACTGTACTCTTCAACCTGAGTGCTTTCTGTAAGAAGTTCGGAATTAGAAGTACTGTGGGGAAAGGCATAGTGTAGACCAGGGAGGCACGTTGTGGAGCAGAGCATCTCTGGGTGACCTTCCCAGAGGGGGAATCAGGGCAAAGTAACTGCTGCTTTTGTTGCTTAGGGGAGATGCAAACAGGTCACAGCAAGGTTGACCCCAATGATGGAATATCATTTTCCCCACTTCTAGATTAAGATACCACTTGTGAGGCTGAAGGATGCATCTGCTCAACTTGTCTGCAATCACACTGGAACTCCCCTGAATGTGCACTGCTATAAGAAAGGGCTGGACGATGTCACCCTCTGCCACACTCTGAGGGCTTCTCGATAAAGGGAGTAAAGACTTGGTTCCTCTCTGTTTGTTGATGTACAAAACCACTGACATAATGTCCATTTGAACTGCAATAGTCTGCTGAGGAAGAGCCGACTTAAAGGCCTGCAGCGCAAGAAGCACTTCTCTTATCTCCAGGACATTGATGTGCAAGTTGGCCTCTAATGGGGACCAAGTGTCTTGGACTGTCTTGCTCAGATAATGCTCCACTACTCACAGATGTGAGGCATCATTGGTCACTATGGCCATGGGCTCCAGAAAAACAAAGGGATGACCGTGTAGGATTTGCTCAGACTGCATCCACCAAAGAACGTCCATTTTTCAATGGTTGGTGATTAAAACTTGGTCTAGTGTTTCACTGCTGCAGTCATCACACTTGGGTTATCTGCCGTCAAGTGGTCCCGCAGCCGGCCTGAGTTCCAAAGTCTTGGTCCGGCATCGGTTGCGGTTGCTTCTTCCCTGACGTCAGTGCGACAGGGGTATAAAAGAGGCAGCCGACGCCATTTTCTTCAGTCTTTCTTGCTGCGAGGTGCCCGAAGCAGAAGCAGTTGGCAAGTGCCAGTCGGCCAACTCCTGAGATTTTTAAATCGAATTTCAGACCGAAGTCTTCAATAAAGCTAAGTACCCCGTTGGGGAATCTTTTCTTGCCTCAGACCGATGTCAGAAAAAGTTAATAATTGCATTTCTTGTGGGAAGCAAATACCTCATAAGGATTTTCATTCTTATTGAATTCCTTGCCTAGGCCCAGACCACGATGTCACAGGTTGTCGGTTTTGTGCTAGGTTTAACGAACGAACTATTAAACGTCGGTTTGATTTCGCCCGACATTATTTTGGTAGAAAATTTAATTACACCATGCCATTGCAGCAACCGACGACCGGGATGCATAAAAAGAGCAAGATAAGGACAGGCAGCCGAGACCCAAACCAGACACCGAGGCCTCTGCTAGGCCAGTCGCCGGTTCTCCGGTTTTCAGTGAAGCAGCTACGCAGCCCCTGACAACCGCTGATTTAGAACCCCAGGCTGCATCCGACTTCCACACAGATATTGCTGGGCCTCCACAGCCTTTATCTTTAGGCCCTTCCGACTCCATTGCTGAAGGGGATTCCGGTGTAGTTGAAAGGCCTTCAGTTGCTGAAGGTGTCTTCAGACCGACTACACTTACTATAAAATGGCTGAAGACTTAATTACCCTAATCAGGGGTTCCCATCCCCCTCCTGACAAAAGGCCTAGACAGGAGGAGGACTACGCTTCGTCTGACCAGGTTTCCATTTCCTCAGATTCTTCTGAGGAACAGGAATACTCCTTTCCCCCTTATGAAGACTCTGATGCTGAAGAGTCTATTCCTTCAGCATCTCCCCCAGAAGACTCCTCTTTTGGGGAAACTTTACATACGATGAGGGAACATTTCCACTGGGAAGGCCAGGATTACTCTGATTCTAAGAAAAGGCTCTGAGAGTTCCTTTTACTAACCCAGCACAGACCCCTTGCTATTCCACCTGTGTTAGACATTGTGGATGATGTTTATTCAGAATCTAGCCTTAACCCAGATTCATTACCTCCTGCATCAGCCAGATACTACAGAGTCCCTGACTCACACAAATTCCTATATAAAAGTCCTGTTGCTGACCCAGAAACCATTTCTCAGGGTCCCAAAGGGGTTAAGGCCTCTATTGCTAAAAATCCTGTACCCTCTTCTGAAAGGGATTCTACAGCACTAGACAGATGGGGAAAGAAAGTATATACCTCAGCTACTCTAGCTATGAGGGCCTTAAATTGCCAGTTTCACATGCTGAAATATCAACAATATTTGATGTCTCAATTAAAACAAAAAATGCTCACACATACAGAGCGGCCTGATTACAAGGAAATGCAAGATTTGTTGCATACAGCAGAACAAGTGGGAAAACATACTTTGCAATGTGGATTTGATTCATTGGAAGCTTCTTGTAGAGCAGCATAACAGGGTCTGTCATTCGTAGGCATGCTTGGTTAAAAGAACAAACTTTACCTGATCATGTTAAAGCAAAGTTATTGGATGCACCTTTACAGCAGGATGTTTTATTTGGTGTGAAAGCAGAAGAGGTTTTAAAGAAAATGGAGGATAAAGCAAAGTCCATGCAGACGGTCAAGGATTTTTTACCGGTTCAACCCCCTCATTTCAGCAGAAATTGGCCAACCAAAAACTGGTCCTTTCCAACTTCTGACAGACCACAAAGGGGCAAATACAGACGCCTAAGGGGCAGAGGTCAACCACAAGGCTCTTTACAAGCCTCGATAATGGGGTGCCACAACCCAGAAAGGAGGAGAAGACAGGTCTCAAACTTTCAAAAGACAATCACAATGACTTACCCCTCAGACTGCCAAGCATTTTCCTCTTGGCAGCTCCCTTGGGAGGAAAACTTGCACTTTTTGTAGGCAATTGGCACATCATCACAAAAGACAAATGGGTCCTAAATATTGTATCTCAAGGATACAGGTTCCACTTTCACACTTTACCAAGGATAAAAGGAATGCCAAACCTGCCACCAAATCAATGGGCAGAGGCTCAAAGACAAATTACAGCACTCATGGACATGAGAGCCATTCAACAGGTTCCTACACAGGAGCAAGGACAAGGATTTTACTCAAGACTCTTTCTGGTTCCCCGTCCCATTCTAGACCTTTCAGTTTTAAACACATACCTGGAAGTACCCAAATTCAAGATGCTCACACTACAGCAACTTCTTCCCATGCTGGGCAAGAAGGCTTGGCTAGTAATGTTGGACCTCAAGGAGGCATACCTGCATGTCCCTATCAGACAAAACTGCAGAAGATACCTCCGATTTATAGCAGGTTCAACTCATTACCAATTCTCTGCACTGCCCTTTGGCTTATCTACTGCACCCAGGGTCTTCACAAAATGCCTGGCACCAGTAATTGCATACTGCAGACAAAGAGGAATTCAAATATATCCATACCTGGACGACTGCCTTATTCAAGCAGAAAGCAAGGACATTCTATTAAAACATCTGGCGTTTGTAAAAAACCTACTAAGTTGCCTAGGGTACACAGTAAACGAAAAGAAGTCAAAACTAGTGCTCTCACAAGATATAATATTCCTGCATGCCAGCTTAAATACAACGGCCCAGATGGCTTATCTCATGCCAGACAAGCAAGGACAACTGACTCAATACTTCAAAATGATGGCAACAAAGACCCAACTCCCTGCAAGAAAAATTCTGCAGGCCTTGGGATTCATGGCATCTTGCATACTACTAATTCCATTTGCCAAACTGCATATGAGGAAATTACAATGGTACCTGAAAAGCGTATGGACTCAACACAGCCACAGCTTGGAAACAATAATACCACTCATTCCCTGCCTTCAACAAGAGTTTCTATGGTGGGCTCAGGCATGTCACCTCAACAAGGGTCAGCCTTTCACTTTACCCATAGCCAGGCAAACAATAGCAACAGATGCATCGGATTACGCCTGGGGAGCACACATGGCAGGACAGTGTATTCAGGGCAAATGGTCTGCAGATCAAATGCATCTCCACATCAATCAAAAAGAGATGCTAGCTGTACAAATGGTCTGCAGATCAAATGCATCTCCACATCAATCAAAAAGAGATGCTAGCTGTACAAAATGCCCTAACAGCTTTCAAGGACCTCCTACATCCAGGACAACTTCTAATAAAGACGGACAACACCACAGTGATGTGGTACATAAACAAACAAGGGGGCACACATTCCTACCCCCTATGCAGGCAAGCAATGACCTTGTGGAACACAGCACTGACCTACCAAGTTCAACTACAAGCACAATTCCTGCCAGGAAAGAAAAATACATTGGCAGACGAACTAAGCAGAAATATCATGGATCCTCACGAGTGGAAACTAGATCCACAAGTATTCACAATGATAACTCAAAAATGGGGGAGCCCAGACATAGATCTGTTTGCCTCCCCCCAAAACTATCAACTACGGAAATTTTGCAGAAGGACATGCCACACACTAGCTTGGAAAGTGGACGCCCTCTCATTCAGTTGGAAAACATTAACAGTGTATGCCTTTCCTCCACCGCCTCTTCTGGCAAAGGTGCTCCTGAAAGCCAGATTAGAGAGGCCACAAATGATACTCATTGCTCCAGACTGGCCACACCAACATTGGTATCCAATATTAAGGAACATGGCTCAAGGCCCACCATGGATTTTACCTCAAATTCCTCACCTGCTGACTCAGCAAAACAATCAGATTCTACACAGCCAGCTCAAGACTTTAAATCTGGCTGCATGGCAGATTACCTAAACAACCAGTCAACACTTCTCTCTAAAGCTGTTATGGATGTCATTCTGGAGGCCAGGAGACCCAGCACCAGGAAAACCTACTCAGACAAATGGAAAAGATTCTGCGCCTGGAACCAGGCTAAAGGCCAAAATCCTCTTGTCCTAAATATTCCTCAGATTCTGCAATATTTAACAGATGTTGCACAAAGGCCTTTTCTTTTCATCTATTAAGATCCATGCTTCAGCTATTTCAGCTCATTACAACACGGATCCTCCTATATTTTCACATCCATTACTAAGACAGTACCTCATAGGGGGGCTGAGAACATAAGACCGCCCCAGAGAGCAGCAACACCAACTTGGGACCTCAATTTTGTTTTGGAAAAACTTACACTACCTCCCTTCGAACCAACTTTTTCAGCCAATTTACAATTTTTATCATGGAAAACTGCCCTGCTGCTGGCAATAACTTCAGCACGAAGAGTCTCAGAGCTACAGGCCCTAATGGCAGTGGAGCCTTTCATCATTTTTCAAGACAGAGTCTCTTTACGAACTAACCCTTCCTTTATGCCAAAGGTGGTATCCAGTGTGGCTCTAAACCAAACCATTCATTTTCCCACCTTTTATCCAAACCCCCAGAATAAAGGGGAAAGGCTCCTACACTCTTTGGACACTCTCAGGCATTTACGTTTCTACTTGGATAAAACTAAGGCTTTCAGAAAATCTGACCAACTCTTTGTATCCTATGCTGCAGGATCACAAGAAAAGGCTATCTCAAAACAGACCATTTCAAAATGGATAGGACATTGTATCAATTTCTGCTACACTCACCATGGGAAACCTGTACCTGGTAACATTAGGCCCCATTCCACCAGGGCTACAGCAACATCAGCAGCCTTCCTCAGAGGGGTACCAACCAAGGATATTTTGGAGGCTGCAACTTGGAGTTCAGTGCACACCTTCACCAAGCACTACCACTTACCTCTATACTCAAAAACCAGAGCTGGCTTTGTCACTGCAGTTCTGCAGGACCTACTAGCTTCTCCAAACCCTGTTTAGTACCAACCGCCCAGCCTTAGCTTTGGGATTCAACCCAAGTGTGATGACTGCAGCAGTGTAACATGATGAACATAGTACAGTTTTGTACCTACCATAAATGTAGATGTTCGAGTGTTCACACTGCTGCAGTCCAGGTTACCCTCCCACCATCCCCTCTTCTTACCTGGGTTTTATCTATACCTCCCTTTTTATACAATCTATATGATGTATTTCTATATGGTGTATTTGCTTACAGCTGTAACTATTGTTTTCTACTTATGTATTTTACCTAGGATTATGTATTGCCTTCCTATTTGGGGGCACCTGACATCTGGGGCAAGAAGGCGTCGGCTGCCTCTTTTATACCCCTGTCACACTGACGTCAGGGAAGAAGTGACCGCAACCGATGCTGGACCAAGACTTTGGAACTCAGGCTTGCTGCAGGACCGCCTGACGGCAGATAACCCAAGTGTGATGACTGCAGCAGTGTAAACACTTGAACATCTACATTTATGGTAGGTACAAAACTGTACTTTATGAGCCAGTCATACAAATAAGGAAACCCTCTGAATCCTTGCAGTCTCAAGTGAGCTGCTACTACTGCCATGCATTTGGTGAACACCCTTGGGGCTGTGGTGAATCCAAAGGGCAGTACTCTGAATTGGTAATGACTGGCTCCCAGCTGGAAGTGGAGGAACCTTCTGGAGCATTTGACCATTCTGATATGGTAATATGCATCCTGAAGGTCTATTGAGCACATTCAGTCATCTTTCTTCAGAAAGGGTAGAATTGACTGTACCATGACCATATGGAACTTTGTTTGTTGAACAGATTTGTTCAGTACACTGAGATCTAAAACTGGTCTCCAGTCCCGTCTCTTTTGGCACCAAAAAGAATCTCGAGTAGGTTCTGGGTCCTTCTTGGTCTAGCAGGACTTGTTGGATGACTCATTTGTCCAGCAGTTTCTGAATTTCTTGTACTGCTGCATCCCTCTGATTGGGTGGAACATCAAGGATTTTCTTTTGAACAGGGGAAGATTGAAGAAAAGGGAATGATATAACCTCTGGATACAATCCGCTGCACCCAGGAATGTTCTGTCAAGTTCAGCCAGGTGTTTAGGTGCAAGGATAACCATCCCGACTGCCACCAGAGGACCACCCTCTGACTGGCACCAGAGGAAGACAACTGGGCTTCCCCTTCAGGAAAGCTGAAAGGGCTTGCCTGGGAAAGAATCCCTGAAGCCCTGGTTTTGTGGACCACCACTGCCATAAGGACGGCATCTTCCATTTTGGTTCCATCCTCTGTCCTTGGGGGAACTCTCTCCACCTGCATCTTGGAAAGGCCCTTGGGATTTCTTGAACCATATTTTTCCACTACTGTTCTGGTTCCTAGAAAAGGACCTTTTGGGGGGGTGGAGAAATGTATGTCCACAGCAGAAAGGGTCTTACAATCCTTCTCACACCTGCATAAAGTTTCTTTAACTTTAGGCCCAAACAAGGATGTGCCGTCAAAGACAGCATTGACAAAATAAGACTTGAATGGTTAAGTACAGTCACATAGGTGCATCCAGGCTGCTCTAGATGTCCCTTCGGTTGTATGAGCAATCAGCCTTATGGACGGACTGGACACAGACTTCAGGGTGGCTAACTGGGAAGCCACTTTCTCTTGGACTCCCTCATCTACAGCTCCTGCCAGGGTGTCTGATAACTCTTTAATCAGATCCCGTTGGAGTCTGGTGAAATGTGCCAAAAAATTCAAGGACCTTATGGCGAAGGTTGATGAAGTATAGACCCGCTTCTTAAACCTGTCTATGCCCACAGACTCTCTATTGGGCAAATGGACAGAAGAACTCTTTTCAGCAAGTTCCTTTTTAGTGGCTGTTGCTACGACCACAGCATTTACAGGCAACCCCCTAGCCCAAAACTGCTTGTCTTCTGGAGTGGAAAGAATCTTGTCTGGCCTTTTGGGGATGGGCTCAATGGAGTCTGGAGCCTTCCACTCCTGCTGAGAAATCAACTAAATTATTAGTGGGTGGAGTCACCTAAGAAGTAGACAGGTGGGTGCGGAAAGCCTGTAGGTAAATAGATTCCTGAGAGGAAGGGCTTTGGGACTTCGTCACCCCCTCTGCTTTAAAATTTCCAAGATGTCTCCAAATGAGAAATCTTCAGGGGTGACCGTGGGCACCCTTCCCCCTGATCGAAATCTGTCTCTTCAGTGACTGATTCTTGGGGGAAATCCAAGTGCTTCCTCTTGCACTTTTTCTTCTGAGGGACCTCCTCAAGGGGATAGTCTAGGGAGGTATCAGACGATGACAGTACCTGTGCCTGTGACACCTGAGGCTTCAGCACCCGCTGTACCAGTGGAGAGGTAGTAGGAATAACTGAACTAGATGGAGGAACTTGTCCTGAGAGGGAAGGTGTTGACTGGGCCCCTACAAGAGAGAGGGCCCTCTGCATAGCTTCGAAGGCCAGTCCCCCTGAAGAGGGAAGGGAGCCCAGATCAGAGAAGGACTGCCATGGAACTGGGGTCACTCCCTTCTCAGAAAAAACAATCCCTGACACCAAAGCCAGGGCCGAACCTAACTCGAGCCAAAGCTCCAAGGAGCAAGGATGACTCAGAAAAAACTGGAGTTGAGACCTGTTCCCCGGAAACAGCTAGGTAACCATGGCCCAGGGAGGTCTCTGGTTCAGAAACAACTGAAGAGCTCAGGGTAACTACCAGCTATGAAGAAGCGAACAGCTCCAGGGCCGATGCAGTTGGTGCCAGAAGTTCTGGGACAGAGGACTCTAAGACCTCAGAAGAGGTTAGATGAGGAGTAGTCAATGACATAAAAGAAGAGCTGGTACCAATACTCAAAGGGATCGGTACCGAAGAGAGGTTTGAAAGCCCTCTAGCTCATAAGATCTTATTCACTAGCCTCTCCACATAGAGTTCAGAAAGGCTTTTGGTGGAATGGATGGACGACACGGAAGGCCTCTGCAAGAATATCTCTGGCAGCTCCCACAAAAAAAAAAAGGGATCAATAGAGGGACTGTATGTAGTTCTAGGTAATTTAGTCTTGTAAAGTGAAGCAGCAGTCACTGTCTGTACCAAAGCCTTCGATGTCGAAGGGCTCGATATTGTGTTAGGTGCCTGAATGCACATCAGCATTGGAATGTCCACAGCAGAGGCCTTCGGTTCTGTGGGAACTGTCAGAGCTGAGGTCTTCAATTTTTTGGGTTTGGGAACTGATAGGGAGGTTGGAAATGAAAGACTTTTTTCTTCAATTTTTCAGCAGAAGATGAGAAAGAAGGAGAAGAAACATCTATCTTGGCTTTATCTCCAGCAGATAGGGCTTCAACAAAGGCTAAAGGGAGAAGACCTTTTAAAATAAGTTTAGTCTGCCTTTCCACTAATGCGAGATGGCTGAAGGCATGGCAGATGCTGCAATCTTCCAGTACATGGCAAGGATCAAGGCATATACACATAGTAAATGAAAATTTGAAGAGGGAATTTTATGGCCACACTTCTGGCATTTTTTGAAGTCAGAGGGGCCTTTACTTTAGTCAGCCATGTCAACAGTGAAAACAGTTAGATAGATACGGTAAACAAAGCTGACCCCACACAAACAAAAGAGGGAATGCAAGATAAAAAAGGATATAAATTAAACTTTTTTTTTTTAAGTTTAGAAGGAAAAAGGGAAGCGAAACTATCAACGATGACAGTTTAGATATACACAAGAGTGTACAGGGATAAAACAGGATGATGGAGGGGAATACTATCAGCAATGATAGTTGGGAATACACTGAAATGTAGAGGGAAAAAGTATCAAAGATGATATTGAAAGAAATGCACTAAGTGCAACAAGAAAGAAAAGGGAAATTAAATAGAAAAACTATAAGAAAAACCTATAAAAAAGAGAAAAATTTTACCTAAACCCACTAATGCTTGAGAGTAGTAGATAGACACGACTGTTTCGGACAGCAACAAATGAGATCTGAGGTAATTGAGAGAGAGGGATTCGGGGTCAAGAGTTTTTTGCTGGCACTAACTGTAGTAATGGCCAGGTCGGTTCCGAGATCGGAACCAAACCCATCTGTCAAGGATAAAATGAAGATTGACATCAGATAAGCTGTTTTGTCATTTCAGTGAGAGGTTGAGAGTATTCTGTTCAAGGAGAGTATTGTAAGCTGAGCACAGTCTTAACCTGGTGATGAGCAAGTGCAAGAGCAGGACTGGTTATGATGTTCTTTAAGCAGTGGTTTCAAACTACTGAGCTTGTCCGAGAGTTTTATCTGTGTGGGGATACTATTTCAGAGTTTAGGAATGTATTGGGAGTAAAGCAAGTCTCCTGCAACATTATTTGACTTAGTTGTGATTAGTAAGAATTTGTTACTAGAACACAGGTCCCTTGCTGGACAATAGGGCAGTAATAGGTTTTGTAGTGTAGGGTATTTTTCTGGATGATGAATGAGTTTGTGTACTGTAGTTAACTATGAATATGTTGGGTAGTTGTGCAATACAAGCCAGTTTAATTGTTTTACGCTATGAAAATGGTGGGTCCTATGAGAGATTGGTAGCAAATTTAGATATTTTACTGTAGCAAAAGGTGACTTTCTGTCTTTGAGCATTGTTTAAGAATTGAAAGAAGTGTATGCAATTTTGAAAAAAATAGTACAGGATCTCTGAGACAGACATGATTATAGGAGAACTAAAATAAAGCTCCCGGTTTCTAAAAGCTATCTAGTACTTATTTTTTTTCCCACTGCTCTGTAAAAATCTATTTTGCAATCATGACCTGTTTGCACACTGAGGGCACAGACATAGTAACAACTAAAGGCACCAGGCGTTGACTATACCTGTAAAGAAATGTGTGCAATATCACTAACTTTCAAGCTCCCTAATAGATTTTAATTTTTTTCCCCATCTCATACAAAATGTAGTAGTAGGATAAAAATATTGTCAGGTGCTGGAAAAAACAGAAGCTATCTACTGCCACATAACTTCAGGTGAACAAGAGAAGTGAAGTGCTTGCAAGGGGCAAACCACAAAGCACCTTGTGTAGTCATGAAGGTATCTGGGAAGAAAAGTTTATAAGACCTTGCATCTTAGTTGAGGTTTGAACAATCTGAACCCTCACTGTGAGGGCACTAGGATGCTTCTCGTAATTAGATTCAGAAAGAAAAGAGGGCAAGTACCATAGATGTTCAAGTTTCTGCTGTAAGGGACATTACATAGCCGAGATTTACAGAACATCAAAGTGGATGTGAAATAAGAGGGAAGGAAATGTAGCTTCAGCAGTGAAAAAGGGAGCAGGTGAGATGACTGATAGTTATATGATGAGAATGGGACAGAGAAGGTCTCTGAATGGGACAAGCAGAACATAAGAACAATGGCCTGAACAGGTAAGTGGACAGAATGAGACATGAGTTCAGGAAATTATTAACAGGAAAAACACTGGTGCATGAGGTAATGCCTTCAGTGGAGAACAATATAATAGATAACAGACTGTAAAGATTTTTCTCCAGTGAAGGTGTTAATGTAGGTGGCAGAGTTATTATTTTCATGCATTCCTGAATTTATAAGTCATTTTTGTGGTCATTTGTTATAAGTTTAAGAAAGAACCCAGAACTCCATGACTGGAGGTTAAAGTAAATTACAAACTGATAACTTGAGTATGATGAAGGTGAAACACAAATATTTACTTACAGCCATTTGAATTAATATATTTATTATTCTGTATCTCAAACCGTTTCTTGAGCTTATGATGATTTCCACTTCTTAATAGTACACCATGAGATACCTTAAGGAATGTAGATGGAAACTCATTACTGACTATGAAAAATTAAAAGCAGTACTGTTAAAGAAACATGACATGACACCTGAAACTTACAGGGCCAACTTTCACAGTGTCAGCAGAAAATACAATAAGGGGCTTGTGAAGGTGACAGTCTGACAATGATGCCTTTATATCACAGGAGGGCAGAGAATGAATGCTAAAACTGTTAAACAGAAAATGTAATCAAATCACTCAAGTTGCTCTCCACAGTTACAGATATGGGACTTGGATCCCCAAGACAGTGTTGGAGATAGTACAGATGTATAAGTAAAACGTATGCTAACAGTAGATATTCAAATGATCACTGCTGCCTTAGCTATATGGGTTATATCCTGCCAAGGATATAATAGCCAGCCAGCTTCCAAAGCTTCAGGGTACCTTCCACATGCCCCAACTGTCAGGTGCTCAAGCGGAGTAAAAGACAAATTTGGGTGCAAAGCCTTTCAGAGCTTTCCTGTCAGCAGAGAGTGAGGGAGGCTGAGCCCTGAAAGGACAATGCTAGGAACAACAAAAAATAAATATATCCATATCCTGTAATAAAAAGCACACCAAAAAACAAGGGGGGTGGAGGAAGGGAGCGCCTACTGCACCAGTAATCATTAAAACATCTACCATTACGGTAAGTTTACTTACATAAAGAATACTTGTGTAAAATCTTACCATAACCATAGATGCCCTTCACTTCCATGTTGCAGTATTCATAACAGGAGGAAGTTCCCTGCCTAGTCGACCCGAACATCTAGCCAGTATACCAAAGGCTTAAGCTACTACTAGGTATGTGTGACTCTGCACATAGGAGAGTAGATGTTGGCCATAAAAGTGACGTCTAAATGTACCATCCTCAACTGAATGCTCCAGTCAGAACACCAGTCCAAGGATAAGAGACAATTAGATAATATCCAAAGAAGAGCATGAACCAAGGAGAAAGGAGGGTGGGATAGAATACTGGAACATGGAAGAGAATGACATCTATGGTTATAGTAAGATTTTATACAACTATTCTATGTCCTCCTATTCCAATGTTGCAGTATTCACAACATGATGGCGAACACCATAGCTCATGAAAGGGGGGTAGGAGCACAAGAAGTCTCCATAAAGCCATGCAGAATTGCTCTCTTAAATCATGCTCTGGATCTGGAGATAGAATCCAGCTTGTAATGTTTTTAAAAGGTATGGACAGAGGACCAAGTAGCTGCTTCCAGGATATAAGCAGTGTCCAGACATTTACAGAAGGCTCCAGAGGAAGCCATAGCTCTAATGGAGGAGACCTTAACAGAGGAAGAAAGAGTTTTCTCCTGAGAGAAATAGCAAAAGAAATTGCCATAGAGATCCAGGATGAAATAGTCTGTTTAGAGACAGGTTTTCCCAGCACCCTGGAGTGAAAGGTTTCTAATGGATTAGGTCTTATCCAAACAGAATTTAAGTTGTCTGTGTACATCCAAAGCATGCAGCACCCTTTCACTGGAGTTTTCAGAAGGGAAAAATGTGGGTAAGTGAATAGATTGGTTGAGGGACAAGTCATTAACCACTTTAGGCATGAAGGAAGGGTTGGTACAAAGAGACACCTTATCCTTGTGAAAAATCAGAAAGGGTTGTGAAGCCATTAAAGCTTGGAGTTCTGAAATTTTCCTAGCAGAAGTGACGGCTACCAATAAAACAGTTTTCCAAGTGCAGAATTTTTTGGAAGCTGAGGCAGCAGACTCAAAGGGAGTCTAGGTCACTTTTCCAAAACAGAATTTAGGTCCTAGGGAGGAGGAACAGGTTTCCTGTGAGGTCTGATGTGAAGGACACCTTTTAAGAAAAACTTAACCTGTAGTCTAGAAGCTAAGGGGGGAGATAAAGGCAAACATGCATAAATGGCTGATAAATGAGCTTTAACTGAAGAATAAAGCAGTTCAGCCTTGATCAGCTCACAGAAGTAAGAATGGACTAGGGGAATATCCACTGAAAATGGATCTAGTCTCTTATTAAGACACCAGATGAAAAACCTCTTCCATTTGGACAAGTAGGATCTCCTTGTATTAGGTTTTCTGGCCTCCTGCAGCACTAGAAGCACAACCTCAGAAAAAGGTTCCTGAAAAGAATCAGAAGCCTATCACCCACAAAGTCTGGTTCAGTGTTGCTAAATGTGGGTGAATAAAAGATCCCTTGTCTTGTATGAGTAGATCCACCCTGTGAAGTAACTTGTGATGACTGCCCTTGGCTAATTGCAGAAGAAGAGGGAACCAATGCTGTCTTGGCCAAAAGGGGGGTCACCAACAAGATTTTTGGTTTGTCCTTCTGAATCTTCAGCAGGACTTTCAGAATTAGGGGGAATTGCATAGAGAAACATCCCCTTCCATGAGAATGATAGGGTATCAGCTTCCAAATCAGAAGGTGTGGGACTCTGGCACAAAACTTTGGAAGTTGTCTGTTCATAGGGGAGGCAAAGAGATCTATTTGAGGTGTACCCCACTGATGAAGAATATCCAGAAACACATCCCTGAGGATCATCCTTCCATGGGCTTGTTTCATGGATCTACTCAGGGTGTGTGCCTGAATGTTTTGAGCTGAGGGAATATAAACAGCTGTCAATGTTATCTTTGCTGGAAGTGCAATTTTCCAGACTTGTACTGCTTATCTGCACAGTAGATAAGACTTTGTTGCCCCCCTGCTTGCTCATATACCACAGAACTGTGGTATTGTCTGTGAACAGTTTCAAAGGGCCTGGTAGAAGAGATGACCTGAAGGGCCAAAATCAGAGCTCTCATTTCTTTGATGTTGATCTGTTGCTTCCTTATGGAGGAAGTCCAGAGGCCTTGGACCTTTAGGCTCCCCAGAGATGCTCCCCACCCCAGATCTGAAGCATCAGTGAACATTTCTTGAATTGGAGGAAGTGGCTGAAGGGTGAGTCCTGTATTCTGAGACATTTGTTGAATCCACCAAAGCAATTCCTTCTTTAGGCAGAGAAGTGGCAGGCCAAATTCTAGAGGATGAGCATGCTGGGACCACAGTGTTTTCAGGTACCACTGGAACTTCTGCATGTGGAGTCTGGCTAGGGACAGCATTGGTACAACTGAAGCTGTCAACCCTATCATTCTAAGGAATTCTTTGGCAGTCAGAAAGGACAGAGGAAGCAACTGTTGGAAGCAAGTCTGTAGAGACTGCACCTTTTGCAAAGCCATAAAAGCCATCATAAGGTCTGTCCTTACCGGGCAACCTAGGAAACCCTGGTCCTGAGAAGGAGAAAGGGAATACTTGTAGGTGATGGTGAGTCCCAGCCTGAGAAGCAAAGACATGGTGGTTTGAAGGTTCTGTTGCAAAGTGTCTGGATGTTCTGCTTGAATGAGCAGGTCATCCAGGTAAGGGTAAATAAGAATTCACCGGAGTCTGCAAAAAGCAATGGCAGGAGCCAAACACTTAGTGAATACCCTTAGAGTCATAGAGTCTCCAAAGGGCAAAGCACAATACTGAAAATGAGAGGAAGCAGCAGAAAAACTTAAGAATTTCCTGAACAGAAGGTGGATGGGAATGTGAAGGTATGCATCCTTTATGTCTAAGGAAACCAGGTAAGCAAGAGTGGAAACAGAGTTTGCAGGGTGACCATCCTGAAGACGGAGACCTGAAGGAACAGATTGAGTTGGGACAAGTCTAAAGTTGGTCTCCAAGGACCATCTTTCCTGGGAACTAAGAACATCTTGAAGTAGAACCCTTTTCCTCTTTCCAAGCAGGGAACCGCCTGTATGGTTTCTTGTGTTTACAACTCTTGAATGACTTGAGGGAAAAAGTGAAGCTTGTCCTTTGGGGGTAGTTGAATCCCCATGAAGGGAGGAGTGGTTTTCCAAGTCATGTAGTAACCTCCTTGAACAATAGATAGGACCCATATTTCTGGGATAATGCTTATCCATTTTGAAAGGAAATGAGAAAGGCACTGGGAAAGAGGGATTTCTGAGAAAATGGCCAGGCAGTTACAGACTACCTGGCTTGTATGGAAATGGGACATTTGAGCAGATGATGGTCGAGATCTAGGAGGTGTATGCCTGCATGTCCCCTTCTTGTGCTGATGAGAAGGAGCACAGGTCTTTTTCCTGACAAAATTAGGCTTAGAAGGGAAGTTCCTACAGTATTTAGGAACCTGGAAAACAAAAATATGTTTAAGCTCCTGAAATAAATTATTTTCCTTTCTCTTGAAAGGATTTGAACAGAGCCGCAGCATTAGAACCTAATAGGGCGGTGTTGTACATTGGTGCACCAATAAGTTTTGCCTTGAAATCCTAAAGCAAAGAGTGCAGTCTCAGCCAGGAATATCTCCTGAGGACAGAACCAGATGCTGCTGATCCTGCAGACATCTCAGCTGTGTCATAACTGCAGTTTATGGAATGCCTGCTAACCTGAGAGGAAACTGCCAAGAGGGAAGAAAGCTGGGATTTTGATACAGAATCTGGGAGATCCATCAACATTTTAGAGACCTGTGAAGGTAGGGCCAGAACAAATATAGATATGTGCCTGATAATTAATGGCTTAAAAGCCAGAGTAGAAGAGATGTATACTTTTTCCCAATTCTATCCATCATTTTATTGTCCTTATATGAGGGCAGGAGGTTGATGGAGGGCAGTAATTTAGTGGTTTTATCAGCAAAGGGAGAGATCACAGTTGGGTCTGCAAGATGGCATTTGTACAGGTAGCTACAGTCCTCAGTGACTTCATAGAACCTGTCTGGCCTTTTAGGAGCAGGAGGTTGTGAGTCACAGATTTTGGATGCTGTAAGAAAGGCATCTTGAGAAGCTGGCAAAACAGGTGGGATGGCTAAGGGTGCATAAGAATCTATTTCTAAGAGGTCATAGTACCTCTTTTGTACTTCTGAAACCTGGGAGCTTTCCCACTTGAAAAATTCCCTCATTCTGGAAAAAGTTTCTTCAAATGTAATATCCTCTTCAGTAGAATCTTCATCACTGGAATCAACTTTAGGGGAGGCATAACCCAGAGTAGAGTCTATTTAAGTGGAGTAGGCCAGGGACTCACCTTAATATGAGTCATCTTCTTCAGAGGACTCTTGTTCAGCAGAAGTACTCCTGGGTGGAGGAGAAATAGGAGACGTTGGGAGTAGGTGGTTGCAAAGTGGAAGGCTTAAGTGTCAGAAAGGCATTCAGGATCCCTTGGGAAAAGGCTTGCCAGTCTGGGGAAGGCTCCTGTATGGGAGACATATGTTTCTGTTTGTGTTTCCTCTTGAGAGGAAGGGCCTACCCTAGGCTGGAATGGGATGGAAGGGCCAATGTAGGCCAAGGCTCTGGACCCAATACTGGCAAAATTTCAATGGAAGGGGCAGGAAAGGTACTGTGAAGAACGTTTGAATGAGCGCGCCATGGTTCCCCCCTTACCATTCATAATGGATGTCTGCGATACCTCTGCGGATGTGCTGAAGGAACCCTCCCTAGCGGCTTCTAAATCAGTACCTGCCAAATGAGGAGGACCAGATACTGTACGTACCTCTGGGCCTTCTCTGGCCTTGAGAGGGACGTCCGGGATCAGAGGTGCAGCTAAAGATTCAGGCCTTATCTTTTTTAACTTTTTCTTCGGGGGCTCACACGATGAACCTGGAGTACCTTCCATACCTAGTGCTAGTCATTTCAGTCTCTGGTTTTCAAGATATATGTTAAGGGCAGACAAATGACTGCCAAGTGTTTTAGGGATGAACGTCTGACAGATGGCACAGGCCTTGTAGTCGTGATCAGAGCCCAGAGAGAAAACACACTAATCATGAATGTCTTTGTGTGGAATCTGTCTTCCACAGTGGCACTTGCTCTTTTCTTGGATTCTTGGATGACATTAACCTCTAACAAGCATGTAGTAGCAAAAGTGCAATAAAGGTTTTCCCCAATGGGGCACTTATCTGAATTGGAGAAAATGTTCAGCGATCAGATGAATTGTGGAAGCTGATGTTCGGACTGGAGGCAAAGAAGTTCTGAGGGTGGTACATGCGGACATCACTTTTATGGCTGAAGTCGGCTGTTCTATGTGCACCATTGCACATATGTAGTAGTAGCTTAAGCCTTTGGTATACTGGCCGGACATTTGGGTCACCTAGGTGGGAAACTCTCTCATGTTATGAATACTGCAAAGTGGGACTAGAAGGACATCTGTACTATGTTCATCATAGTAATCACTGCTGTGGTAACAAAAGCTGTATGGAGAGATTACCACAGCTAACTACATTCTGGAGGTGGAAGGAAAACAGTCCATGAGCTCCTGGAGAATTTACCTAGCAAAATTTGATCTGGACCTAGAGAAGGAATCAAGCTTATACCACTTTGCAAAAGTATGTACAGATGACCAAGTAGCAACTTCTAGGATATCTCTAAAATCCAACTTTTTTTTTTAAATCCAATCCTTTTTTAACATCTTTATTAAATTATCACTTGTGACATAGGCACATTTACATAAAAGTAATCAAACTGTATTAACAAGTTAAAATGAACAAATATTATGCTTCACATAACCTAAACAACATTACATAAATTATTCAATTCCTTTCCTTTTTTTAAACAAGAAACATCTTGTTTAAATATCGCTCCTCTCTGGCTGCATTTTACCAAAGAATCCCTTTGCAAACTGTGAATAACTTAAGTTACCAAAGAATTCCTTTGAAAACTGTGAATTTCATCAGTTAATTAGTGGGGGTTCTGAGAAACAGCACTGCTCTTTTATTTAGAAATATCTGTATTTAGCCAAAGTATTTGTGTGCCCTGCTTGCTCTGAACATCGCTTATCTCCGGCTGCATTTTATTTGGATTTGAAGCTAAACATAAAAACCTAAAAAATGCACTTTATTCATCTGCTTTTACTGTATTTGCGTTTCTTCCTACTTTATTACTTTATTTTACTTTTGCTGCTTGTTCATAAAAGTATTCAATTGCATTTATTCTGCTGCATTTATTACTGTTTGTTAGTAGCCTGAATAAATTGTAACTGTTATTCTAAGCCTCTTTGTTTAAGCACTTCAGCTTCAGGACAGTTTTACATTAGGAAGGTTTGTGGTCTACACTCTTGTGGAAGGAGAGGTAGCTTGTACCCTTCTAAGTTGGGAACTGCTGGTTGAAGGCTTAGTGTGTCTGTTATTCTAAAAGTGTCTTAGTTCTGGTTTAAGCACTTGGGCTTCAGGCTGATTATTTTACATTAAGAAGGTTTGTGGTCTACACTCTTGTAGATTCTGCCCTTCTGAGCTGGGTATTGCTGGTTGAAGGCTTATTGTGCCTGCTTATTTGAACTGTTTCTTTCTGAAATTTGTGCACCTTGTTTGCTGTAGCACAGATTAGATTCAGAGCTGCTGAATCTAACTATGTTTGTAAAACTTGAGCACTAATCCAGGCCATCTTTTTTTTGAGAGGGTCACCTTGCACCCTAGTGGCAGGAGTGTGCAGTTAGAACTGATCTGATTGAAGGTTGTTGGAACAGGGATCAATTGGTTAACTGATTAATTTGTTTAAATCAGTTTGCTCTTGTTTGATGCTGTTGTATTTAAGTGTGCACCTGTTCTCCTGTGTTAAGTCAACCTAAACAGAATTTAAATATCTTTAGCATAGTCTGGTTACAGGTTTTGCTGTATCCAGATCTGTTTGTGTGATTCCTGCTACACCCTCTTGTGTTGGCCGGGGCCTGCCTGGACTTAGTGAGAGTAAGGGTCTTGCATAGGGTATTTAGCTAAGAGCTCAGGGGACAAGGATTGATTGGTCTATTCCAGGGTTTCTATTTTACTTTCATTTTTGTGAATTTAAACCCCGCATTTGTGAGGTTTGTGCTTGTTTATACATCATGCACCACCACTATGCTGTTTAAACACTTTGCAGGGTTTCTCATGTGCATTTCTTTCCCTTACAAGCACTCCTGGGTAAATGAGGCCCTCACTTGTAGCTACTGTATTTTTTTATCCAGCCCTCCTCACACCTATAAGCACTCTCATTAGGTAGTACTCACTCTACTATCCCTGACCTCTCTTCCACAGATTCCAACAACCATGGGTGGACAATTTCCTATGGCTTCTCCTGCCAGTCTGGTTGATATGAGCAACTGCTTTATCTTTTACAATCGCATCCTCCTGTCCACTGCAGCTCTGGGGAGCAGTGTGTTGATGCAGTCAGAGGGTGAGAGCGGGCCTACACTTCCACTGAGTATATCTGCTGCCTTGTTAATGGCCCATTTGGCTTTGCAGCAAACACATATATATTTCCTGCTTCAGGGATTAAGTTATGAAAGGCTTTTCATAAGGCTTTTAGCTTGTATGGTCTTCCTCTTCTTACATCTTTACCAGGGTGCTTTATATCTGCACTGTGATTGCTGTGTTGGGGGCCCTGCACATATACTTATGTAAGATAATACAATGGGATCATAGTAGGGGAATTTGCATACACACATCCTGAGGGATGGAGCAGGCCTCAATCTTCTTTTGCATTGCACAGACACTACTCTCTGGGGTCATAGTCCAACTGTGTACACTGTGGATGGTAAATGTACTGTACTTTACATTTATTTATTTACTTATTTACATTACAATACACAGGAAGGTGAGCAGGACTATCGACCCCTTACAGCCATGATATGGGTATAATTATACATTGTAGATTAGATTACTTTGTATACCTAATCATAGTGTATCATTTTTAAATAAACAGTTGGCAAGTTTAAATATATAAAATAAGGATTGTGCAAATCATAATGAATGCAAAATATATGTTTAATGTACTGACAAGTTGACAGAATTATTCAGTGTCACAAAAGCAGTTGCACTGTGAATCATTTTGTAAGTGAAGTCTAAAATTATTTTTGAATGTCTGAAGTGTTTCATTGCTTTTTTTTTTCTGTTGGCAGCCAATTCCGTATAGCTGGTTCCATTCTTGAAAGGTCTGTTTCCCTAACAGTCAGTTTTAATTATGACCTTACCAGACTTACTGTGCTTTCTTGGCTCCTAAGGGAGAACCTTTGATCTCTAACTTGGAGTAATCTTTCAAGGCAAGGGCATTAGCCTTGTGTAAGAATTTTATATATTGGTGTATTCATTAGATAAGTAGCTCTGCAAGAAATCGTCAGCCAGCGAGACTTTTCATATAACATGCAGTGATTGCTGTTCCTTTCATCAAAAATGGCAAACTTCAGTGTTCTGTTTTCTAGTACAGCATTTATTTTTAACTGAGTGAAGGGCAATAATGGGAGAGTGGGGACAGAGATTCAGTTTGGGAATTTGGGCATTTTATCTAGTGCCATATATGCTAGTGAGGAGAGTAAGTAGGACAGTCAAGTTTTATTTGTGATATTAGCTTTCTGGTGATATTGCAAGTATGAATGTTAAAGTTTAATGATGGGTCAAGAGTTATACCAGACTATGGAGTAAGAGAAAGCGGTTTCTTTGTAGAAGAGATCATGACATAAATTTTAGAGCTGTTGATTTGCAGTTCATCAGTTTTACTAAGCCAGCTACAAAGATCTGTAAATTTTTTTTCTTTGCAAGGATTCATGGGTTTTGTTAGCTTCTAGGAGAAAGATATAATCTGAATACATGAGGTATGGGATTAGGTAAGTCAAGTGTTATAGTTTAGGAAAAGGGAGAATAAAGGAAGATCAATGACTAAACCTTGTGGTACTCCCGTGTTCAAGATGCCTTTTTTCAGAGTGAGTTGTTAGCAAAAATTTGAAAAGTTCCATCTTGCAAGTAATTCTTGAATCACAGTAAGGGGTTTTCACCATAATTGAGTTTTTGGAGTAAGCAGCTATTGTTTACTATGATGACACTTGTAGAAAGGATACCTTCATTAACGCTGGTATAGCTGAAATCAATGGCAGATAGCAGTGCTACCTGTGTACTAAAGGAATGTCTAAAGCCATAATGTTGATCACAAAGTAATCCGTAGTTACTAATATGATTGAACATTTGTTGATAGATTATTTTTTTGAAAATCTTGGTGATGGGGCACAGATTTGTGATAAGCCTGTAATCTTTAAATTGAGAAGGAGATTGGAAAAGTGGCGAAATGTTTGAATAATGCCAGTGGTTAGTGAGTGACTGAATATATGCGAGTGTGGCATGTCAATTTTAGAAGCAGCCTATTTTTAGAATTTAGGAAGTAGCTTGTTGAATTTAGCTCCTTTTTAGTTAATCTGGAGATAAGGGCTTAGTTTGACTTTTGGATATGGCAGTAAAGTGAAAAATCGCATGTAATTGGCTTGAGGATAGATGTTCAAGTTACTTATAAGATTTATAGAGAATTTTTATTATGTAAGCGCTTTCACGGCTAACACTGCCACTTCATCAGACAATAAAAATGAAACTGCCATTGCAATATTTAAATTGATCACAGCCAAAAGAGTCACATTTTAAATCAATTTGAATATTGTAATGGTGGTTTGATTTTTGTCTGATGAAGAGCAGTGTTAGCCGTGAAAGTGCTTACATAATAAAAAGTCTCTGTTTCTAATTTGCCTTGTGTTGCTCTACCAGTGTTTTTCGTGTTTTACTATTATTGCTTTGGTTTTAGCAATGACTGGTGGTGTATTTATTCCTCTGGTTGGTTCTTATTATTTTTCTTCGTTTACTTCTAAGATTTGTTTGTTTGTGGGTGTGACAGAAATTAGTTGGTAATATCAGGAATTGAGGTGATAAGATGATTTGTAAATCATTAGTGAAGCAGTTGGGGGTTAGGTAATGATTTGTGGGTTGTTTATTGGAGTCAGTGAGGTCACTTGTTAGCTGTTGTACTTCCTTCCAGAACAGCACAGATTTCAAGGTAAAGAGTATTTTGCCTTTATCTTAAGTACAGGACTTGAGCACGGTCTGTAAGTATCTTAGGTATTCCAGTTCGCTTCCACAATACTAGGTATTGTTGACAGAGGACTGAACTGCAGGGTCTTGTCACACTATGACAGGCAAATCCAGTGCTAGCCCTGTAGCACTTCCACAGTTTAGGGGAATAACACAATGCACTTCACCATACTCTGGCCTATCATAGTTTAGTTCATGTTTGCCACCGTGGCCCATACATAAACAAACAGAAGATATAAGTTGTCCCAGATACACACATACTTCTACAAGGTTTCCTGTTCAGGGTAATATGGCCTTGGCCATGTGTCAAAGCAACACCTAGAAACATATAACCACTGCCTCCACACAGATGATTTTGGCACACAAAATGGATTATGTCATCAATGAGCATTTTCATGTGTTGCTGAGGTTGAGGTACAGCATGTATAACATGCCACCAGCTTGGATATATTTTTCTTTGATAGTACAGGTTGTCATGTGTGAAGATGAATGTCACAACAAATGAGAATTCTTGAAGGCTGAAAATGTCATCCTGCTGCTTTTCCAGAATCAGAACTCTGACAGGCCTTCTGTGAGCTGGGACTTCTTATGGAAGACCCATGCTGCCTGTGAACAAAACAAAGTGTGAACAGGGTCAAAGGAAGGTCACAGACATGACTGAGCATGCAAACATCAAGGAAACCCACCTGCCATGGGAGTAAAGGGCAGTGACATATTACGTGCACTTTGGGTCCTGACTGGTTTTTAAACCATGGCCCTCCACACACACTTTGACTACGTATAAATGCTCATGCTGGTTTTGGATTAACCTTTGTGTTTTAAAACAATTTAAAATGATGGTCATACCCATTAGTTACTGCCTCCTGACTGTATACACATGAAGCATCTAACTGTAAAGAAAAAAAAGCCACAGTAAAGTATTCCAACTTGCTCTACAAAAAAGTGCATTAGTCCTGCAAAGCTAGACTAATGGATGTTTAACATGAATGTGGCAGTCACAAGTCAACCACTTTCATCCAAAAACAGTCTCAATTATCCATTATATTATAAACTTTGCTGACTGTACAAACACCAGATGTCTGATGGTGGTAAAAATAAAACTATTTTTACACAAATTCACACTAGTCCTGGTAAGCCATACTGTTTAAACTGAACAAAAAAGAGGGTAAGTTATTTCCTATGCAGACAATACCCTCCTCTACCCCCACCCAGCAGTACTACCATTTTGCTGTGTACAAAATCATCTGGTTGTGATTTTTAGCACAAAAATCAGGGACAAAGAAAAACTAATGAAGGACAAAGGCCAAGAATCCAAGACTGATTTCTCATATATAATTCAAAGTTAGCTAGAATAAGAGTTGTTTACATTAGCATGCATTTTGTGAAGATCAATTCTGAAAAATCAAATTTGTCATTATTTGTTGATTACAAACCTCAACCATATTTTTGCTGTTTCCTCATGAAATGTATGTACAAAATCATACACATTCTATGAAATAAGGGACATCTGAAATTACACATAAATGCACATTAGTCCTTCTAAGCCAGACAGATAACTGATCAAATAACCAGTGGGTAAGTTACTTTCATCCACAAATAGTCCTCAACCCAATCAGCACCATTATATCCAGATTACCATGTAACCCTTATTTGACTTTGATAAAACTAACTCAACATCTTACTGCAAGAATCTGGGACAAACGCACAAAATAATGAGCAACAAAACTCTAAACCAAGGCATACTTTAAATATTGGTCTCATACGATTAGAAAGTCTCTAGAAAAGTTTTTTCATTATTACACATGCTTTGAATGATATAAAGTCTGAAACAACAAAGGTCTGTCATCATTTAGTGACTGCAATCCTCAATGATTTGAGAGAAAAAACATATAAGACATGAGCCAAAAATATGAGGCAAAGCCAGGGAAGGCTTCAACTTTGCTTCACGCAAAGGCTCACAAGAAAATAAATGTTCCACTGTAGTCCATACATATGCACACTAGTCATATAAAGCCAGATGTTAAAATGACCAAATGGCAAGATGGTAAGTTCTTTTTACCCCCCCCCCCCAACACACACACACACACACACATACAGTTACTGCAATCCTCAATGATTTGCCATAAACCCACACATTTTTTAAGGCAAAGAATAGAAATATAAGGCAAAGACAGGAACATTCCACGAAGTTGGTGACTGCCTGAACTGTCTTTCACACACATAAATACACACTAGTCCTGCGAAGCCACATTTTAAAATGATCAAACAACAAGACAGTAAGTTGCCTTCATTCATAGCTGAACCCCCTCATTTCAAGTAGTAGCTGCAAACCTCAATGTTTTACCATAAAATCAATGATTTTATGAGGCACAGACTAATACATGATGCAATGTGAGGTACATTTTCACACAAATAGTAGCCAGAAAGAAATTAAATCAGACTTGATCTGAGCAAATGGTAAGCTGCTTTAATTAAGATTTTAAAATAATCAAGCAAGAGGCTAAACTGCTTTCTTCAGTGATTTTCCAGAAAACCATAACTGTTATTAGGCACTTTCCAAAACAGGAGGCGAAACACTAAAATGTCATAAAATGGTATATCACTGCATGTGACCCATCAGTGATTAAAAAAAAAAGAGTATGTCATCAGTTTGTCAGTCTGTACAGAGATAAAAATCAATGACAAAATCAATATATGAAACCTAGCAGTTTATCAGTTTGTGGGCTACTTTTGCAAATTTTCTTTTAGTTTTGTTGCACAGTTTATACAAAATAACACATTAATAAATATACAATTTGAGGAGTTTTCAATTATGAAACTAAGTAGACACTACAAATATAGGTTAACATTTTCAATGACTGTTTCTGCAAGTAAAACAAAACATAGTTTCAAATACGGGTAGGACAGCATGAACAGGTTACAATCTTAAAGGCAGCTTAGTCAGTTCTAATGTAACCTGAACTGCAATGTACAGGTAAATGCTGTTTACCCTATTAAAAAACACACCTTTACTGAATTATCCCTTGTGATATGGGCAAACTTACATTTATATAAAAGTGCACAAACCATGTTATCAAATTCACAACTGCAAACATTATACATCTCGTATATTCTTCTATACAATATAATCAATCCTGCATTACACAAATTGTTCAGTTCCTGACATTTGTTAAACCTCAGACCTCCGCCAAAACATTTTGTCTAAGTATTGTTCCCACAATTTTCATTTTTTCTACTAATTTATTCCTACCCTTTTCTATATCCCATTGTTTTGTTTTTTTACATGTTGCAATATTCACTACTTCAACTATGGGTTGGTTTAGACTCTGATTTTTATTCTCACATAATTGCTTTTTTGGCAGTCCCTAGAATTAAATGCAACAAGGCTTTACTATGTATGTCTAGGCAAAGTAGATCCTGTATCCCAGCTCAAAAAAAAATTCATTGGTTACACATATTTGCTCATCCAGTATTCTTAACACAGTAGTCTGTAGGGAATTTTTACCCAAGTTTGCAAAGTCATTACATTTTGAAAACGTATGCTCCCAGGTACTTATTTCTTTTCCTCATCGCACCTCCAACATTTACCATTTGCCTGAGGAAAACATTTTTTGGAGTTTACTTGGGGTATAAAGTACATATGCAAATATATCCAACTAATCTTACATCTTCTGGACTTTGTTGCATATCTGAAAACCATACATACAGTATGTCCTTCCATTACTTCTTTGTTAATTGCTTATCTAATCTAATCTCTCTTCCCAATCTTTTCTGATCTCCTATGATTGACTCCTATAGTTGTGCAATATTTTATATGTTCTACTAATTATCCTTTTTAACAAAAATATTTGTTCTAGATTCAACTAAAAACTCAACCATGGTAGGTCTTTCACTTAGGATTCCCTTATCTCTTTCTCTTTGCCTATGCTATGATATCAATCCCTGATAGGAAAGGCATTCTCTAGCTTGCAGTCTAAATGTTTTCTTGGCCTCTTCCCATTCTATTACCTTTCCCTCTGCAATTATTTGTTTCCCAAAACCTTGGTTCATTTGCCATCTTTCTCAAGTAAATTCCAACCCCTTTTGCCTATTCTCTGTATCCCTAATTGTGGTCATCCTAATCAGCAGAATTTTCTTTCTTCATTCCTAAACTGGCTTAGTTCTTTGTATACGTTCTACTACTTTATGATTATATATTTTTTTAATTTCTCCAAAAAATTTGGGTTTCTAATACCATGACGGGAATGGACCCCATTCCCAAGTCAAAGTATGATTAAAGTTCATGAAATTAGTACTGTTTCAATCTTTGATGTCAGCCAGAAGTACTGTTTTTGCAGCACCTACAATGTGCCCAGTAATGACTCTTTCTGCAATTCATATGGGGTTACATGGATTGGTAACATATCTAAATAAGATTGTAGATTCTTTTTTATAAGACCCCATTGCTCCTACTACTATTGGAACTGTCTGGGTATCTTTCTTCCACACTGCTCTCATTTCTGCCTGCAAATCCTGATATTTTATGACTTTGTCTCTCTCTGTACGCAGGACGTTGTAGTCACTGGGTGTGGAGATTTTAATAATCAACGCTACTTTTGTCTTCTTTTCTTGGACCACTGTATCTGGTTTTCTAGTATCAATCTTTTGAACTGATGGTAACTGGTGATCCCACTTGATATAAACTTCATCACTTTCTATGATGCTTTGTGACTCATGTTTCCAGTGTTTTTCAGTCACTCCAATACCATACTGTTTGCACACTCACCAGTGGAACAGTCTTGCCACATTATTATGTCTTTCAGTATAAGTCTTTCTGCCATTAGTATGTCATAACCAGCAACAAGGTGTGCGACTGTTTCCAATTTGGTTTTACAAAACCAAAATCTGTCTGCTTCTCCCACAAGTTCAATGGGCTTTGTAAACCAGCATGTATGTAGCCCACTATCTTTGACCACCAATATTAACCTTTCATCTCTTGGTTTGAATTTGCCTCTCCTTAACCATTCATGCATTCTACCCTGATCAACATGAGGTTCTTCCAGAAGTATTCTATACTTGCAACTATATTTATGCATTTTCCACATTTCTTGCCTTCTCAACTGGTCCTTCACCTTATACTCTTTATTTTGTTTTTGGGCACATTCATTTGCTGTCTAATTTTTATCTACTTCTGGTTTGATTGCCACTCCTGTTTGATGCTGATATACTTCTGCTAGATTAAGCAGAGAAGTCATCGTACATTTATTCTCCTCATGTTGCAAAACTTTCACTATGCTTGGGTGTCTTGTGAGGTCAGCAGATATGTGTGGAGTCTCACAATTGCAGATCTATACATGTAATCAATTTCAAGGAGGCCCATCCCACCTGTGGAATGGGGAATATATAATCTTGGTATACACTGATTTTTATAAATCATTTGGTGAACATGTAAAACTTTTGCCAAAAGACATATGCAGGCAACAATACAGATTTCCATACCAGATCGGTCGAGGCCTGCGTTAACAAAGATTGTCACCAGTACTGTTAGCCAACAGGGTAGTAACAGAAATTGGGCTACTGTTGGCCGACGGAGAAGAAGAGGGGGAAGACATGCCCGAAAGCAGGAAGAGAGGAGGAAGGTTAGGAGTGTGGTAGTGAGGGTAGGAACTTAGCAGTAACTGGTATAGGGAGAGAGCTAGCGGATATAACGGAGAGAAGGATGGTTGCTATATTGTGCGTGCAAAAAAAACAGATAGAAGGGGAGTAAGGCCAGATGTATCGGAGGTGGGTTCAAATTGTTCTGTCATGGTGTGGATGGGAGGAGAAATGGGGTAGGGTTTATCCCGAAGGAACAATATACCAAGAGTGTTTTGGAGGTGAAAAAGAGTGTCGGATAGAATGATGTTTATGAAGCTGGAAATTGATGGTGTAATGATGAATGTTGTTCGTGCGTATTCTCCGCAAGTTGGGTGTGCGATGGATGAGAAAGAAAAATTCTGGAGTGAGTTGGATGAAGTAGTGATGACTGCACCCAAGGGTGAGAGACTGGTGACTGGAGCGGATTTCAATGGGCATATTGGTGAAGGGAACAGAGGGGATGAGGAAGTGATGGGTAGGTATGGTGTTAAGGAGAGGAATGCAGAAGGTCAGATTGAAGTGGACTTTGCGAAAAGGATGGACATGGCTGTGGTGAATACGTATTTTAGGAAGATGGAGGACCATAGGGTAATGTACAAGAGTGGAGGAAGATGCACACAGGTGGATTATATCCTATGCAGGAGGGCCAGTCTGAAGGAGTTTGGAGACTGTAAAAGTGGTGACAGGGGAAAGTGTAGTTAGGCAGCATACAATGGTGGTCTGTAGGATGATGGTGATCAAGAAGAGGAGAAAGTATGCAAGAGCAGTGCCAAGGACCAAATAGTGGAAGCTGAAAAAGGGTGATTGTGCGGTGGATTTCAGGGAAGAATTGAGACAGGCACTGGGTGGCAGTGAAGAGTTACCGAATAGCTGGGTAACTACAGCAGAGCTGGTAAGGGAGACAGCTAGAAAGGTGCTTGGTGTGACATCTGGACAGAGGAAGGAGGACAAGGAGACCTGGTGGTGGAATGAGGAAGTACAGGAAAGTATACAGAGGAAGAAGTTAGTGAAAAAAAAAAGTGGGATTGTCAGAGAGATGAAGAAAGTAGACAGGAGTATAAGGAGATGAGGCACATGGTAAAGAGTGAGGTGGTGAAGGCTAAGGATAAGGCATATGGAGAGTTGTATGAGAGGTTGGACACTAAGGAGGGAGAAAAGGACCTGTACCAATTGGCTAGACAGAGGGACTGAGCTGGGAAAGATGTGCAGCAGGTAAGGGTGATAAAGGATAATGAGGGAAACATACTCGCAAGCGAGGAGAGTGTGTTGAGCAGATGCAAAGAGTACTTTGAGGGGCTGATGAATGAAGAAAATGAGAGAGAGAGAAGACTGGATGATGTGGAGAGAGAAGGTTGGATGATATGGTGATGGCGAATCAAGAAGTGCAACAGATTAGCATGGAGGAAGTAAGGACGGCTATGAAGAGGATGAAGACTGGAAAGGCTGTTGGTCCAGATGACATACCAGTGGAAGCATGGAGGTGCTTAGGAGAAATGGCAGTGGAGTTTTTAACCAGATTGTTTAATGAAATCTTGGAAAGTGAGAGGATGCCTGAGGAGTGGAGGAAAAAGTATTTTGGTACCGATTTTCAAGAATAAGAGTGATGTGCAGAGCTGTAGTAACTACAGAGGGATAAAATTGATCAGTCACAGCATGAAGTTATGGTAAAGAGTAGTGGAAGCTAGGTTAAGAAGGGAGGTGATGATTAGTGATCAGCAGTGTGGTTTCATGCCGAGAAAGAGCACTACAGATGCAACGTTTGCTCTGAGACTGTTGATGAAGAAGTACAGAGAGGGTCAGAAGGAGATGCATTGTGTCATTGTGGACTTAGAGAAAGCATATGACGGGGTGCCTAGAGAGGAATTGTGGTATTGTATGAGGAAGTGTTGAGTGGCAGATAAGTATGTAAGAGTGATACAGGATATGTATGAGGGTAGTGTTACAGTGGTGAAGTCTGCGGTGGGACTGACTGATGCGTTTAAGGTGGAGGTGGGATTACATCAAGGATCAGGTCTGAGGCCTTTCTTATTTGCAATCGTGATGGACAGGTTGACAGACAAGATCAGACAGGAAGCCCCATGGACTATGATGTTTGCATATGATACTGTGATCTGTAGTGAGAGTAGGAACAAGTTTGAGGAGACCCTAGACAGGTGGAGACATGCTCTAGGGAGGAGAGGAATGAAGGTCAGCAGGACTAAGAATATATGTATGTGAATGAGAGGGAGGATAGAGGAATGGTGAGGATGCAGTGAGTAGAGCTGGCGAAGATGGACGAGTTTAAATACTTGGGATCAACAGTTCAGAGTGATGGTGAGTGTGGAAGAGAGGTGAAGAGAGTACAGGCAGGGTGGAGTGGGTGGAGAATAGTGTCAGGAGTGATTTGTGACAGACAGGTACCAGTCAGAGTGAAAGGGAAAGTCTACAAGAGGGTAGTGGGACCAGCTATTGTTATATGGGTTGGAGACTGTAGCATTGACAAAAAGGCAGGAGCCAGAGCTGGACATGGCAGAGTTAAAGATGTTAAGATTTGCAGTAGGTGTGATGAGGATGGACAGGATTTGGAATGAGTATTTTAGAGGGTCAGCTCAGGTTGGATGGTTTGGAGACAAAGCCAGAGAGGCAAGGTTAATTTGTCATCTAAAATATTCCTTACTACATTTTATTCACAATTGTCCATGTGACTTTCTTTTATTGCACTTTTGTTCTACTGCCATAATTGAGTTTTCTTCTAAATGACTATAAACTCTATCAGCATCAATTCCTATGTAAAGTTTATATGGCGTTGGAAGGCAAGTTATTGGTCTATCATTTTTAGGGTAGCTTGCAGGTTCATTCTTAAGTAGAGCACTGTTTTTCCTGTTGTTAGCCAGGTTGATGTCTGTTCGGGATGCACATATAAATAGTTCTTACTCAGGGCTAAATCTTCATGCAAAGATGTTAATACTTTTAACCAAAAGTTAGGTACTGCATCTGGGCCTGGGGTCTTCCAATTAGAGGCTTTTATTGCTTTTGTTTCAATCTCTTTATCCTGTATGTTTAAAATTCTTTTTTTTTTTTTTTTTTTTTTACTTTTTCTATCCATTTATCATCTTTGTTATGTTCCACAGGATCTTCATAGATACTTCTCCAAAATGTATCTATTTCTTCTTTTTTGGCGGTCTTTCAATTCCTTTTACCTTGTTTCCCAATTCTCTATAAAACTTTTTTGGGTCATCAATAAACTGCTTATTTTGTACTTTTCCTTTATATTTGTCTGCATATTTTCTAGGTTTTTCCACCTGTGCAGAAAGTTTTAGTTTATCTGCGAAAGTGCACGACAGATCCTGGTCTATTCTAATAATGCACACTGCTTTTATCACAACTTTCTTAGTATTTTTGTTGATCTGTTCCCTCTTCTAGTCTTCTAACAGTGACACTTCTTGTCTTAATTGCTTTACAGTTATCTCTTTTCGATACTTCCATGATGGTATTCGACTTCTCCTCTTCCATTCCCTCACTACTCTGTGTTCTTGTGATAGAACTTTACCAGTTATTAATTTAGCACAGTAATATATCCTGTTTACTTCTGTTATATCGCATCGATATCTATGGACAGTCCTAATTACTGTGTTCATTTGTTTTATCAAACTTCTGACTTTTGGGGTTTTATTGACCTCCTGCAGTCTATTTCTTTCATTGATCTTAATATATCGATCTGTGTTTATTAAATGAAGCAACTCTTCTCTTAGCTCATTTTCTTCCAAACTGAGGGCACATCCCTTGTTTTCCATTTTTATGGGCATTCTATGGAAAGTTCTATAGCATCTTCCTGTGGCACATTCTCTTCAATTTCATCCTGTGCCATCAGTTGCTCTGTAATATGGGAACTCACTGGCCAATCACTTCTCAACATTGACTGCATCCAGAGTTTCCATAGTTTTCTGTTCCTTCCCTTGCTGTCTAGCTTCAAGTGAAAGTTTATACGGGTTTCCTGTGGAAGGCTCCAAAATATCTTGATATGGTACTTGACCAATTGCTTCCTGTTTCACTGGCTTCCTCTTAATTTGGATATTCATTGCTCTATGCTGTTGTGGTGCTGCCTGAATTCGATTTTCTACACTGATTCCTTCACTTTGCAAGTACTCTATAACCTCGATTTCTATTTCTTTACCTTCTGCATTACTAATCTCTTTTTCTACTTTTCCTCTGTCTTATTTTTTGTATTGTAAAGTTTTCCTTGTCCAGATTCCTTTGCGTGTATTTCTGTTCAAATATCTTTGGTGCTGCTCTTTTTGCATTGACTATAATATTTTGTATGACTCTAGTTATTCTCCTTAAGGATCTGCATCCATAATCTAAATTTCTCCTTATTTCTTGAATTTCCCCCTGCTTCATCATCCATTTCCACATCAAACTGTAGCTTTCTGCTTGTGTTATCTATAAGAACTTTATCTTTACAATATCCCTTCAATATCAGGAAATCCTAAACAACCTTGTTCTATCGGAAGGATCAACTTATCCCTCCCAGATAAAATTCTTCAATTCTCATCTGGTTGATAAAAATATGCCTGTCCTGTGTAAAAAACTAGAGACCAAAAACATTACTGTTTGTATCTTGCTGCCCATATCCATAAGCAAGAGCTTCCAGTTTTGAATTTTTGTATCATCTTTTGTAACCTATATTCCCAAATACTTAATTTTATCATGTGCCCATAAATATGGGTATGGCTGAACCAATTCATGCATAGGTACATAGTTTACAGTTATAGCCTTTGTTTTAACTTCATTAATTGTATATCGGAAACAAACACTTGGAATTGTCTCAGAATGTTCCACAACACTGAGATGTCCTTTTCTGGTTTTATCGGGTACAAAACAATACTGTCTGCAAATAAAGCCAACTTTTCTTGATTACCATACCAATTATATCCCTTAATTTCTGAATCCTTTATTTTCTTTGCCAGTGGTTCTAAATATAATGCAAACACCAAAGGAGAAAGAAGGCACACCTACCTGGTGCCTCTGTTACAACACTGTAAATACATGAGTGGTAGGCACAATTCATCAGACAGGAATCTTCCCACTTTAATTTTTGCCTCTGATACCTGTTATAAGCTCTTAATTATCCTTACTATTGTACCTGAGAATTTCCATTGCCCTACTCAAATAATCCTAGTTTACTCTGTCAAATACTTTGCTTGCATCAAGACCCACCTACAACAGCAATATTTTCTTATACTCTAATTCCCTCTGGATCATCATAGTTCTATTAATGTAGTCAAATATTTGCCTCCCCTCCACAATACGACAATGATCAATATCTATCAATTTTGGTGACACCTTTGTCATTCTTTTGGCCATTATATAACAAAACACTTTATAATCATGGTTTAAAACTGAAATGGGTCTATATGAAGCTGAATCTGATGGGTTCTTGCCATCTTTTTAGGTATTACAGCCACCACTGCTTTTTTCCAGGATGTTGGTGCTTTCCCTCCTTTTAAAATACTGTTAAAACCTCCCAGATTTATCACTTTCTTCCCTACTAACTTTTAAAGCTCCACTGGAATACCATCTATTCCTGGAGACTTTCTTGTACATTGGTAATACATCAGTTTTTGTCATCTCCTCCTATCTTAGCTGTTAATTGTTGAGCCTCATCTACCATATCTGACATATTCAAGTCTTCCATAAATATTCCCATATGTGCTTTTTCTTGATTTCCCCAATTCTCTGCTTTACATACATTTTCATAAAATTTCTGAAATATCTCTAATACCGCTAAAGGAGCTCTAGTTAATTTTCTTGTTGTAGGCTCCCTACGTTTGGCAATAACCCCTTCTATTTTCTGTTGCATAAGTCATTGCGTGCTAAACATTTTTGTGCTCTGGAGTTATCAAAAAACAGTTGCTGAACAACAATCTTCTAAACTTATATATATTATCCAGGTAGCAGTGTGTAGCGGTGGCACTCCTGTTCTGTCAGATTCTGCTTATTCTGCAATACTTTAACCTTTGTCTGACCCTCTAAATAGTTCTTGTTACTTACTAACCATATCTCCTTTTCTTTTATTTCTACCCTATTTTTACATTCCACTTTCATTTTATCCCACTGACTGGCTATTACTTCTGCAGTACTTTTTATCTTTCTTAATAACTTCTGAATAATTTCCACTAACCATTCCTTAAATTCCTCTCTTTTTTTTGAGATAGATGGGGAAGCACTAGTGTTTCATTTTTACTTCATTACTTGGTACGTTATCTTACTTATTATTGGTGCATGATCTGAAACAGTTATTGGATATGTGTCAAAGCTCTCAATTAAATGTGTATGTTCCTGTGAAATATAATTTCTATCTAGTTTAGCCCAGTTATTGTACCTTGGGGAATAATATGTAAATTCACTTTGAGTTCGTACTACTGTATTCACGTATTCCATACCAAATATTTTTATAAATGTCTTCAGAAATCTACCCTCTTTTGCTATATTTTCCCTTCCAGGCATCCCAGATACATCCTCATTGTTGCAAATCAAATTCCACTCCCCACCAATAAGTAATATTTCCTGCTGAAAGCTGATCAGTGCTTGCAATTTTTCCTTAAGCTCCATATTAGCAGTTTTAGGTGGAATATAAATACATGCCAGTATAATCCTCCTTTCTTGCCAGTAGCCTCTTACGACACAAATCTACCAGTATCACCTTTATTCTCTTCTGTCAGTACTGGAGCTCTTCTAGCAATTAATATAAGTACTTCTCTTTTTCTTTGCACCTAATATTCTACTGAATATCCATCCTGAAATCCTTTCTTTACCAAATTCGCATGCTCATTTCTTTCCAAATGCATCTCCCATAGCATTGCTATTTGCACTCTGCATTTCTTAACATAATTAAATATTCTTTTCTTTTTGTCTGTACCTGTGAGACCATTCACATTCTGAAATACTAATGAATAAATAAATAAAAATAAATACAAACCCAAAAACACCCCATAACCTGTTAACGCTAACGCACAAAACTACCTTCAAAAAATGAAATGTAACTTACCTAATAGGAACAACTGTCCCAAATGCACAGCTGCAAAGACAGGCCTCATTAACTTAAAGTTGAGGTTATCTATGCTAAGATACATGTTATTGCCTGTGTTCCTACTTACACTTACCCTTTACATTCCCCTTAGTGTCCTACCAAACATTTATGACATGAACCGAGACAAATGCCTTTCAGTTCCCCACAAGTTTAACAAAAGACCATTCTTTCTACTTTTTGTCTTGGACAGCCATATTTCAACAAATGTGACTGATGCTTTGTAATCTCTTATTTATTCACTCATTTTTGTTCATCTTCATCTCCCAATTCCAGACACTAGTTCAATACCAAGGCACTACTAACCCTTCTAGTCAACTTGTGTGTTTTTCTCTGTCTTTCAAGCTTTTTTTTTTCACTTTAAAACACTGGAAAAGGTTTCACTGGCAAAGTCCCTATATGATCTTCATTATAAAAAGAATGAGAAGCAGTGTCCCCTTCTGCTCTGTGGCTCACTTTTTGTTGGACAAACAGTCGTATTTCCTCCTTAGCCTGTTCTGAATTCAAAAACGCCTTTAATCTTCCACTAAAAATATTCTGAAGACAGCTGGATACAGCAGCTTGAATTTCATACCTGCTTCTCGACATTCCCTGACTGCTAGAATAAATTTGTTTCTCTTCTGCATGGTGTACAGTGAATAGTCATTTTCCACAAACACTGTACTAGGTCCAGCTTTTAATACTTTGCCTTTTTGCTACAGTTTTGTCACTTTTTCTGCTGGAAGGATTGCATCTTTACTAATACAGGTCTTGACTGCTTTCTCATGGCCAGGTTTGGAGCACACCTACGATATGACCTTTCAATTAACATATCCTGCTGTGTAATACCAGCCTAGTTCCTCATTTGTGCTTTTATAAAATTAACAGTCTGTTCTTTCTAGTTTCTCTGGTACAGCAGAAAATCTTAGGATTTTCCCTACATGCTTTGTCCTCTAATTCTACCATTTTTTGAAACATCTCTTCTTGGCCAGTCTCATACTCATCCAGCCTTTTCTTCATTTTGCCCTCTGATTTTTTGCAGTTTTATCAGCTCATCTAAATATCTGTTTAAAGCTTCTTCTTCTTTTGTCCATTTTTTATTTGAGTTAATGTACTCCCTTCAGTGTTTCATTTACTTTAATCAGCTCTGAGCACATTTGACTTATTTTTCCTCTAGGGTACTGGAAGCCATCTTTTTGCATCAAAGCTGGAGCTTGAACTGCTTTTGGATGAACAGCTGCAGGATTCTTCCCAGTCAGTGTTTTCTCTTCACCTTTTCTAGCTGATTTTCTAACAGGTTCTCTTAATTTCTTCTTTGCTGGCATCCAGGCAGTGCACTTACTAGTCAGCAAGTGAATTTACTAAAAGTGACAAAGGTCCTGGTCCTTGGCTTTCATTTTATTTTATAACACTGAGAGAACTACAGTTAAGCTGTTGATCAGTGTGCAGCCATCTTAGAAAGCCATGCTGTGTTTCCTATTAATCTAACTACATGCATTCAACTGTATCCATTTGCAATGAGGTAGGTGAACTGATAAAGGCTGAATAGGGCACTTGTCATACTTCAGGAATGGCAGAAGAAACAAGTGGTATAAAAACCTATAGACAAAACTACATGCACTGAAATACCAGTTTGTAGTTGAAACATACTACATTCAACCACCTTTCTTTCTTCTCATTTTGGTTTGTATTACTGTTTTTTTAACTCTTCATCTCACTTTTATTCCTCTATTACTATTTTTTCCTTTTACTACTTTTTTCTTTATGCTCTAATCCTCTCCACCCTAGACATTCTCTTCTCTCCCAAATTCCTACCAGCATATCCCTTAAAATTTCATTCTCTTGCACATGCAATCTAGATATTTATAAAAAGAAGTTATGTTCTTACCATAATGTTCCATCTGTGCTGTTCATCTTTATTCATTCATTACTAATGAGTGTCGGTTCCATCTTCTGAACAGAGTTGGCCTTATAACAAGTTTGTGCCAGCCAAAAAACTCTTGAGCTAAGCTTTTACTCACAATGCCCTTCCCGTTATCTCAGATCGAGTTTGCCCATAATAAGTGCAGAAACCCTAAAGAAAAGAGTAGGACCCAATCTGATCCACCAGAAACCTCTGGAGGGAGAAGGTGGGTGGGATGTAATGAATGAATGAAGATGAACAACACAGATGGAGCATTATGGTATGAACGTAACTTCTTTATCTGATGTTGTTAATCTTCATTCATGCCTTACTGATGGGACAGAGTCCCTAGTTACTTTTAGTCCTGGGAGGCCTTTATGGAAGGATGTCCCTGAGTACCAATGAACCAAAAGATGCTCTTCCCTGGAAACCAAATCCAATTTGTAATGAGTGATAAAGGTATGAGGGGTAGCCCAAGCTGCAGCTGCACAAATACCCAATGAAGCCTTAGCATGAAAACCAACAGAAGTTCCCACCGACCTGGTGGAGTGTGCTTTGACTTTGCAGAGTACATAAATTTTATTTTGTTGGCAAATCAAGGGTATACAGTTTCTCAACCATTTGGACAAGGTTACTTTTGAGACAGAGTTTCCCACTTTGGGGCCTGAATAGCTGGTCTGATTTATGTACTGACTTAGTTCTGTCCAGGTAAAAACATAATTGCCTATGCACATCCAGCAAATGAAGACACTATTCTCCTTTTTTTGAGCAGTTTGGGAAAAAAAGACTGGTAGGTCAATCGTTTGGTTAATTGTCAATTCTGAAATAACCTTGGACAGAAAGGAAGGATTATTCTGTAGTGATGCTCTGTCCTTATAAAATACCAATTAAGGGTGTTTAATACACAAGGCCTGAAGCTTAGAAATGCATCTGGCTGATGTGACAGCTACCAAAAATAATGATTTCCAGGACAGGAACTTTAATTTGCAAGTGGAAGCAGGTTTGAAAGGCGATCATGTCAGGGACTGTAGTACTAGCGTTAAATTCCAAGGTTCGATGGGTTCGCTGAAGGGTAGTTTGATATGGGATACCCCTTTTAAGAAAGTTTTGCAGAGACTATGGGAAATTAGTGATGAGTCTTGGAATCCATTATGGAAGGTTGAGATAGCAGCTAAGCATACTCGCATGGTTGAGGCTGCTGTTCCTGAATAAAGACGACTTGAAAGATAATCCAATCCACACTAACAGGGGCTGTCGAGGGGTCTAATTGTCTTTGTCAGGAACAACTAAAGAACCTCTACTTGCTGAGATAGAGTTTTCTGGTGGATGGTTTATGTGAAGCCAGGAGGATATTACGCACTGGGGAGGTAAGGTTATTCTGCCTGACGATTACCGGAAGTGGAGAAATCAAGCTGTCAGCTTGAGACTGGATATGTTTGGGTGAGTCAACCCTTGTGGATGTCAGATCAATTCTGGAGTTGGATCCAGAATCCAAGGTTGATATACTAGGTGAGGCCAGAGGAAGGGAAACCAAATTTGTTGTGGCCAGTAAGGGGCAATCAGGATTATTCTGCTTCTCAGATGAAGGGCTTTCTTTAGAACTTGGGGAATCGGGGGAAGGCAAACAGAAGTCCTGTGGGCCAGTCATGTAGCATGTCCCTTGGGGACTCCTCTTGTCTGTGGGGGGGATTAGGGGAAAGTAGCTGCATTTGTGGTTTGCTGGGGAGGTGAAAAGGTCGCAGCAAGGCTGGCCCAGTGGCTGAAAATCTTCGCCACAATAATTGGATTGAGGGACCACTCGTGAGGTAGTAGACTACATCTGTTCAGTTTGTCCACAATCATGTTGGAACTCCCGGGAATATGCATTGCAATCAGAAAGCAGTTGGAAGTTATTGCCCATTGCCAAATTTTTATGGCCTCTCGACACAATGGGTAGGACTTGGCTCCCCTTTTTTTGTTGATGTATCAGACTATCAACATGTTGTCTGACTGAACAGCAATTGTCCCTGATGGAAGGATGGACTGAAATGCTTACAACACTAGCAGCACTGCTCTCAGTTCTAGGACACTGATATGAAGGTTGGCCTCTATGTCTGATCAAGTACTTTGGACAGTCTTCCCTTGGTAACCCCCCACCCAATCAAGGAAGCATCCATAGTCACTGTGGCCGTGGGCTGTTCTGGGGAAAAGGGGCAACTCCACAGTCCTTCGTCTGGCTTCATCCACCAATTAAATCCTGTTTGCATCATTATCAGTATTTGAAAGGACAAAGGATGCTGCAAGAGGTACCACTGTGTTAGAAGGAGCCATTGGAGAATTCTCAGGTGTAGTCTTGCCAAGGACACTATGGTAATTGACACTGGCATGGAACCCAGGAGATTAACTATTCGAGCTGGGGCTAGGTTTTGACAGAGTATCACCCGGATTTGGGATCTTATCCTGTGTACTCTGTGGTCCAGAAAAGAGACTAGGTAAGCATGTGTGTTGAAATTTGCCCCTATAAACTCCAAAGTTTGAGAGGGAATCAAGTTGTATTTTCCCCAGTTTGAGATTCCCAGAGATTATGCTAGTTTGAGAGTGTAGTTTAAGGCTATTTCCAGTAGACGCTTGGTGGGGGAGATGAGGAGCCAATCATCTATATATGGAAACACCCACAATCCTTGTAGTCAAAGGGAACTGTTACAACTGCCATGCATTTAGTGAACAGTCTGGGGGCTGTAGAGGGTCCGAAGGGCAGCACACAGCACTGAAAATAACTGGCTCCTAGCTGGAAGTGAATAAATCTTCTGGAGCGTTTGTCCATTTTTATGTGGTAATACTCATCCTGAAGGTCTACTGAGCACATCCAATTGTCTTTTTCCAAAAATGGAAGGATAGACTGAACCGCGAACATCCGGAATTTTTTCTATTTGACAAATTTGTTTAGGATGCCGAGATTCAGAATTGGTCTCTAGTCCCCTGTCTTTTTTGGCACTAAAAAGAATCTTGAGTAGAATCCAGATCCTATCTGGTCTGGTGGGACTCTCTGGATGACTTTTTCGAAGCAGCTTTTGAATTTCTAGCACTGCTGATTCCCTTTGACTGGGTGGAACATCGGGAATTTGTCTTGATGATTTTGGGTAAAGATTGAACGGGACGGGATATCCTCTGGTTTTGATCCGTTGCACCCATAAATCTGTTATTGTTAGCCAGGCAGAATGGTGCAAGGAAAAACTTCCGACTGACTCCAGAAGAAAGCAATCAGGCCACTCCTCAGGAGCACTGATAGGGTTGACCAGAGAAAGAATCTCTGGAGCCCTGGTTACGTGGACCCCCCCCCCCGCCTCTGTAGGGGCATCTTCCGGATGAGTTATCCCCTCTACCCCGGGGAGTATACTCGCCATGTGAGTCATGGAAAGGACCCTGCATTTTCTTGTGCCACATCATTCCACTCCTCTGGTTCCTAGAGTAGGGATGCTGAGGGGTGGAAAAATGCACGCCCATGGCAGACAGGGTCTTGCCGTCCTTCTCACACCTGGCCAATGTGTCTCTCACGTTTGGGCCGAAAAGGGAAGAAGCTTCTACTGGAGCATTAAGAAAGGAAGACTTGAAAGGGTCCGCAAAGTCACAGAGGCACATCCATGTGTGATGTCTCATGACAGCACCTGCAACTGCTGCTCTAGCCGCTCCTTCAGTGGTGTGGGAAATCAAATGCATGATGAAGTAAATTAATGATAAAATAGGGAAGAAAAATATTAGAAATACAAGTAATTTGCAAATTCTCAAAGTACTTAGCTGAGAGTTGGCTTGACACAGCTCTACAGCAATACAGCAAATGAGATCTGAGGTAACAGGGAGAAGGGCATGATGAGTAAAAGTTTAGCTCAAGAGTGGCTGGCACGAGCTTGTTATAAGGCCGATTCGGTGCCTAGGCTGAAACCAACACCTATCAGTAAGGAATGAATGAAGATTATCAACATCAGATTTAATTTTTGTTTACTAATTTTCTTTAAGTCCCACCAGACACAAGCGCAATTCCATTTTCAATTTTGGAGATTGAAATATAGGACAAAATGAAACTCCTTAGTAACTGTTAGCTGTAACTACCTCTCTCTCTCACACACACACACACACACACACACACACACACACACACACGCACACACACGCACACACACGCACACACACGCACACACACGCACACACACTTGCTCACATATCTTACAATCATCACAGCCATTGTAGTCATAATGGGGTAACATCACATGTGCAAAACTTACTCTCTGGATGGCAGTTATTTTGGAATATTGTGCTAATATTTAGATTCATGTACAAAGGCTGCACCAAGAAAGCAATAAAATGTCAGAATGACTAGAAAAATAAGCACAAAACCTAACACATATCATGCAGAATTAATGTAAAATGAGTTTTAAAACTTAGCCATGTTTGTTTGATCTAACTCTTTTTCATGAAGGAATAGATCAAGACAACTTGATAAAATAATGCTGTGTTCCTATGAATGCACATACTGGAGTATAATGATTCCTCAAAACATTTCTCAGTCAAAAATCTTAATAAAACTAAAAAGGCAAGTATTCTTTTCCCTGTACCTCATTAAAGTACAGTTGTGTATACTTACCATAAATGTAGATGTTCGAGTGTATTCACTGTTGCAGCCATCACATTTGGGTTATCCCTGCCAGGGTAGCCCTTGGCCGGCCCGAATACTGGCGACTTAGTATTTCTGTGTCAGCTGCTGTAGCTTGAGGACTGATGTCAGGTTGTTAGTAGTGTAAAATAAGGCAGCCGACGCCATTACATCAGTTTTTCTTTCCCTAACCTATCAGGAGCCCCCAAGTAGGAGGCCAGGGTCTGGTGGAAGAAACCCCACCAGTGAAAAATAAATACCACTAAGTCCCTTGAAACGAAAGGAGAACAACAAGTTAGAATGGTAATAAAAGGAGAAAGAGAAGAAAGGGGGATGGAGGGGGGGGGCAGGACTGCAACAGTGCATATACTCGAACATCTACATTTATGGTAAGTTTACACAACTGTACTATGTTCTTCTTCTGCTGCAGTCATCACATTTGGGTTGATTCCCAAAGCTGAGGAAAAGGGTGAAGGGTAGTCAATGAAACTAGGGGATGGCTAAGATGCCCTGCAAGACTCCAGAGGCAAACCCTGCCCTGGATTTGGAGAAGTGAGGCAGGTGGTAATGCTTGGTAAAAGTGTGAACAGATGTCCAGGTGGCAGCCTCCAGAATGTCCCTGGTGGGGACTCCTCTGAGAAAGCTGCAGAGGTGGAGGCTGCTCTGGTGGAGTGTGTCCTGACCCCCTTGGCGGGAGGCTTTCCATGCTGTTTGTAGCAGAAATGGATGCAGTGTGCGACCCATTTGGAAATGGTTTGTTTGGAGATGGCTTTGTCTTCTGCCCTGTAGCAAAGCTAACCAGCAATTGATCAGACTTTCTGAAGGATTTAGTCCTGCCTAGATAGAGTCTGAGCTGTCTGTGCACATCTAGACAGTGAGAAATCGTTCCCCCCTTGTTCTGGGGATTAGGAAAAAAGGTGGGCAAATGAAAGGATTGATTGAGAGCCACACTGGACACCACCTTGGGCATGAAGGATGAATTAGTTCTGAGGGATACCCTGTCTGCATGAATGATGATGAAGGGTTCCACAGTTATGAGTGCTTGCAGCTCTGAGACTCTTCTGGCTGAAGTGATGGCCAGAAGGAATGCTGTCTTCCATGAGAGAAATTTTAGCTCTGCAGAAGAAGCTGGTTCAAATGGGGGCAGGTTGAGTTTTTTCAATACAAAGTTAAGATCCCAAGCTGGTGTTGGTGCCCTTTCTGGGTGGCCTCAAGTTGCTAGCCCCATTTAGGAACTGTTTGATCAAAGGGTGTGAGAAAAAGGGCTGTTCAGTGGGAAAAGGAGCAGAAATAGCAGAGGCATGAATTTTTGTAGAGGAGAAAGAGAGGTCACTGTCTAGTATGTCAACCAAGTAATCCAGGATGAGAGGGAGGAAGAGCTGTGCAGTACTGGCTCCCTGGATCCAGGTGCAGAACCTTTTCCATTTCTCAGCATAAGACTTTCTAGCGCTAGGACGTCTGGCCCCATAGATAACAACCAGAACCTGTTTACTGAGGTTGGCAGATTGGTTCAAGGTTAGGGAATAAGCCAAGCTGCTAAAAGTACAGTTTTGTACCTACCATAAATATAGATGTTTGAGTGTTCACACTGCTGCAGTCATTACACTTGTGTTATCCTGCCGTCAGGTGGTCCCGCAGTCGGCCAGAGTTCCAAAGTCTTGGTCCAGTGTCGGTTGCTGTTGCTTCTTCCTTGATGTCAGTGCTCCAGGGGTATATAAGATGCATCCAACGCCATTTTCTTCAGTTTTTCTTGCCCCAGATGTCAGGTGTCCCCAAGTAGGTAGGCAATACATATTGCTAATACAAAATATATATATAAAATAAAAACAATACCTTCAGTTACAAGCAAATACACCACAAAGGTTGTATAGGATAGAAAGGTATAGATAAGCACAGCTAGGACAGAGGGGATGGAGGGAGGGTAACCTGGACTGCAGCAGTGTGAACACTCGAACATCTACATTTATGGTAGGTACAAAACTGTACTATGTTCATCGTGTTACACTGCAGTCATTACACTTGGGTAGAATCCCAAAGTTAAGGTTGGGTGGCTGGTCTATAAAGAGTTAGGATTGGCTACGAGGCCCTGCAGAACTGCAGTGGCAAATCCTGCTCTGGATTTAGAGTGAAGAGGCAAGTGGTAATGCTTGGTAAAGGTGTGCACTGAACTCCAAGTTGCAGCCTCCAAAATTTCCTTGGTAGGTACTCTTCTGAGAAAGGATGTTGAAATGGCTGTTGCCCTGGTGGAATGTAGCCTAATGTTATTAGGGACTAATTTTCTATGCTGTGTGCAGCAGTAATGAATACAGTGTCCTATCCATTTGGAGATAGTCTGCTTTGAGATGGCCTTGCCCTGTGATCCTGCAGCATATGCTACAAACAGTTGCTCAGTTTTCCTGAAAGTTTTTGTTTTGTCCAAGTAGAAGTGAAAAGGTTCCACTACCATTAATGCCTGTAGTTCTGAGACTCTTTGTGCTGAAGTTACTGTCAGGAGCAGAGCTGTTTTCCATGATAAAAATTTTAGATTGGCTGTATTGGCTGGCTCAAAAGGTGGCAGGGTCAGTTTTTCCAAAACGAAATTGAGGTCCCAAGTTGGTGTTGGTGCTCTCCGGGGTGGTCTTATGTTTTTAGCCCCTCTGAGGTACTGCTTTAGCACGGGATGAGAGAATAAAGGAGGATCCGTGTTGTAATGTGCTGAAATGGCAGAGGCGTGGATCTTAATTGATGAGAAGGATAGGCCTTTGTCCAGCATCTCAGTTAAGTATTGTAAAATCTGAGGAATGTTTGGGACAAGAGGGTCAAGGCTTTGAGCCTGGTTCCAGGCAGAGAATCTCTTCCATTTTGCTGAGTAAGCTTTCCTGGTGCTAGGCCTCCTAGCCTCCAAAATGACACCCATAACAGCTTTAGAGAGAGGTGTTGCCTGTTTGACTAATGAATCTGCCATGCAGCCAGGTTTAGGTTTTTGAGCTGACCGTGCAGGATCTGATTGTTTTGTTGAGTCAGAAGGTGTGGAATTTGAGGCAAAATCCATGGTGGGCCTTGAGTTAAGTTCTTTAAGACTGGGTACCAGTGCTGGCGTGGCCAGTCTGGAGCAATCAGGATCATCTGTGGTTTTTCTTGTCTGGCTTTTAAGAGTACCTTTGAAAGGAGAAGCAGTTGTGGGAAGGCATAAACTTGTAGGTTTTTCCAGCTGAACGAGAGAGCATCCACTTTCCATGCTTGTGTGTGATAAGTCCTTGTGCAGAATTTTTGTAGTTGCCAATTCAGTGAGGAGGCAAAAAGATCTATGTCTGGGCATTCCCATTTTTGCGTTACCATGCTGAAGATTTGTGGATTCAATTTCCATTCGTGAGGGTCCATGATATTTCTGCTTAGATAGTCTGCCAGAGTATTTTTCTTTCCTGGCAGGAATTGTGCTTGCAGATGAACTTGATACATTAAAGCTGTGTTCCACAAGGTCATGGCTTGCCTGCATAGGGGATAAGAATGAGTGCCCCCTTGCTTGTTTATGTACCACATTACTGTGGTGTTGTCTGTCCTTAATAATAATTGTCCTGGATGCAGAGGGTCCTTGAAAGCTGTTAGGGCATTTTGAACAGCCAACATCTCTTTTTGATTGATGTGAAGATGCATTTGGTCTGTGGTCCACTTGCCCTGAATGCATTTTCCTGCCATGTGTGCTCCCCAGGCGTAATCCGAAGCATCTGTTGTTAGAGTCTGCCTGACTATGGGTAGAGTAAAAGGCTGACCCTTGTTTAGGTGACATGCCGGTGCCCACCATCGAAACTCCTGTTGTAGGCAGGGAATCATTGGTATTACTGCTTCTAAACTGTGAGAGTGTTGAGTCCAAACACTTTTTAGGTACCATTGTAATTTCCTCATATGCAGTCTGTAATACGGCATTAGAAGTATGCAGGACGCCATGAATCCCAGGGCCTGCAAAATTTTTCTTGCAGGGAGATGGGATTTTTTGCCAGTAATTGAAAATATTGAGTTAGTTGAACTTGTTTGTCTGGCGTGAGATAAGCCATCTGGGCTGTTGTATTTAAGCTGGCACCCAGGCATATAATCTGTTGTGAGGGCACTAGTTTTGACTTCTTTTCATTTACTGTGTACCCTAGAGAAATTAGCAACTTTTTTTGCAAACGCCAGATGCTTTAGAAGAATGTTCTTTGTCTCTGCTTGAATGAGACAGTCGTCCAGGTATGGATATATTTGAATTCCTTTTTGTCTGGAAAATGCAATTTACTGGTGCCATGCACTTTGTAAAGACCCTGGGCGCAGTAGATAAGCCAAAGGGTAGTGCAGAGAATTGGTAGTGCATTGTACCAGCTTTGAATCTGAGGTATCTTCTGCAATTTTGTCTGATAGGGACATGCAGGTATGCCTCTTTGAGGTCCAGAGTAACAAGCCAAGCCTTCTTGCCCAGCATGGGAAGAAGCTGCTGTAGTGTAAACATTTTGAATTTTGGAATATCCAGGTAAATATTTAGAGTTGAAAGGTCTAGCATGGGTCTCCAGGCCTTGTCCTTTCTGGGGACCAGGAAGAGTCTTGAGTAAAATCCTTGTCCTTGTTCCTGTTGTGGTACTTTTTGAATAGCTCTCATGTCCATGAGGGCTGAAATTTGTTTTTGTGCCTCTGCCCATTGAGTTTGTGGCAGGTCTGGCATTCCTTTTAGCCTTGGTAAAGTGTGAAAGTGGAACCTGTAACCTTGAGACACAATATTCAGAACCCATTTGTCTTGGGTGATTGTTTGCCAGTTTTGAGAAAAAAATGCTAGTTTTCCCCCTAAGGGGGATGCCAAAAGGGAAGTGCATGGCGTACGAAGGGGGAAGTCATTGGAACTGTTTCCTGTAAGGTTGAGACTTGTCCTTACCTCCTTTTGGGGTTGAGGTGCCCCACTGTCATTGTCTGTTAGAGCCTTGGGGTTGAGATCTGCCTGTTAGGCGTCTGTATCTGCCTCTCTGTGGCCTGACACTGGAAAGGACCAATTCTTTGTTGGCCAATTTCTGCTAAATCGAGGTGGCTGTACCTGTAAGAAATATTTGACTGTTTACATAGATTTAGCTTTATCCTCCATTTTCTTTAACACCTCTTCTGCCTTAACACCAAACAAGGTATCATGCTGCAAAGGAGCATCCAATAATTTTGCCTTAACATGATCAGGTAAACTCTGTTCTTTTAACCAAGCATGTCTTCGAATCACAGAACCTGTAACTGCGGCTCTACAAGAGGCCTCTAAAGAATCAAAACCACATTGCAGAGTATGTTTTCCCACCTGTTCAACTGCATGCAATAAATCCTGCATTTCTTTACAGTCAGGAGATTCTGAGCTTGCAAGCATTTTCTGTTTTAACTGAGCCATTAAATATTGTTGGTACTTAAGCATGTGAAACTGGCAATGTACAGCCCTTACTGCTAAAGTTGCAGAAGTGTAAACTTTCTTCCCCCATCTATCCAATGCTCTAGAATCTCTGTCAGAGGGTACTGGATTTTTTTGCAATGGAAGCCTTAACCCCTTTTGGACCCTGGGCAATAGTTTCTGGATCAGCAGAAGGGTTTTTATAAAGAAACTTGTGAGAGTCAGGGACTCTATAATACCTATCTGGCTTGGCTGGTGCAGGGGGCAAAGAATCAAGAGATAAGCTGGATTCAGAGAACACATCATCCACAATATCTAGCACAGGTGGAATAGCCAGGGACCTGAGCTGAGGTAATAAAAGTAAATCCCTGAGCCTTTTCTTGGATTCTGAATAATCCTGACTTTCCCAATGGAAATGCTCCCTCATGGTATGTAAAGTTTCCTCAAAAGAATAATCCTCAGGAGGAGAAGCTGGAGAGATAGATTCTTCAGCATCAGAGTCCTCATAGGGGGGTAGCGAATATCCCTGGTCTGAAGAGGAATCAGAGGAAATGGAAACCTGATCAGAGGAATCATAGTCTGTATCCTGCCTAGGCCTTTTCTCAGGAGGGGGATGGGAACCCCTGATTAGAGTAATGAGGACTTCGGCCATTTTAAGCATCTGTTTCTTAGGCATGGAGGACTGTCCAGGAGAATGCTGTACTTGCTTCTTTGTCTTTAATGGTGTTTTTGTCTTGGCTGTTGCTTTATTGGTAAGTTGTGAAGGTCTGAAAACACACTCAGAAGCCAATGCCTGCTCAGCAGCTCCGGACCCATCTGAGGGATTAGTTTCCATAGGCCCAATACCGTGAGTTTCCAGAGGCCTAGTTGTCTCCACGTGGGAGTCAGAGGCGGCCTGTGACTCTGAGGAAGTGGGTGTCAGGGGCTGCAAAAGCGCCTCACTAAGAACCGGCGGACTGGACTAGAAGAGGTTTCGTCATCGGTTTTGGACCTCGGATGCCTGTCTTTATCCTTGTCTTTGTGTTTTTTCAGAATTGCGGTCGTCGGTTGATATAGTATAATTGAACCTTCGGCCAAAGTAGTGCAAAGCAAAATCAAAACGTCATTTTATAGTGCATTTGTTAAATCTAGCACAAAACTGACAACTAGTGACGTCGTGATCAGGGCCTAGGCATGGAATACAGTAAGAGTGGAAGTCCTTATGAGGTATTTGCTTACCACAAGAAATACAATTATTAACTTTTTCTGACATTGGTCTGAGGCAAGAAAAAAGTTTCTCCAACGGGGTACTTAGCTTTATTGAAGACTTCGGATCTGAAATTCGACTTCAAAAATCTCAGGAGTCGGCCGACCGGCACTTGCGAACAGCTTCTACTTCGGGCACCGTGCAGCAAGAAAGACTGAAGAAAATGGCGTAGGATGCATCTTATATACCCCTGGTGCACTGACATCAGGGAAGAAGCGACAGGAACTGACGTCGGACCAAGACTTTGGAACTCTGGCCAACTGCGCGACCACCTGACGGCAGGATAACCCAAGTGTAATGACTGCAGCAGTGTAACACGATGAACATCGCAGTGTCTGCAATTGAAGATGCAAGAACTCCCCTTCCCTCTGGGTCAGGAGATTTGGAATCTGAGGAAGATGCCATGGGGGTAGCGAGGACAGGCTGCTCAGCAAGGGGTACCAGTGCTGCCAGGGCCAGTCTGGAGCTATGAGAATGGTCCTTGGTTTTTCCTCCCTTACTCTGAGCAGTACCCTGGGGATGAGAGGTAGGGGAGGGAAAGGCATAGACCAATAGATTGACCCAGGGGGGAAGGACAGAGCATCCACTTTCCAAGCCATGCAGTGATGTTCCCTAGTGCAGAATTTGCTGAGCTGATGGTTGGTGTAGGAGACAAACAGGTTGACCTTCGGGGATTCCCCATTTCTGAGTTATTAGGGTGAAGGTACTTCTGTTGAGTTCCCACTTGTGTGGGTCCAGAAGATTTCAGCTTAAATGGTCTGCCAGAGAGTTGAGAGAGCCTGGCAGGAATTGTATTAACAGGTGTAGTTGCATGGCAGAGGCTGTGTGCCAAAGGGTCATGGCCAGCCTGCATAGAGGGTAGGAGTCAGTCCCTCCCTGCTTGTTGATGTACCACATCACAGTGGTGTTTGTCTGTTTTGATCAGGAGAGCCCCTGGAGAGAAAAGGGGCTTGAAAGCTATCAAGGTGTGCTGCACAGCCATCACCTCTTTTTGACTGATATGCAGAGGGATTTGCTGTGGACTCCATTGGCCCTGTATGCACCTGCTGTCCAGATGTGCACCCCAAGCATAGTCTGATGCATCTGTGGTGAGGGTCTGGGTGGCGGGGGGTGGGGAAAAAGGCATTTCCTTGTTGTGGGAGCATGTTGTTGCCCACCAATGAAAATCTTTTCTGAGGCAAGGAATTATAGGTAAAAGAGTTTCCAAGTCCTGAGAGTGTTGGCACCAAAGGCTCTTCAGGTACCATTGAGGTTTCCTCATATGCAGTCTGACATATGGAATGGAGTAGTATGCAAGATGCCATGAACCCCAGAGCTTTCAGGATCTTCCTTGCAGTTAGCTGGGGCCTGGTGGCTAGTTAAGAGAAGTAGGCTGTCAGGAAAAAGTTGTTTCTCTGGAGTAAAATATGCCATCTGGGAAGCTGTGTCCAGACTTGCTCCCAGGAAGATTATCCTTTGGGTGGGCACCTGTTTGGATTTCTTTTCATTGATTGTGTACCCTAGGGAGGTTAGTAGGGTCTTTACAAAGGCCAGGTGCTTGAGCAGTTTCTCTTGGCTGTCTGCCTGAATAAGGCAGTCGTCTAAGTATGGGTAAATCTGAATATTTGTTTGTCTGCAAAAGGCAAGGGCTGGAGCCAGACATTTTGTGAAAACTCTGGGAACAGTAGATAAGCCAAAGGGAAGCACAGAGAACTGAAAGTGTTAGATCCTGCCCTGAAGCGGCGATATTTCCTGTATGATTCCCTGATAGGAATGTGGAGATAGGCCTCTTTTAGATCTACGGTAGCTAGCCAAGCATCCTTGAAGTGCATGGGTAGCAGCTGCTGGAGGGTGAGCATTTTGAATTTTGGGATCACCAGGAAGGTGTTTAGACTGGATAGATTGAGGATGGGGCGCCGGGTGTCCACTTTTCTGGGCACCAGAAAACATCTGGAGTAGAAACCTTGGCCTATCTGTTCTGTAGGAACATGCTCTACTGCCCTCATAGACAGCAGGGAAAGGATTTGCTTTTGAGCCTCTGCCCAGTGATTTGGTGGTAGATCTGGGAACCCTTTTGGGGTTGGAAGGGTGTGAAAGGAAAATTTGTGTCTTGTATCCCTGAGACACAATGTTCAGAATCCAGTGGTTACTGGTAATGGTGGCCCAGGTGCTTGAGTGAAAGGAGAGTTTTCCTCCTAGGGGCAAGTGAAGGTGGGCAGAGGGAGGGGGTGGAGGAGATGAGTCATTGTGAGTTTTTACCATAAGGGGGTGGCTTAGAACCCCTGGTTTGAAGTGGAGGCAGTCCACTGCTTAGATCTCTGCATTCCTTGGGGCTGGTGTTCGGGGAGTCTGCTTCCATGGGGCTTAGGCTGGACAAGTTTACTGGGAGCAGGAATGTACAGTTGTCTACACTTACCATAAATGTAGATGTTCGAGTGTATTCACTGTTGCAGTCAAAACACTAGGGTTATCCTGCCAGGGGTAGCCCTCAGTCGGCCCAAATACCAGAGGCTTAGTATTTCTGCATCGGTTGCTGTCGCTCCAGGACTGAAAACAGGTCGTCAGTGGTACAAAATCAGGCAGCTGCTCCAGGACTGACATCAGGTTGTCAGTGGTATAAAATCAGGCAGCCGATGCCATTACATCAGTTTTTCTTGCCCCAACTGTCAGGAGCCCCCAAATAGGGAGCTAGGTTATGGTGGAAGAACATCACCAGTAGAAAGTAAATACCAAAAATTCCCTGTAAGGAGTGAGGAAGAGAGAGAGAGAGAGACAAGGGGGAGGATGGAGGGTGGGAAACCAGGACTGCAACAGTGAATACACTTGAACATCTACATTTATGGTAAGTGTACACAACTGTACTATGTCCTTCATGTTTTACTGTTGCAGTCATCACACTTGGGTTGATTCCCAAAGCTGAAGAAAAGGGTGGAGGCAGTCAAGAAGACTGGGGGCTGCTAGGATGCCCTACAAGACTGTTGTTGCAAAGCTTGCCTTGGATTTGGAGAAGATAGGCAGGTGGTAATGCTTGGTGAAGGTATGAACAGAATTCCATGTTGCAGCCTCCAGAATGTCCCTGGTGGGGACCCCACTGAATAAAGCTGCAGAGGTGGAGGTGGAATGTGTCCTGCCCCCTTAGGGGGCAGTTTCCCATGGTATTTGTAGCAGAAATGGATGCAGTGTGCTACCCATTTGAAAATTGTTTGCATGGATATGGCCCTTGCCCTCTGCACTTGCTGCAAAGCTGACTAGCAATTGGTCAGTTTTCCTAAAAGATTTAGTCCTATCCAGGTAGAATCTGAGCAGTCTGTGCACATCTAGAGAATGCAGAATTTCTTTCCCCCTTGTTTTGTGGGTTAGGGAAAAAGGTGGGCAAATGAACTGATTGGTTGAGAGCCACACTGGGCAGCACTTTAGGCATGAAAGTTGGGTTAGTTCTGAGAGAGACCCCTGTCAGCGTGGAAAATGATGAAGGGCTCTACAGCCATGAGTGCTTGTAGCTCTGAAACTCTTCTAGCTGAAGTTATGGCCAGAAGCAAGGCTGTTTTCCAAGAGAGGAATTTTAACTCTGGCTGAAGTTGCAGGCTCAAAGGAGGTAGGGTGAGCTTTTCCAACACAAAGTTAAGGTCCCAAGCTGGGGTAGGAGCTCTTCTGGGTGGCCTTAAATTATTAGCCCCTCTTAGGAACTGTTTGATGAGAGGGTGTGAGAAGAGAGGTGCCTCTGTGCTATAATGAGCAGAGATGGCAGAGGCATGAATGTTAATATTAGAAAAGGATAGGCCCCTGTGTAGTAGGTCTGCTAGGTAATCCAGGATGAGAGGTAGGAAGGGCTGTGCTGTTTCAGCTCCTTTAGCCTGGATCCAGGTGCAAAATCTTTTCCACTTGTCAGCATAGGATTTTCTCGTGCTGGGGCGTCTGGCCTCACGTATACCATCCATGACTTGTTTGTTTAGGCTGGCAGCTGGAGGGGAGGTCAGGGAATAAGCCAGGCTGCCAGGTTCAGGGTCTGCAATTGTGGATGCATGAATTCTCCATTCTTCTGGGTCAGGAGTGTTGGATCTGAGGTAGGTGCCATAGTGGCATGGGTGGCAGGCTGCGCAGCAGTAGGTACCAGTGCTGGCATGGCTAGTCTGGGGCAATCAAGATTGCCCTTGGTTTTTCCTCCCTTATTTTGAGCAGTACCTTTGAAATTAGTGGTAGAGGGGGAAATGCATAGATCGAGAGGTGTACCCATTGGAAGGATAGAGCATCCACTTTCCAGGCCCTGCTATGAGGTTCCCTGGTGCAGAATTTGCTGAGCTGGTGATTGTTGTGGGAGGCAAAGAGGTCCACCTTCGGGGTGCCCCATTTCTGGGTTACAAGGCTGAAGGTTTTGTGGACTAGCTGCCACTCGTGTGGGTCTAGCAGGTTTCTGCTTAAGCTGTCTGCCAGAGAGTTTAGGGAGCCTGGCAGGAATTGTGCTAGCAGGTGAATTTGCATGGCTGAAACCGTGTGGCAAAGGCTCATGACAAGTCTGCAGAGAGGATAAGAGTGAGTTCCTCCCTGCTTAGTATACCACATCACTGTGATCTTGTCTGTTTTGATCACTAGAGGCCCCGGGGAGTGTAGGGGTCTGTAAGCTGTCAGAGCATGCTGCACAGCTAGCATCTCTTTTTGGTTGATGTGCAGATGTACTTGATTTGGCTCCAATGGCCCTGAATGGACCTGCCATCCAGGTGTGCACCCCAGGCATAATCTGATGCATCTGTGGTGAGGGTTTGGGTGGCATGGGGTTGTGAGAAGGGAAGACCCTTGTTGTGGCTGCATGCTGCTGTCCACCAAAGAAAAGCTTTCCTTAGACAGGGTATCATAGGTAGGATAGTTTCTAGGTCTTGAAAGTGTTGACACCAAAGGCTTTTTAGGTACCACTGTAGTTTCCTCATATAAACTCTGGCATATGGAATGAGTAGAATGCAGGAGGCCAGGAACCCTAGAGCTTGCAGGATTTCCCTTGCGGTTAACTGGGTTCTGGTGGCTAGTTGAGAGAAGTACCCGTCAGGTAGGCTTGTTTTTCTGGAGTAAGGAATGCCATCTGGGATATTGTGTCGAGGCTTACTCCCAAGAATACAATTTTTTGAGTGGGGACTAGTTTTGATTTCTTTTCATTTATAGTATACCCCAGGGAGGTCAGTAGGTCCTTTGCAAAGGTCAGGTGCTGTAACAGCTTTTCCTGACTGTCTGCCTGAATCAGGCAGTCGTCTAAGTAGGGGTAAATTTGAATATTTCTTGGTCTGCAAAAAGCAATGGCTGGAGTCAGGCATTTTGTAAAAACTCTGGGAGCAGTGGATAAGCCAAAGGGAAGTGCAGAGAACTGAAAGTGCATAGATCCTGCCTGAAACGTAGATATTTCCTGCAAGATTCCTTGACTGGAATGTGTATGTAGGCGCCGTTTAGGTCTAGGGCGGCTAACCAAGCATCCTTGGAAAGCATAGGAAGAAGCTGCTGGAGGGGAAGCATTTTGAATTTTGGTATCACCAGGGAGGTGTTAAGAATTGATAGATTGAGGATTGGGCGCTAGGTGCTCTCTTTTCTGGGCACCAGGAAAAGCCTGGAGTAGACACCTTGGCCTATCTCATCTGCAGGAACAGGCTGTATTGCCCTCATGGAGAGCAGGGACTTGTTTTTTGGCCTCAGCCCACTGGTTTGGAGGAAGATCTGGGAACTCTTTTGGGGTTGGCAGTGTGTGGAAATAATATTTGCATCCCTGGGACACTATGTTGAGGACCCATCGGTCATTAGTAATAGAGGACCAGTTGTTTGCATGGGAGGTGTGTTTTCCTCCTAGGGGCACAAGCAGGTGTGCAGAGGTAAATGGTGGAAGTGTAAAGTCACTGTGAGTTCTTTCCATAAGGGGGTGGCTTAGCACTCCCTGTTTTTGAAGTGGAGGAACTCCATTGCTTAGATCTCTGCATTCCCTGGGATCTGCTTTACCTAGGTCTTGGCAGAGTTGGCCTGGAGAGGGCTGGAAAGGACCAGTGCTTGGAGGGGCAATGCCTACTGAACCTCAGAGGCTGGACCTGTAAGAAGTCTTTAACTGTCCAGATTTAGCTTTTTCTTACATCTTTTTTAAGACCTCTTCTGCCTTGGTGCCAAACAAATTATCTTTGTTCAATGGTGCGTCCAATAGTTTTGATCTAACATGGTCTGGCAAGGTCTGTTCCTTAAGCCAAGCATGCCTTCTAAGTACAGAACCAGTGACTGCTGCCCTGGAAGATGCTTCTAGGGTGTGAAAGCCACATTGCAAGGTGTGTTTAGTAACTTGGCTTGCAGAATGCATAAGCTCTTGTAATTCTTTATTTTCTGCATAAACAGGAAAAGTAGATAATTTTTTGAGGAGTTCCATGTTATATTGCTGGTATTTCAACATGGGGAACTGACAATTTAGTGCCCTAAGGCAAGAGTTGCAGAGGTGTATACTTTTTTACCCCATCTGTCTAAAGCTTGGGAATCTCTGCCCTAAGGGGGTGGGATTCTTAGCTGAGGTTGCTTTAATTCCTTTAGGTCCTTGGGAGATGACCTCTGGGTCAGCAGTAGGATTTTTGAAAAGAAATTTGTGAGAGTCAGGGACTTTGTAATACCAGTCAGGTTTCCTGGGATCAGGAGCAAGGGTGTCAGGAGTCGAGCATGATTGGAGAAAAACATCCTCCACAACATCCAGGACTGGGGGGTTGGCCAAAGGTCTGTGTTGTGGAAGATCTAGGAATTTTTTGAGTCACTTTTTAGACTGAAGGTAGTCCTGACTCTCACATTGGAAATGCTCCCTTAAGGTATGCAGAGTTTGCCCAAAGTAAAAATCCTCTGGGGGAGAGGCTGAAGGAATGGAATCCTCTGCATCAGAATCCTCATAAGTGGAGAGGGGTTGCATGTCTTCATATTCAGTTGCATCAGATTCATCTGACTCTTGTTCAGACAAAACTACAGGGGGCAGATCTCTTCCTTTTGGAGGGGGTAGCATGGCTTCCCCTGATCAGCATGATAAGGTCTTCCTCCATTTTAAGCATTTGAGACTGAGGCAAGGTAACAAGTGCCTGAGAGTGGGTCGTCAGTTTCTTGGGTGTGGTTCGTACCTGGGGCCTAAGAAATTCAGTAGTTTTAGAAAGAATGGCAGTCGCAAAAGAAGACATTGGGTTGTGTTGAGATTCAGTAGTGCGTAGGACTTCCTCGGAAGCCGGTGCCTGCTCAGCAGCTCCAGACCTGTCCAAGGTTGAGACGACCACAGGATCCTTAGTCAAAAAAGTTTTGCAACATACCGGACTCCGAAAGGGTCTCGGTAGCGGCCTGCAAATCAACAGAAGCGAGCATCATGGGCTGCGAAAGCACCTCACTGAGAACTGGAGAACTAACGACTAGTTTAACAGAAATGTCATTGGTAGGTTTGGACCTGAGAGGTCTGTTTCTGTCTTTATATCTTTATGTTTTTTCAGAAGATCTGCTGTTGGATGGCTTACCGAAGCTATATCGGGATTCGAGGACTGTAAGTGAAAATATATGGTTACAATAAGGGCCTGAAAAGGATAGTTCTGACGTTGAACAAAGCACAGAAATGACAACGAGGGACGTTGTGGTCTGGGTCTAAACAAGTGACGCAGTAAGAGTGGAAGTCTCAGTGTGGTATTTGTTTTCCACAAGCAAGACAATTATTAACTTTTTCTGACATTGGTTAATGCAAGTGTCAAAGGAAAAAACTTCAAAGACCAATGCACGTAAGGTTCAGTTAAGGCACATTTAATAACTTGCAGCAAGGAGACAAACACATGCAAATACAAGATTTTGCCTAACTACTAACAGGAAGTATGCTATTCTTATAGTTTTACAAGAAATGGCCTTCTATGGCTGACGTAATCAAACACAACTTTCAGTATTGTTCTACAGCAGATGTTACTCAGATTTTCTGCTGACATGACTAGATTTGTGAGAAACTTTTTGAGAAAAACAACCTGGCCTTGGTGGGCACCAACCTGTTACAGGCCCCTATTGTACAATTCTAATACATGTGTTACATTTCTAGGTACTTTTCTAACTCAGGCATAAGCAAATGCTGATTACAGTTCATATTTTCGAGCAGTCTTTGTTCTAATTATCTATAGCTTCTACAGCTGTGTATTTTCTCACAGCACAAGCGGAACTTCTTGTCTAAGCCTCATAACATTTATACAAGTAGTAGTGTTCTATTCATTATTTTCATAAAACAAGCAGAAATCATCTGCTTCTCAGTAAATTTCCAAGCATAAGCAAAGATTTTAGCTGACAATACAAGGTCAGAAAGCATTTGCAGTTTGTACAGAATTATGCAGTATGAAATAGAATAAATGTGTTAACCCTTTTCAAGCTCTAAATGAACTAAGCATATTACTAATACATACATTAATACATATTTTTCTGACATTTCCCCCCTATTAATACTTTTATTCTACTTTCAAAATAAGCATAAACAGTTTGTTTTCTTCTCCTAACCTCTTCCCACTCAGGATTTGCAGTTAAGAGAGTCATTCAGTTTAAACTTATGAAAGCTTTAGTCTTTAATCAGTCTTTTCTTGCAGGGGATACCACAACAAACACATAATCCCAGTAGGAGCATTCCTACACAAATGGCAATCAGGATGTTCATTAGGATGGTACCCCACCCCCAAACCATTTCTGGAAAAAGTCCGTCAGTGGGTTTGGACCTGGTTTGGTCATGGCCGACACTTGCTGAATTACCTCAAGATGATTGTCTATCTCGTGTTTATGGTCAGGAATATATGAACAGCATTCTTCTTGGATTAAAGCGCAAGTACCACCTCTCGCTGCTAGGGTGAAGTCAAGAGCCATGCGGTTTTGAAGCACTACAGTTCTCATGGCATTCAGTTCATCAGTCACCAATTCGAGGGCAGAAAAACTTGCACTGCTCATCACTTCGAGAAGTTTAGACAGTTTTCTCAGCTCCCAGATCGATTTCACTGCTCCATATGCTGGTAATATGCCTGCCCTATCACTTAAGTCCATGTGTGTCAGTCCATTGCCTATAGAATGATGGTTTTTCCAACGCGCATCGATTTGTCCCACTGGATTTACAGGTTTCTTGACCTCTCGGACATTTAGAATTTTTCCTCGAGGCAAAACTGCAGTGTGTCGTATGGCCGGAACTAGGTAGCCCAAAAAACAACTGCCGGACCAATTCTCAGTTAACCATTTGTATGCCTTTCTGCCACACACAAAATAACAGTCCTCTACTTTAATAGTAATCTTACTGCGAATATACACTTGCCCTGCATGAAACATTTTTTTTATCAATTATAGACAGTTGCTTATAAAGAACAGAATTATGTTTTACTTCATCAGGTGTTTTATGCATCAATCCAAGAAATGAATCATACAATAAAAATCTGCATTGTTACCTTTAGTGTAACATTTATAAGGAACAGTCGCATTGCAATTGCTCCAACCCACCTGAACAGTATAATTTTTATAAAAACACACAGTTTCCTTTTGTGGAACAGACAAGTGCAATGCTTTTTATCTTGTGATGTAATGGTTGAGGTATCATAAATCAAGTTTTCCCAGGTCTCACTGACCCCTAGGGGGACCGCAGTCATTAAAAAACCCCCCCGTATGCTGTCGGCAAAGCTGTGCAAATCCAGCAATTCGAAACATTGAAAGTCTCAGCATACACATATTTAATTGCCTGGTAAGTGTTAAAGTTTAGATGCCAATCTATGAGTAATGCTTCACGTTTATTCAGTTCAGTCTGTGTGGCTGGGAAAAGGAAAGGCCACAACACAAAGATTATTGTCACTAGTACAGTTAAACAGGATGATTATGCAATACTTCTGAGGAAAGGGTTGTTCTGCATTCCTGTTTCTTCTGGACTCTTATCAATTTTACTCTTGGCATGTGACAAGATTTTTGTCCAGTTCAAAGTTTTTGACTAGTTTGCAGTGCGTCAGGTGGATCCAGGAGGCGCGCTCCGCTATCTTGAGTGCAGTGGGTGTCGGCAGAAGCACTTGATATGGACCTTCCCACTTTGGTGACACCCAATTCTTCTTCTTTACTGTCTTCACCCAGATCCAGGTACCCGGGGGCACTGCCACTTCTGACGGTCTGGTTCGTTCTTTATCTAAAACAGAATTTGACTGCAGCAGATGTTTAGAATTCAACAGGTTTCTCATATATTCAGCTAGTGTACTGTCAGCTTCCTGGTCTGCGGGCATGAGAGATTTCCACTGAGGTATATAATAAGCCCTTCCAAATAGTTTTTCAAAAGGAGTCAACCCTTTTGCATTCGGAACAGTTCTCATGCTCAACAGTGCCGGGGGCAGACAGTACACCCAATTTCTCTGTGTTTCTACTATTAACTTCCTTAGCTTACTCTTTAAAATCCCATTATGCCTCTCTACTAGCCCTGCAGATTGTGGGTGATACGCACAATTATTTTTTAAAGAAATACCAAAATGTTTACTTAACTGTTGTATGGTGTGGTTTACGAAGTTGTGTGCCGTTGTCACTGTAGATCCTTTCCGGAATGCCGAATCTAGGGATGATTTCTTTAACGAGAACTTTTGCCACCGTTGCCACGTCTGTATTTTTAGTCGGAAAGGCTTCCACCCATCTGGAAAACATTTCTACAATGACAAGACAATACTTCTTATTTTCAGATTTGTTCAATTCTATAAAATCCATACAGATAGTATGAAACGGATACGGTGGTGTAGGGAAACTCCCTTGCTTGGGCTTTAACACCCCTTGTGCATGATGTTTATTACAAACGTGACACATCGAACAAAATTTTTTAGAGTAGTTTAAGAATCCGTATGTCGTGAACACTTGGTTCACCAGCTGTACCATCCCCCCTCTTGAGACATGGCACTGCCCATGGCTCAACAAAGCTGCATATCTAAACAAATTAGACAGCAATATCGGTTTCCCTTCTTTAGAGATGTACAGCCCCTTTTCGAGAATTGCTCCTCATTTTACCCATCTTTTTTTTTCAGCTTGCGTAGTAAGTGTCTGCATTGTATTTAACATTTCTAAGTCTAAAATCTCAGAGGGTTGTCATTCCTCATTCAAAAGAAATACTTCTGAAGCTGTCTGCTTTGCAACTGTATCAGCTCTCGCATTACCTTTTGAAATCCTGTCCTGTTGCTTGGTATGAGCTGTGCATTTACAAATAGCTACTTTCTGAGGTAACTGAATAGATTCTAAAAGATCTAAACTAAACTGTGCATGATTGATTGGTTTGCCAGTAGATGTTATCATTCCTCGATTTTTCCACTGTTGCGCAAAAACATGTACAGTAGAAAAAGCTTTCTGGCTGTCAGTAAAAATGTTTACACATTTACCCTTTGCTAAGGTACATGCCCGTGTTAAGGCAATCAATTCTGCTGCCTGTGCAGATAAATTGTGTGGTAAAGATTTCGCTTCTATAATGTCAGTATCAGAAACTACTGCATATCCTACTAGGTTCTGTCCTGCAGGACCCCCTTTTGCATGAGCCATCCACGTAGTATGTCACCTCGGCATCATCCAAGGGGACATCCGTGAGATCTTTTCTAGGCAGTGTCTTTTGCTCAATCACCTGCAGGCAGCTGTGTGGTGTGCCATCTGCAGGGGTTGGGAGCAAGGTAGAAGGATTCAAAGTCGTACACCGTTCAATTGTCATATGAAGTTGGCTCAACAATATAGTCATACAGGAAAGATGCCAAGCAGGGGGAAGATATGCTACCTTCTCTTGCAGTAAAATAATCGCGACTGCATGACGCACTCTCAATGTGAGAGGGTGGAACAAAACTACTGAGGCTGAAGCCTGTACTGCCATTGCAGCTGCAACTACTGCTTGCACACGGGTCCAGTTGTGATGAATAATAAGCAATAGGGCGTTGCTTGTCCCCATGCTGCTGTGTTAACACTGATGTCATATAACCTTGCTTACAATCTACAGTTTGGAAAAAACGTTTATGATAGTTTGGTAATCCCAAAACTAATGAGGACGCTATTAACTGTTTCAGTTTGCAGAAAGCAGATTCTGCTTCTGGTGTCCATTGTAACAAATCCTGTGCAGCCATAGGCTTTTTATAAATCAGGTTAGTCAGCGGTGCAGATTCCAAGGCATAGTTTGGAATCCAGCTCAGACAAAAATTAGTCGTACCCAGGAAGGACATCATTTCCTTCTTGGTAGTGGGTTTTGGTGCTTGCAAAATCGCTACTTTTCTGTCCTCATCTAATGTCCTACCCCTCCTTGGATATTACATATCCTAGGTATTTAACTTGTTTTTTCCAAAGCTGCAGTTTATTTTTGTTTACTTTATGTCCTTCAATGGCTAAAAATTGTAATATTCAATGGCTAAAAATTGTAATAGCGCTATGGTATCTTCTTTACAATCTTGCTGAGTGGGGGCTGCCAGCAGGATATCATCAACATAAAGTAAACTCTGACTACCTCTTGGTGGGGTAAATCCCACCAAGTTACTTGCCATTTCTTGTGAGAATATTGTCGGACTTTCACAATATCCCTGTGGTAGTCGCGTATATGTATACCTTTTCCCCTGAAATGGGAATGCAAACCAATACTGGCTGTCAGGGTGTATCGGTATCGAGAAGAACGCATTGCTGATATCTACCACAGAAAATTATTTCTGTTGAGGTTTTAAATCATTCAACAGGGTGTGTGGGTCTGGCACCGTAGGTGCCCTTGGTATTACTGCGTCATTTACAGCTTGTAAATCTTGGACCATACGCCACTCTCCATTCGCTTTCTTAACAGGAAATAAGGGTGTGTTACATGGTGAATCAGGAGATTCCACCAGCACCCCTTCCTTAAGTAAAGCGGCTATAATAGGTTTTTTTCCTACCTCTGCATCTTTTCTTAAGGGATACTGTCTTTTCTGTGGTCTAAATGCTGACTTTGGCGTAATAGTAACTGGTCCCGCTGTACAAATAAGTCCTACATCTGATTTTCCTGTTGACCAGAGAGTTTCTGGTATATTCTGTAAGGCATTCTCTTCCTCCTTCAATAGGAGTGCTAATCAGCTGTCCTTGCTAGACTGCAAGTGTACAGCTGGGTGGGTCTGAGTTATCCAATTCAACTTCTGCCTTTGTATTCCTTGTTCTGACAGTTCTAGCTCTGTCTGCTTCTCCCACCTCGTAACCTTTTCTCCTAGGTCTACCCATTTTACATTCTTGTCCTTAGTTAGGCTAACGTGGTAATCGATTAGATTTATACAGTGCAAAGAACTCCTGGGGCAATGAACAGCTGGCTGCACTGTTCCCTTCCATGTCCCAGTACAGATTACGTAATATCAATCTGTTTGCACAATTTCTAAACAATTCTTGCTCATATTCCTTATCAGGTCCTGGTGTGTTACAATAATACAGAGTACAATGCAACAAATGCTGTTTATCAATGTCAAGGGAGGGGAACTTGCTGATGGCTACGTTCATCAACTCTTCGGTTACTGCCCCTGGACCAGTCGTAACCAAGTCCTGGCTGTACCAATAAAACATTTCACCCTCCGATTGCACTGCAAAGGTATCAATTTGTCACTGTGCTTCCATACCCTGCATAGTCGGAACTACCGCTATACTAAATAGCTGCATAAGGTCTCTGCCCAAGAGATTCACTGGGCACTTTGCAGAAACAACAATTTTGCTTTTCTGGGTCAATCCTGAAACAGGATCAGTTATTGCAATATTATGGGAGAGGGGCTCCCGATACAGATGTCCATTAGCTGCTTTCACTTGTATGTAATCAGGTGATGGAGTTCTCTGGCAGTTTGAAGGGATGTATCAGGGTCCGTGATGCCCCTGAGTCACACAAGAATCTGACCTTCCCTCCCTTCTACCAGGAGTGTAGCTTCTGGTTTCGTGTCTGCTAAATAGAGCTCTAAGCTCAATAAAGCTAAATCCAGTATTTCATTTTCTTCACTACCCGTGACTTCCTGCACTTCCTCTATTTCTTCTGTCACATTCTCTACTCCTTCTATCACATTCTCATTTGTCATATCTCTGCTATCCCCTTCTAGTAATTCCTGACTATCATATAGTCAGTCCTCACCCTCCTTGTCTTCCGTGGTTGCCTTCTTGTTTTTCTTGCAATCTCTTGCCAAGTGTCCCTTTTTACCGCATTTGAAACATTCATCCCTTTTCTTTCGCCCTTCAAAGTCCTCTGATCGCTGATCAGATTGTTTGTTTCCCTGGGCATTTCTCTTGCCCTTTTTCCTGGACTGTACTACATAAACTTCTGCTCCATCTACTACAGAAAATACTTGGGCTTTCTTTTTCTTTTTGCTATTAAAATGCCTTTCGGCATGCCTAGCATATTCAACTAATGACTGTAATCTGCTTGTACGATGATCTACCATGTGCTTTGTAATAAATCTGCTTATGGGTGCAATGCTGCCTTTCAAAAATGCATTCTTTAGCTGCTGCTCATATGGGGAATCGTGTGTCTGATCTTCAGGAACCTGCATTCCACAATGGTTATTAAAACATTCTAACAGTCTGGCATAATATCTGTCAACAGTTTTGCCTTCTTGTTGGATGCATTGATTAATGCAAGTCCAGTCTGCCCTAGGCTTCCATTTCTCAGAGATTCGGTCTGTAAGACCTTTCACTCTGTTGTCTAGTTCTGCGCTGCTATGTGGGAGGGGCCTGAGCGCAGCATCACGGGGATTCCAGTCATCACTAATCATGTGCCAATCTGGTCCCACAATTTGTCTGACTACTTTTTCTACCTCTTCTCCGTTTAAATTATAACTTAGCCTCATTCCTTGCAAATCTTCTAAGAACTTTCTAAAATTAACTTTTGGATGGGGAATTCCCTCAGTGGCTTTCCGGATGTCTTCTGGAGTCCAGGGTCTATACACTAAGATAGTTGGGTCCTGACCTTCTTGCCCTGCCTGAGGATTAGGCACTTCTATAAGTGGGCATATTTCTTCTTCACTCATAGATTGTGAATTCCTACCCATCTGATATAGCTCAATGTCCCCTTTTGAATTACCTGCCCGTGTTCGAGACCTGGTCTCGACGGGATCTCTAATAAATGGTTTCGCTTTTGCAGTGTCTCTATTTACAGTGACAGCAGGATATCGCGGGGGTGGACTAACTTGTTCACTCACCTCATATTCTGGTAAGAGAGGTGGAGGGGCCGATGCTATTACTAAGTTATTGTCCTCCTTATCTAAAAACATTGCTTTTGAATTATTGCTTTTTTGTTCCCTACGGTTTACTTCCTCAATCCACCTGTGTGCCTGAGGAATTCCTAATTGACGTTGCTTTTTTACCCGACCTTTAGAATCGGTTTTAAGCTGTTTGACAAGTTTGACAAGTGAGGATTTTTCTAATTTACCGTCAAATTCATATTTATTAACCCATTTTGAATACTATTTAATATTATCAGCACGCTGTGACTGCATGTATTTCGCATCTTTGGTTAACGGCAGATTTTGGGATATTTTTGTGCAATTATTACCCATTCTGTTCTACCCTTTTAATCGTTACGTAACTCCTTATTTTTTAACGTGGTACCACGGATTTTGTTATAGTCTCTTCAGAATGACTGCCTATCTGCTCTGTTTCCCTGATCTATGACAAGACAGTAATCTTATTGTCCCTGACTTGTATAAACAAAGTCTTAACAAAACAATACAAATCTAGTCACTGATCTAAAACAGAAAAAAAAAGGTAGATTCACCTTACCTGAGCCTTCATGATTGATCACCTGGTTCGTGTAAACCTGTCCTTCAGTCGCAGATCAGAAAGTGGCTGGCCTCTTTTGTACGACAATTCAGTCGGAGGGCTTTTCAAATAAGAAGAACCTATGTGGTTTCTTCCCCGTACAGTTTCAAGCCACCTGGCCTGTCTGATCCGAGGCGAAGTGAGGGTTTCCGGAATCTGTCAAAGGAAAAAACTTCAAAGACCAATGCACGTAAGGTTCAGTTAAGGCACATTTAATAACTTGCAGCAAGGAGACAAAAACATGCAAATACAAGATTTTGCCTAACTACTAACAGGAAGTATGCTATTCTTATACTGTTTTACAAAACATGGCCTTCTATGGCTGACTTAATCAAACACAACTTTCAGTATTGTTCTACAGCAGATGTTACTCAAATTTTCTGCTGACATGACTAAATTTGTGAGAAACATTTTGAGGAAAAACAACATGGCCTTGGTGGGCACTAACCCGTTACAGGCCCCTATTGTACAATTCTAATACATTACATTTCAAGGTACTTTTCTAACTCAGGCATAAGCAAATGCTGATTACAGTTCATATTTTCAAGCAGTCTTTGTTCTAATTATCTATAGCTTCTACAGCTGTGTATTTTCTCACAGCACAAGCGGAACTTCTTGTCTAAGCCTCATAACATTTATACAAGTAGTATTGTTCTATTCATTATTTTCCTAACACAAGCAGAAATCATCTGCTTCTCAGTAAATTTCCAAGCATAAGCAAAGATTTTAGCCGACAATACAAGGTCAGAAAGCATCTGCAGTTTGTACAGATTTATGCAGTATGAAATAGAATAAATGTGTTAACCCTTTTCAAGCTCTAAATGCACTAAGCATATTACTAATACACACATTAATACATATTTGTCTGACAGCAAGAAAAAAAGGATCCCCAAAAGGGTACTTAGCTTTAGAAGACTTCAACTGCAATTCGGTAGATGAAAACTCAGGTAGCGGCCGACCGACACTCGTGCAAACTGCTTCTGCTTTGGGCTCCACAGCAAGAAAAAGACTGATGTAATGGCGTCGGCTGCCGTACTTTATACTACTGATGACCTGATGTCAGTCCTCAAGCAACAGCAACCGATGCAGAAATACTAAGTCTCTGGTATTCGGGCCGGCCGAGGGCTACCCTGGCAGGGATAACCCAAATGTGATGACTGCAACAGTGAAACACGAAGAACATCTAGCTATTAAATATAAACATATCACAAATCAGAATATTATTTTAGTTAAAAATGATTAAACTTGTGCATGTATGTATCATCCTTTCTAGAGGACAGAGCTTTATAGAAGAACTCCGATGACCTGTACTTTGAATCTATCTACCAACTCCCATCCTAAACTTAATCACTTTCTGCCTACCATTAGTGTATTATACATACAGTGTTGCTGAACTTTCTGAGTCAGCACTGAATGTACCATTCAGCTGTTAGCCTTTTGTTTTTATTCTCACTCCTCACCTCACAAATTACTTCTGGTTCCAGTGATATCATTACATTAATGTTAATGAATCCACAGAACCATGGATATTGGCTGATGATGTCAGGCTAGAAAAGAGTAAACATATGAAAAAATGATTTCAAAGGGTCACTCCATAATTCAAGGCATCCTATTATTTTAATCAGAACCCCCCACCCCCATAACTGTGGTCCCCAGGTAGTCACTCAAATCACCTCAACTATAATCTGCTACTGGTAGAGGACTACTCGGGGTGGTGGGGTCCATTAATAGTGTTCTTGTTGACAGACATGGAGGAGTTTATAGCACCTCTGACTGGTGGGGTTCTCAACATGATTGCTGAGCTGTGCAGAGTCCTTCAAATAGAATTTGGTGGTGCCCCAGGTAGGTATGTCATAATATGTAGCACTATCCATACTACCCGTCTGACTTTTAGCCGAACAACTATCAAGTGTCTTTGTTATTAGAGGAATATCAAGAGTACAGAGAGAACATCAGCCTGCCCAAGCTGTGTTATCCATTCATTTTCCATAGCATTATGTCATACAGGATTACTTTCACTGGCCTACAAATGTTGGTGAAGGAATTATTTATAGACTGGATATGTTTATGCGTTTTCACAGGTGCTGTGTAATCAGGTTAATCCAACATGGACACAGGTAATGTGACAACATATCCTATCCCCTTCCACGGACATCTGTGTCTGTACAACCCAATCCAACCCCTGGACCCAGGAATCCACAGTATGGCAGGTTGTGGTGAAGACAAAGGTACAGTGAATGCCCTCATCTCCAGCAGCAGTCACTCTTAGTTGCTGCCAGTTCTATTAAGTGTGAACAGGACATCTGGAGTCAGTGTGCTGGTGGCCAAGCAACACCATGGACACTGTCCCACTCATGAATTGAGTGTATTTACAGCCATTACTCAGCATTTTTGCAGGACCAGCCACAACGAAGCTGGTCATAAGGTTGTACGTGTGTGTGACAACTTCTAGGTACGCCTAGGCCATACATGCGAAAATAGTGAGAGGTGGTTTAGTGGGGTCCGTACACTGCAGCCTGTCCCTGTGTAGCCATACATTACGGCCACCACTCTGTCCACAGCTGTCCCCCCACCTACAGTGTTAAGGGCACAGTGAACACTCTGGATGAAAATGCAGAGTTCATGCTAAGACAACTCACAGCACAGTCCAATTTTGCACTCATGAACCTCTCTGTCCTCTGTGTGTGTTGAAACTTGTGCATGTGACCATCCACAGAGAGGACACTCTCGTGGATAAGGACATGCATGTTCATTTCATAGTTCTCCCACTGGTGCCCTGGATATGTATATTGGACCCTGGCACAGTGCTGCATCAACTGCTGGAGCCGTGTCCATATACATGCACACTCACCCACACATCACAGTCCCACTACTGTCCAGCCACATCACAATTGAGACACCATGCCCTGTCTCCTAGACACCCCACATTTTATCTGTTAATAACCCAAACAGTCATACACAGCATCAACCCCCACTCTCATACACATGTTGCCTTTTGTTGAGACCTTGTCAATGTGGCTCTCCTATGCACATAATGACAGCTGTGTCTTGCCCTCAGTACTCAGTTACCTGGCTAACCTGTGTTTGATGTAGAATGTATCCAACCTATGCAAGATACAGCACAAACTGGGTATATTACTACATGCAACATTGTTACTATTGTATGTTATGCGTAATCTGGCCCATGGTTATAAAACAGAAGCTGCCTTTTAGCCAGTGCCACTGCATACTGTGTCTGCCTTTCCCTCTCATAGTCATCACCTGCAGCCATCTCCTCCATAGGCTCATGATCAGGCATCTCCTCAATTACTGACTCTGGGTCTTACTCCAGTCTTTCTCATGCTGCATCCATTTATTAAAATAGGTTGTGTATAATGCACATACTGCACTTATTTTTTTGCGTGTTTCCAGGTCGAACTGCAAAGAACCACCACTGATGTCTATACAGTATAAGTGGGCCTTTAGCTATCCAAACACTTTCAACAATAATTCAGGTCTGTAATAGGGTGCTGTTTTATGCATTCTCTGCAATGACTTGTGAGTTTCTTATTGGCATCATTAGCCATGACTCCAGGGCATAGCCAGCATCCCCAGTAAAATGGCCTGGTGGAAAATCACCCCGCGCAAACCACAAATACAAAGCCACACAGGCCAGATGTGGGAGTCATGGGTATTACCTTGGTATCTTATACCCTCTGCATTACAGACTATCTTGGCAGTTGGAGTGGAACCTCTTACAGTTGATATGCTCTTGTCCCTTTCCCCAGGTTGGGACTTTTATGCAATGTGGATACAGTGAATAGTTGTAAACACCTCAGGGAAATGCCTGCATGGCATTGCTTCTCTCCTCTGTGGTGCATGGAAACCACATTCTCTCCCAAATGCTGTAGCACTGCTGTGAGAAACTGAGAAACATATCCTTGAGGCAGATGCCTGGAATATATCCACCATTTCCCCCCTGGTCGCTGGAAGGTCTCTGGAGCTAAAATTCTCAAAACCACACAAGGAGAGGTACCTCATTTATCCCGCAAGCTTGCATATGACAGCAACATATCTGGTGCCTTTATCTACACAGCAGAGGTCTGTTATTTCTGTGTCATGGAGGACATGGTAAGTTAGGTGTGGTTGGATGACTTGGTATGACTGCTGTATATAGTTTACCTTCACTTGTATTCACCATTATCCTCATTTTACTAATTTCCATGATGTTATACTATTATTTACATCTCATGCAGCCTGAAGCATTTTATGGCCTATCACAGTTGTGATAAGTGTTACTGAATCACTCCCACCTGGCACATGGCTGCATTTTACATAAACTTGGTTAAAGCTATGTACAAAACATTTCTGAATCTCAGAGCATGTTTGTACTAAATGAGGTTCCATAAGCAAACAGGAGGAAATTGCCTATATTAAAAAGAAAGAACAAATAATTTAATAATTGTGAACCTGAAGACTACATTAAAGACCAAATACTTGCATCATAACAAAAACCTACCTCATTTAGAATGGCAACTCTTTTTGACATCTGGTCTTTTAACTTCCTTCTGAAATATAGAGCATGGAACACCACAATTACACTCCAAAACTGGGAAAAGATAAAATTGTTAGAGGTACCCCTAGAGCAAGAACTGATCTAAGCAGCATTTAATTTGTTGAGGACAGGTAAGCACTCTTGGATTCTGGTCTTCTACTAGAAACTCACGGCAGACAATACTGGCTGGCAAAGGGTAGAAGCAGAAGATAAAACAGCTTTCTTCTTCTACACTTATGAAACAAAATGCATGGCAGAATGAGATGTTTTAACAGTTTTTAAAACAGTTAGTTCTACAAAAGGGCACTTAAATTTCTGTCTGACAGCATTAAATGCTTTATCATTTTCCCTTCACAATCCCTTACTAATACAAATGCTTCCCACCGCCCCCATACTTTCACCAAACATGCTCACTCTGAAAACAGTTCTTACAGTCAGCATCAGAAAATTGCTTCACAAACTAAAACCTTGCTCCCCCTCAGTTGACAAACTACCCTCAGAATACTTAAAAATAGAAGCAGGTGTCATAGCATACCCTATTATCTATTCTAATTAAAAGTCCATAACCACATGCCATCTTCCAAACCTTTGGAAAAAATCATATGTCACCCCTGCTCACAAGGATGGAAATTCCCTGTCTTATCAAATCATCCTCTGACCCTTGCAGCCCCAGGTTGTTCTCTGTGACTTCTCCATCCCATACTTGAATCCTCAATTACTCATTACTAGGTATCCTAGAAGTAACCTTTCCCCAGGATGGCCCCTAACTCCTTCGGAAGGCAACCTCAAAGTAACTCTCTTCTAGGCCCTGTGGGCAAGAAAGCCAGAAGGAGAGTAATGGGAAGCATCATTCATGTGGCAGCTGGCTATTTATCCTAGATTTGGGAGTGGCTAGCACAAAAATGTCAGGCCACCATCAGCACTCCATGAGTTATCCTGATATGGTCTACAAAGATTCTCGGCCACTTTTAGGCACCAGTGAACACTGTGATTGCTGGCAGGGAAAACCAATCCCAGGAAGTTATCAAATTTTGATTTTTTTTACATAACTTTCAGCCCAACAAAAGCTAACACAGCAATCTGGTACACCTAATTTTAGATGTGTAATAAATCTGATATGACATAGAATCTTAAGGCTTAGAACTACTACCTAATCTATGAAATTCAAAGATATCGCTGGTTGTAGATATAACTGCATGGGTGGCTGCTTTGTCAAGGAGCAGGTGTCTTGAGTCATTAAATGCTTTACCGCTGACATCACCATTTTGACAAATAAATCATGCCAATCTGCATTTTTAACACTAAAGCTAATATGCACACCTTAATCTATTAATAACATTTCCCCCTTTGGAAGAGGCAAAGAAAAAAAAAAAAGACAAAAGCAGCAACTTTTGCATCACCCTTTGTCCTGCCTACTTTCCCCACTCACAGGCCTATTTTATGATATAAATGGACATCTCTATTAATCACTGCATGTGAAATGCAGAATATCCTATATTTTTTAATCTCTTTCATACACAACTACTTCACAGTGGAGTGATAGTTGAAACAAAGCTGGATGTCTAGGGGGTGATAACTTTAGAAACCTTGGTATTCAAATTTGTAGTAATTTTTCCGATCAACTTTGTTTTCCAGACAGAACTGATAAATCTGACAAGACTTCCTGATTCTTTTAATCTTGCTAATACCATATGACTTTTTTTTTTTTGCCCTAGTGGATTCCTCTGAATCAGTTTCATCTTGTCACCCCCTCTGGCTCTGTTAATCTGGTTGGAGCACCCAATTTCAGTTCATTCTGTTGAGGGTCTCACTTTGTTAATCCTTTTAGACTCCCCATTTTTCTTAAATCCTGTTAAAATCCCTTCTCTAGTAATCCTGCTGGGGAAAACAATGATGTTAATTTTGTCCAAAAAATGGTCATTTGTTAGGAAGTGGGATCCGGTTATTGCTATGATGACTCCATTAATTCTGTTGTGAGCCCTGTGACTGCTAATTCTGTAAAGGTTCCAAAAACTGTAAAGTGGACCCTACTATCTATTCACATATTAGAAATAATTACTGTAAAATAATGACTTAATAGTTATACTCAGAAGCAACCCCAGCGAATTTTGTCAATTGACTACTTGAGGACAACATAATATTGCTTTATTTTTTCTGTATGAATAAGAAAACAAGTATTTTTTGCTGAAAGAAAAGTTTTCTAATTCCTTCTTGGTTTCCAAAAACTGACCATTAATTGCTTCATGTCCTTTTCTTTCCTTACCCCCTGGGTCTACTGGACCTGCCTTCCTCCCGCGAGTTATTCATGGACCCTATTTCTGGGATCAGTGAGAAGATAAACAATCATGCAGTAGTGTTACACTGCTCCCTGGTTGGGTTTCTGCTGCTATTTCCTACCCATTGTGCTCTTGTTCCATACCCAGGATCTAGTATGATGAAATTGAGGATCATGTCAAACTGCTGCCCGGGAGTGTTTTCACTGCTAATTCCTTACCCGATCATACTACTGTTCCATACCCATGAGCCAACATGACGACATTGAGGATCATGGGGCAGCATCACTCTGCTGTCTGGGGTGTTTTTGCTCCTAATTTCCCACCCCACTACACTCACTTCCTGTGCACATAAGCTAACATGCAGTAGAGTTCTTTATCACATCAGCCATGTCTTTACATGTGCCTCAGACATGGAGTCCTTCAACTAATTATAGCACAACACCCAACTTCAACTCCACAGCCTCTATCAGGGGTCTAAAATGCATGTCAGAAAGCACACCCTTCCCCCAGGATAGGTAAGCCCATATTCCATGTCTATGCTGTCAAGTGTCAAAACTTCAGTTTGAACCAGGGTCACTTGGGCCATAATCAGAACTTTACCACTCTATCCACCATTGCAGGCTTTGTTTTTTTCTGAGAGTAGAAGTCTAACCCATGATAATTTTTTGACTTTTTTTGTTCTACATTAAAATTACAAGTTTATGTTCACTCTAAATGTGCAAGCACCCTTCTAGTATTCTGACTCCTGAGTACACATTATATTTTAGGAAGATATGCAACGCATAACATGATAGCTTGCAGAATCTTTTTTCACTAATGCATATAGTAATAATTCTATTAATGACTTACAATTAAAAATTATCACTATATTCAATACAGGGTGTATGGTAATGTTTCTTGTTAACATTAGTGGGAGGTATATAGGGGGAAATAGTATGCATCCAGTGATTAAGTCATCCTTACTTGTATTTCAATGACTCCATGAATGGTTGTTGGCTGTGATGGGTTGGTCAGTCAAAATGAGAAGTGTGTAAAAGGTAATACATGAATAATGCTTTAAGAAGACTAAGAAATGCATCAAATGGACCTTAATATCAGGTAGTCATATTACTGATGGCAGAGTGACTGTGTCTTACTATCAGTTATGGCTCTGAATGACAGCGGAGTGACTGTGCCTTACTTTCAGCTATGGCTCCGAATGATGGTGGAGTGACTGTGCCTTACTATCAACTATAGCTCTGAATGACAGCAGAGTGACTCTGCCTTACTATCACTATCAGCTATTGCTCTGAATGACGGCCGACAAACTATGCCTTATGTCAGCTATGGATATGAATGATGGCAGACTGACTGTGCCTTTTTACCAGCTATGGATATGAATGATGGCAGACTGACTGTGCCTTTTTGCCAGCTATGGATATGAAGGACAGCAGAGTGGTTTTCACCCCAAATCATAATTACACTATTAACATTTTCTGCCCTATGTAGTTCCTTCCCTGAACTCCATTTCTTTGGATTTCTAAGTACTAATCACATGATCTATAATCTGACAAATCCACTAATGCACATCTTTAAATGCTCAATGTTCAAGATTTACTAACACATAAATATATTTTATACTGTAATAATTACCCGTACTTTCAAATGAAAATAATCTAATTAACAATTATACAAACATTTGCTACTGTGCACTATGTAATGCCTGCTCATATACATTACCGAAGGTTTGTTTAAAAAAGTTTGTACTATGTTGGAGCTTTACTCCCTGGACCTCCTCTGTAAAGGCATTTTTGAATAAACTCAGTCATACAAACCTGGTAGGCAAAAGCAAAAAAAAAAAAAAAATAAATACAATAAAGAAAAGATTGGTGTCTGGGCTGAAGGCTGAAGTGACTTGATGGGTGATACTGTAACTGCAGCAAACTGCTTGCTACAATGACACATCTAACCTGGAAGTGGAATGTCGTAACCTGGAAGTGGAATGTCGTAAGTTATTTTTCTGAAGTAAAAGCCAATACCAAAGGACACTAGCTGACAGTTTGCTGATGACTGCAAACTAGGATTAGTCATTGAACCTGCAAATGACTTGGCCACCCTGCAGGAAGGTTTGCCTCAAATAAATAACTGGTGCCAAAATCATGAATGGAAACTAAATGTCAAAAACAATGCATTACTGTATCCTTTGGGAAGTCATCTAGCCCAGGAAACTACCACACTGACAACACGCCTCTTAGATTTGGCCCAGTTGTTCGGGATTTCTGAACTTATGTAGATGGTGACCTGCCTTTTGACCATGTGTCAATTGTTGTAAGACAGTCCTTCTATATTGCACAACTTATAAACAAAGGGATTGTGTCTAAATCTAGGGATGTCACTGTCCCCCTTACTCAGCCCTCATTAGGCCAGTCATTGATAATAATGCCCCCCTTTGGCATGTATCTGTCCAGACATATGCAACAACTGGAATTTCTACAGAGATACCTTACTAAAAGGATACAAGGGCTAAATAAAATGTTCTACATGGACAAACTCAAAGCCCTGTCACTAAGCTTTGTATCCTACAGACTTTTAAGAGGTGACCTGTGCCTGGTATAGGCATCATTTAACCCATTACTGATGACTTACTGTACATCAGCAGGTCAGATGGCATCAGAAATATTCACTCTATGGGGTCTAAACATCTTCTGCAACATCAACAGAATGGTTTGGAGGGTCAGGTACATCTCATACAGAATACCACTGCTGTGGACCAGACTCCCATCCACATAAAACAAATATCAATCTTGTTCATACTGAAGCACAACTTACACCTATGGTGAAGAAACAAAAAATTTACCCTAGGACTGCCCCCATACTACTAATGGACACAGACCACTCATAAATGCTTTATCCCATGCATGGGTTCCTTCAAATTATCCATGGTATCATCCCAGTTATTCTCGTTAGGGGTAATAAACATTTTACAGAGACACACATTATATATATATATACATATATATATATATATATATATATATATATATATATATATACATATATATATATATATATATATATATATATACACATATATATATACACATATATATATATATATATATATATATATATATATATATATATATATATATATATATATAAATTATTTATAATGTTACATATATATATATATATATATATATATATATATATATATATATACACACACACACACACACACACACACACACACACACACACACCCGTACAAATACATAACATACAATTATCGACCATGGGATGGATAAGGCCAATCTATAACCAAATGGGATAGGTAATTTCAATCACAAAAAGGGAAAGTACAGTTTTGTACCTACCATAAATGTAGATGTTCGAGTGTATACCCTGCTGCAGTCATCACACTTGGGTTATCCTGTCGGCAGGCGGTCCTGCAGTCGGCCTGAATTCCAAAGTCTTGGTCCGGTGTCGGTTGCTGTCGCTTCTTCCCTGACGTCAGTGCACCAAGGGTATATAAGAGGCATCCAATGCCATTTTCTTCAGTTTTTCTTGCCCCAGATGTCAGGTGCCCCCCCAAAAGATGGTCAGTAGATAGTACCAATAATAAAAGCTTAGCACAAACAAAACATCCCTCCAGTTATAAGCAAATACACTACAAAGGTTATATCAGATTTTAAGGTATTGAAAGGTTTTAGTTAGGTCAGAAGGGATGGAGGGAGGGTAACTTGGACTGCAGCAGGGTATACACTCAAACATCTACATTTATGGTAGATACAAAACTGTACTATGTTCATCGTGTTACCCTGCTGCAGTCATCACACTTGTGTCGAATCCCAAAGCTAAGGATGGGAGGTGGAGTCAAACAGGGTTAGAGGAGGCTAGAAGGCCCTGCAAAACTGCAGTGGCGAAGTGTTTGGTGAAGGTGTGTACTGAATTCCAAGTTGCAGCTTCCAGAATATCCTTGGTTGGCACCCCCCTGAGGAAGGCTGTAGATGTAGCTGCTGCCCTGGTGGAGTGGGGCCTTATGCTAGCAGGAAATTACAGTTATGTACACCTACCATAAATGTAGATGTTCGAGTGTCTTCACTGTTGCAGTCATGACTGTAGGGTTCTCCCCTTCCAGCAGGCAGCCCTCGGTCGGCCAGAATCCCAAAGTCTGGGTCCGGCGTCGGCTGTTCAATCATGCTCCCTGACGTCAGAGTGTCAGGAGTATAAAGCTGACAGCCGACGCCATCTTCTCCAGTTTTTCTTGCCCCAGATGTCAGGAGTCCCAAAATGAAAAAGGTCCCATAACCTATGCAAATACACCTCAGAAGAATGGTGAAGAAAGGAACTACACAAAAATAAAAACAAGAGGGGACAGGAGGGTGGGAAACCCAGACTGCAACAGTGAAGACACTCGAACATCTACATTTATGGTAGGTGTACACAACTGTACTATGTTCATCGTGTTTCACTGTTGCAGTCATGACTGTATGGAAGAATCCCAAAGCCGAAAGAAAGGGAGGTGGTCATAATGAAGAAGGGGCGGCTAAAAGGCCCTGCAAGACTGCAGAGGCCAAGCCTGCCCTAAACTTAGAGTATAGAGGTAGATTGTAGTGCTTTGAAAAAGTATGCACTGAACTCCAAGTTGCAGCTTCCAAAATGTCTTTGGTAGGAACTCCTCTGAGGAAGGCCGCAGAAGTGGCAGCAGCTCTGGTGGAATGAGTTCAGATACTCCTGGGATTTGCTTTCCATGGTGTGAATAACAAAATCTGATTCCATGAGCAATCCATTTAGAAATGGTCTGTTTTGAAATGGCTTTACCTTGGGAACTTTAAGCATAAGAAACAAACAATTGTTCTGATTTTCTGATGTCCTTGGTTCTGTCCAGGTAAAAACGTAGCTGTCTGTGTACATCCAAGGAATGTAAGATCCTTTCCCCTTTATTTTGAGGAGTGGGGAAAAAGGTTGGCAAGTGGATAGTTTGATTTAAAGCCACTTTGGAAACCACCTTAGGCATGAAAGTAGGATTAGTCCTCAAAGATACCCTGTCTTGATGAAAAATAATATATGGTTCCACAGCCATAAGAGCTTGTAACTCTGAAACCCTCCTGGCAGAGGTTAGGGCTAACAGAATAGCTGTCTTCCAAGATAATGTCCGAAGAAGCAGCAGGCTCAAAAGGAGGCAAATTTAGTTTTTCCAAAACAGTTGAGATCCCAAGCAGGAATGGGAGGAGACCTAGGAGGCCTTAAGTTCTTAGCTCCTCAGAGAAACTGTCTCATGAGCTGGTGGGAAAAGATGGGAGGGTCTGTATTATAATGAGCAGAAATAGCAGAGGCATGTATCTTAATGGAAGAGAAAGAGAGACCCTTATGTAAGAGGTCTGTCAAGTAAAGTAAGATTAAAGAAATGTTAGGAAGAAGAGGATCAGAATCCTGAGCCTGCATCCAGGAAACAAATCTTTTCCATTTTCCTGCATAAGATTTTCTAGTGCTAGGATGTCTGGCTTCTAAAATGACATCCATAACCTGCTTGGGTAGTAAAGAAGAAATCAAAGGTCCTGGATTAACCAGGCTGCCAGGCAGAGAGTTCTGACATGAGAGTGTAGAACCTGACCCTGATGTTGGGACAGAAGGTTTGGAGACTGAGGTAAAACCCAAGGGGGTCCAGGCATAGGTTTTTCAGTGTTGGATACCAAAACTGCCGAGGCCACTTTGGAGCCAGCAAAATTATCATCTTGGGCTTGTCCTGTTTTATCTTCAGTAAGACCCATGGAAGAAGAGGAAGAGGTGGAAAGGCATATCCCGAGAGGTTCCTCCAACTGAATGACAGAGCATCCACTTTCCAAGCTTTTCTGTGGAAAGTCCTGGTGCAAAAATTCTGTAGTTGATGATTGAGATGGGATGCAAAGAGGTCTATGTGAGGACATCCCGGACTGCTGTTATCATCCTGAAAATTTTGGTGTCCAGCATCCATTCGTGTGGATCCGAAAGGTTTCTGCTCAGACTGTCTGCCAGGAAGTTTTGTTTCCCTGGTAGGAACTGAGCTTGAAGATCCAGATTGTAAGCTAGAGCTGTGTTCCATAGATCCATGGCTAGTCTGCAAAGGGGGTAGGAATGAGATCCCCCTTGCTTGTTTATGTACCACATAACTGTGGTGTTGTCTGTCCGTATTAGTAATAGTCCTGGTTGTAAAAGATTCCTGAAAGCCAATAGAGCTTTCTGAATGGCTAACATTTCCTTTAAATTGATATGCAGGTGCTTCTGATCCTTTGTCCAAAGGCCTTGCAGACAGTTGCCCTGAAAATGGGCTCCCCAAGCATAATCCGAGGCGTCCGCAGTTAGAATCTGAGTGGCAGGAGGCAGACAGAAGGGTTTCCCTTTGTTTAGGGCACATGCCCTGGACCACCAAAGAAATTCCTTTTGAAGGCAAGGAAGGACGGAAATCAGTATGTCTAAACTGTGGCAATGCTGAGTCCATACACTTTTTAGGTACCACTGTATTTTCCTCATGTGCAGTCTTGCATATGGTACGAGAAGGATGCAGGAAGCCATGTAACCCAAAGCCTGCAGGAATTTCCTTGCAGATAGTTGAGTTAAAGTTGCCAAGGTTTTGAAAGTTGAAGCCAGCTGTAATTGTTTTTCAGATGTCAGAAATGCCATCTGGGTTGTAGTGTTTAGAAGAGCACCCAGAAAAGTTATGCATTGTGATGATGTCAAATTTGACTTTTTTATGTTTACAGAGAATCCTAGGAACTTGAGGAGGTTCTGTATAAATTCCAGATGCTGGAGTAAGACATCCTTGCTGTCTGCCTGAATTAGACAATCGTCCAGATAAGGGTAAATTTGAATTCCCTTGAGTCTGCAGTAAGCCACTACTGGAGCCAGGCATTTGGTGAAGACCCTGGGCGCAGTAGACAATCCAAAGGGCAGCGCAGAGAATTGAAAGTGCCTTGATCCGGCTTTGAACCTGAGGTATTTTCTGCGATCCTGCCTGATGGGAATGTGTAAATATGCCTCCTTCAAATCCAAAGTTACCATCCATGAATCCTTGGACAGCATTGGAAGTAGCTGCTGTAGAGTAAGCATCTTGAATTTTGGAATCTCTAGAAAGGTGTTCAAGACCGACAGGATCCAGTATGGGTCTCCATGAGTTTTGCTTCCTTGGGACTAGAAAGAGCCTTGAGTAAAAACCTTTTCCCATCTCTGAAAGTGGAATCAGTTCTATGGCATTCATAGCCAAAAGAGCTTCCACCTGGTTTAAGGCCTCCGTCCATTGATGCTTTGGAAGGCTTGGCCTTGGCAAGGTATGAAAATGGAATTTGTAACCTCTTAAAATCACATTCAAAACCCACTTGTCTTGGGTTATTTGAGTCCAATTTTGATAAAAAAAAGAGAGAGTTTTCCTCCGAGAGGGGCTTCCAGGCAAGAAGTTCCTGTAGCCCAACAGAGGGAGTCATTGAGTTTGTTTCCTTTGAGTTTGTGACCTGTCCTCTCCTCCCCTAGGGGTGGAAGCAGTCCACTGTCTTGGTCTATAAGAGGCTTGAGTTTGAGGCCTTCCTCTGGAGCGTCTATATCTACCCCTCTGAGGCCTGTCTGAAGAGGGAAAGGACCAATTTTTTGAAGGCCAATTCCTGCTAAATCTAGGTGGCTGTACTTGTAAGAAATCTTTAACAGTTTGCATGGATTTCACCTTATCCTCCATCTTTTTAATCACCTCTTCAGCTTTTGATCCAAACAAAACATTATGCTGAACAGGAGCATCCAATAATTTAGCCTTTACTTGTTCAGGCAAATTTTGTTCCTTTAGCCATGCATGCCTTCTAATGACTGTGCCAGAGGCCGCAGCCCTACAAGAAGCCTCTAAGGCATCAAATCCACAGTGTAAACAATGCTTCCCAACTTGTTCAGTGGCATGCAATAAGTCATGTAATTCCTTATCATCTGCACAGGCAGAAATGGAAGAAAGCTTTTGTTTTAAAACAGACAAGAGAAATTGCTGGTATTTCAGCATATGAAACTGACAGTTTAAAGCCCTAATAGACAAAGTAGCAGAAGTGTACACCTTTTTGCCCCACCCTTCTAAGGATCGAGAATCCTTTTCAGTAGGAATGGGATTTTTGGCAGAAGTGGCCTTAACTCCCTTAGGACCCTGAGAAATGGTCTCAGGGTCAGCAGAAGGGTTCTTGTATAAAAACTGGTGGGAATCAGGAACCCTGTAATATCTATCAGGCTTAACAGGAGCAGGAGGAAAGGAGTCAGGGGTTAAGTTAGCCTCCGAAAAGGCATCATCCACAATATCCAACACAGGAGGAATAGCCAGGGGTCTATGTTGGGGAAGAAGAAGAAAATCCCTTAGTCTTTTCTTAGATTCCGAATACTCCTGTCCTTCCCAATGGAAATGTTCCCTCATTTCATGCAAAGTTTCCCCAAAAGAGAAATCCTCAGGGGGAGAAGCTGAAGGAATAGATTCCTCAGCATCAAAATCCTCATAAAGGAGGGAAAGAATATTCCTGGTCAGAAGAAGAAACTGAGGAAACAGAGGCCTGATCAGAAGAATCATAATAAACATCCTGCCTTGGCCTTTTATCTGGAGGTGGATGTGAACCTCTAATCATAGTAAGTAAATCCTCCGCCATCTTGAGTAACTGTTTCTGTGACTTGGGAGCCGGTTCAGAAGAGGCCTGTGTTGCAGTCTTTGATTTAGAAGGAGTCTTTGCCTTTGTCTTTGTCTTTGCCTTTATTAGGAGCTGAGTAGGCCTGAAAATCCCTTCGGAAGCCGGTACCTGCACAGCGGCTCCGGACCCATCCGAAGGAGCATTGTCCGAAGGTCCTGCAATAGAAATATTTAAAGGCCTGGTTGGCTCCTCATGAGAGTCCGTTTCGGCCATCGGTTCTGAAATGGCCGACGACAGGAGCTGCAAAAGCGCCTCACTGACGACGGCCGAACCTGAAGCTGGCTCCGCTTGTGCGCTATCATCAGATTTGGACCTCGGAGGCCTGTCTTTATCCTTGCGACGTTTGTGAACTCCGATAGCTGGAACCGTATCCGACGACATTTTGTAGTTAAAGCGTCTGCCGAAGTAATGAAAGGCAAAATCGTACCTTTGCTTAATTGTACGTTGATTGAATCTAGCACAAAACCGACAACTAGCTACGTCGTGATCAGGGCCTAAGCAAGGAATACAGTAAGAATGAAAATCCTTATGAGGTATTTGCTTCCCACATGAAATGCAATTATTAACTTTTTCTGACATCGGAGTGGAGCAAGAAAAAAGTTTCCCCAACGGGGTACTTAGCTTTGAATGGAGAAGAAAATCTTCGGACTGAAGTTTATCAGGTAAAATCGTCAGGAGTCAGCCGACCGGCACTTGCGAACTGCTATCACCGCATGGCAAGAAAGACTGGGGAAGATGGCGTCGGCTGTCAGCTTTATACTCCTGGCACTCTGACGTCAAGGAGCATGGTTGAACAGCCGACGCCGGACCCAGACTTTGGGATTCTGGCCGACCGAGGGCTGCCTGCCGGCAGGGGAGAACCCTACAATCATGACTGCAACAGTGAAACACGATGAACATCTGGTTTTGCATGATGGGTGTAGCAAAAATGTATGCAATGTCCTATCCATTTGGAAATGGTCTGTTTTGAGATAGCCTTTCCTTGTGATACTGTAGCATAGGATACAAAAAGTTGGTCAGATTTTCTGAAAGCCTTAGTTAATATCCAAGTAGTAACGTAGTTGCCTGTGAATGTCCAAGGAATGCAGGAGTCTTTTCTCCTTTGTTCTGTGGATTTGGAAAGAAGGTGGGTAAGTGGATGGTTTGATTTAGAGCCACACTGGATACCACCTTTAGCATAAAGGAGGGGTTAGTTCGTAGAGAAACTCTGTCTTGATGAAAAATGAGGAAATGCTCTACTGCCATTAGTGCCTGCAGCTCTGAGACTCTTCTGGCTGAAGTAATTGCTAGCAGCAGGGCAGTCTTCCATGATATAAACTTTAAGTCAGCTGAGAAAGCTAGCTCAAAAGGTGGCAGCGTTAGTTTTTCCAGAACAAAATTTAGGTCCCAAGTTGGTGTTGGCACTCTCCTGGGAGGCCTAATGTTTTTTGCCCCTCTGAGATACTGCCGTAGAAGTGGATGTGAAAATAAGGGAGGATCCGTGTTGTAGTGAGCTGAAATAGCTGAGGCGTGGATTTTAATAGATGAAAAAGAAAATCCTTTGTGTAACATCGCAGTTAAATATTGTAGAATCTGAGGCATGTCCGGCTGAAGGGTATTTTGGCCTTTAGCTTGGTTCCAGGCGCAAAATCTTTTCCATTTGTCTGAGTAGGCTTTCCTGGTGCTGGGCCTCCTGGCCTCCAGAATGACATCCATAACAGCTTGTGAAAGAGGGGCTGGCTGGTTGCTTAGGTGATTTGCCATGCAGCCAAATTTAAGGTTTTGAGCTGGCTGTGTAGAATCTGACTGCCTTGCTGTGTGAGTAGATGAGGAATTTGTGGTAAAATCCATGGTGGGCCCTGGGCCATGTTCCTTAGTAGTGGGTACCAGTGCTGGTGTGGCCAGTCCGGGGCAATGAGTATCATTCAAGGTCTCTCCATCCTGTCTTTCAGCAGTACCTTTGTGAGAAGGGGCAATGGAGGAAAGGCATATACTGTCAGCATTTTCCAAATGAATGAGAGTGCGTCCACTTTCCAAGCTTGATGGTGAAATGTCCTTGTGCAAAATTTTGAAAGCTGATAGTTTATCTGGGCGCCCCCATTTTTGAGTTATCATTGCAAATACTTGTGGATCCAGTTTCCACTCATGGGGATCCATGATGTTTCTGCTTAGGTCGTCTGCCAATGTGTTCTTTTTTCCTGGCAGGAACTGAGCTTGTAATTGAACTTGGTAAGCCAGTGCTGTGTTCCACAAGGTCATTGCTTGCCTGCATAGAGGGTAGGAAGCTTGCCTGTCCTTATTATAAGCTGTCCTGGATGTAAGAGGTCCTTGAAGGCTGTCAGAGCATTCTGTACAGCTAGCATTTCTTTTTGATTGATGTGCAGATTCCTTTGATCTGCAGTCCATATGCCTTGAACGCACCGTCCTGCCATGTGTGCCCCCCAGGCATAGTCCGATGCATCTGTTGTCATAGTTTGCCTGGCTGGGGGTAAGGTGAAAGGCTGACCCTTGTGAGGTGACATGCCTGTGACCACCATAGAAACTCCTGTTGAAGGCATGGAATGAGAGGTATCATTGTTTCCAATGCTGTGGCTGTGTTGAGTCCATATGCTTTTCAGGTACCATTGTAATTTCCTCATATGCAGTTTTGCAAATGGTATTAGTAGTATGCAAGATGCCATGAAGCCCAAGGCCTGCAGAATTTTTCTTGCAGGGAGTTGGGTTTTTGTTACCATTATTTTGAAGTATTGAGTTAGTTGTTTGTCTGGCATCAGATAAGCCATCTGGGCAGTTGTATTCAAGCTGGCACCCAGGAATGTCATATTTTGTGAGGGCACTAGTTTTGATTTCTTTTCGTTTACTGTGTACCCTAGGCAACTTAGAAGATGTTTTACAAAAGTCAGATGTTGTAAGAGAATGTCCTTGCTTTCTGCTTGGATGAGGCAGTCGTCCAGGTATGGGTAATATTTGAATTCCTCTTTGTCTGCAGTATGCAATTACTGGTGCCAGGCATTTTGTGAAGACCCTGGGTGCAGTAGATAAGCCAAAGGGCAGTGCAGAGAATTGGTAATGGGTTGAACCTGCAATGAAATGGAGGTATCTTCTGCAAATTTGTCTGATAGGGACATGCACTATGCCTCCTTGAGGTCCAACGTTACTAGCCAAGCTTTCTTGCCCAACATGGGAAGAAGCTGCTGTAGTGTTAGCATCTTGAATTTGGGTACTTGCAAGAAGATGTTTAGAAATGAAAGGTCCAAAATGGGTCTCAAAGCATAGTCCTTTCTGGGGACTAGAAAGAGCCTTGAGTAAAATCCTTGCCCTTGCTCCTGTATAGGTACCAGTTGAATGGCTCTCATGTCCATGAGAGCTGTAATTTGTTTTTGTGCCTCTGCCCATTGATTTTGTGGCAAGTTTGGCATTCCTTTTATTCTTGGCAAGGTGTGGAAATGAAATCTGTATCCTTGTGAGATAATGTCTAGGACCCATTTGTCCTTTGTGACGATGCACCAGTTGTCTATAAAAAATGCTAATTTTCCTCCCATGGGAGCTGCCAAGAGATTTTTGCGTGGCAGTTTGAGGTTTAAGTCATTGTGTTTGTCTTCTAGTAGTTTGGGACCTGTCTTCTCCTCCCTTCTGTGTTGCAGTGCCCCATTGGCAAGGTTTGTAAGGGATTTTTGCTTGTCCTCTGCCCCTTGGGCGCCTGTATTTACCCCTCTGTGGTCTGTCAGAAGCTGAAAAGGACCAATTGTTTGCTGGCCAATTTCTGCTGAAGCGTGGGGGTTGTACCTGTAAGAAATCTTTGACCGTCTGCATAGATTTTGCCTTATCATCCATTTTCTTTAAAACCTCTTCTGCTTTAACCCCAAATAAGACATCCTGCTGTAAGGGTGCATCTAGTAACTTTGCTTTAACATGATCAGGCAGAGTTTGTTCCTTTAACCAAGCATGCCTACGTATAACAGACCCAGTAACAGCTGCTCTACAGGAAGCTTCCAAGGAATCAAATCCACATTGTAAAGTATGTTTGCCCACCTGTTCAGCTGCATGCAACAGATCCTGCATTTCTTTGAATTCAGACTGTTGAGGGTGCGTGCTCATCTTTTGTTTTATTTGAGACATTAGGAATTGCTGGTATTTCAGCATGTGAAATTGACAATTTAGTGCTCTCACAGCTAGAGTAGCTGAGGTGTAAACCTTCTTCCCCCACCTATCTAGTGCTCCGGAGTCCCTTTCAGAGGGTACAGGATTTTTAGCCATAGAAGCCTTAGCCCCTTTGGGACCCTGGGAGATTGTCTCTGGGTCAGCAACAGGGCTTTTGTAAAGGAATTTGTGTGAGTCAGGCACTCTATAATATCTATCTGGTTTGGCTGGAGCAGGAGGCAGAGAATCTGGATTTAGACTAGATTCTAAGTAAACATCATCCACGTCTAAAACTGGAGGGATAGCAAATGGTCTGTGCTGGGGGAGTAAAAGAAACTCTCGGAGCCTTTTCTTTGAGTCGGAGTAGTCCTGACCTTCCCTGTGGCTGAGGCAAGAAAAGGTTCCCCAACTGGGTACTTAGCTTTGAAGACTTCGGACTGAAATTCGATTCGAAAATCTCAGGTGTCGGCCGACCGGCACTTGCGAACTGCTTCTTCTTCGGGCACTGCGCGGCAAGAAAGACTGAAGAAAATGGTGTCGGATGCCACTTATATACCCCTGGCGCACTGACGTCAGGGAAGAAGCGACAGCAACCGACACCGGACCAAGACTTTGGAATTCAGGCCGACTGCGGGACCGCCTGACAACAGGATAACCCAAGTGTGATGACTGCAGCAGGGTAACACGATGAACATCTGACCAGGCTTAAAATGGCTCGCAAGGGGCAGCTAGCCACAGCAAACCCAGTACTTACCTATGAACCTTTGCTATTTATTAGCCAACCCATGTTTTATTAGCATGACCTCTAAGCACCTAAGATTGGTTGCTCAGATTTCAGTTCTTTCCCAGCAATCCCAAGTTATTTTCTAGAGACTAAATGGAGCAACAGATACTCTAGTTTTCAGGGTCAATCTTTTTTTGTAGATAATGTTTTCTTAGTTCTGGGCAGCTACAATAAAACACTGCCTTCAGAATAGTATACTCGTATGCCTTTATTTTTTTTTACCAAGCTCAGTAAGAATTGGGCATGGGGTGCCTACAGTAGCAAGTACAGAAAAGTACAGTTGTGTACACTTACCATAACTGTAGATGTTGAGTGTATTCACTGTTGTAGTCATTACATTTGGGTAATCCTGCTTGCAGGTTGCCCTCAGTCGGCCTGAATTCCAAAGTTTTGGGTCTTGCGTCGGTTGCTGTCGCCCCTTCCCTGACGTCAGGTCGTCAGGGGTATAAAAGATGCAGCCGACGCCATTTTCTTCAGTTTTTCTTGCCCCAGATGTCAGGTGCCCCCAAAAGGGTAGGCTATATATATATATATATATATATATATATATAAAACATACATGCACCAAAATAAACTTTACCTTTCTCTATAAGCAAATACACCACATAGGTTGTATAGATCAGAGAAGTAAAGATAAGTTCCAGCAGAAATAAGGGGGATGGCGGGTGGGTAACCTGGACTGCAACAGTGAATACACTCGAACATCTACATTTATGGTAAGTGTACACAACTGTACTATTTTCTTTGTGTTTCACTGTTTCAGTCATTACATTTGGGTAGAGTCCCAAAGCTATGGTTCGGGGGCTGGGGCAAAACAACATTAGGAGCGGCTATGAGGCCCTGCAGAACTGCAGTGGCAAAGCCTGCTCCGGATTTAGAGTAAAGTGGCAGATTGTAATGCTTTGTAAAGGTGTGCACTGAACCCCAAGTAGCAGCCTCTAAAATGTCTTTGGTTGGAACTCGCCTGAGAAAGGCTGCAGAAGTGGCAGCAGCTCTTGTTGAATGTGGCCTAATGCCCTTAGGCACTGGCTTGCCATGCTGAGAGTAGCAGAAACGAATGCAGTGACCTATCCACTTTGAAATAGTCTGCTTGGATATCGCCTTTCCTTGTGATCTTGCAGCATATGCCAATAGTAATTGTTCTGTCTTTCTGAAAACTTTAGTTTTGTCCAAACAGAATCTAAGTTGTCTGTGTACGTCCAAAGAATGCAGAATTTTCTCCCCCTTGTTCTGTGGATTTGGATAAAAAGTTGGCAAATTAATAGTTTGGTTAAGGGCTACACTGGACACCACCTTAGGCATAAATGTAGGGTTTGTCCTCAGAGAGACCCTATCTGGATAAAAAATGATAAAAGGTTCCACAGCCATGAGAGCCTGTAGCTCTGACACTCGTCTTGCAGAAGTTATTGCTAGGAGCAGAGCTGTTTTCCAAGATAAAAACTTTATATCCGCAGTAGCAGCTGGCTCAAAAGCTTTTCCAAGACATAATTGAGGTCCCATGCGGGCACTGACAATCTCCTTGGAGGCCTTAAATGTTTGGCTCCTCTGAGGTACTGCCTTAATAAAGGATGAGGAAAAAAAGTGGTGGCTCTGTATTGTAATGAGCCGAAATGGCAGAGGCATGAATTTTAATTGATGAAAAAGATAGGCCTTTGTCCAGCATCGCAGTTAAGTATTGCAAAATCTGAGGAATATTTGGTACAGCTGTGTCAGTTCCTTGAGCTTGGTTCCAAGCACAAAATCTCTTCCATTTTCCAGCATAAAATTTTCTAGTACTAGGCCTTCTGGCTTCCAAAATGACATCCATCACAGCTTTACTGAGAGGTGTGCTTTCTATGGCTATATTATCCCCCCATGCTGCCAGGTTTAGAGTCCTGAGTTGGCTGTGCAGAATCTGATTGTTTTGTTGGGACAGTAGATGAGGTATTTGAGATAAGGTCCAGGCTGGGCATTGAGACAAGTTCCTTAAGATCGGATACCAGTACTGGCGGGGCCAGTCTGGGGCAATCAGAATCATTTTTGGTTTCTCCTGTCTCACCTTTAGGAGTACCTTGGGGAGGAGAGGCAGTGGAGGAAAGGCATATACTGATAGGTTTTTCCAGATGAAAGATATGGCGTCCACTTTCCATGCTTGTCTGTGATAAGTCCTTGTGCAGAATCTTTTTAGTTGATAGTTGTGAGGGGAGGCAAATAGATCTATGTTTGGGCATCCCCATTTCTTTGTTATCATGCTGAAGACTTGTAGATCCAGGTGCCACTCGTGGGGATCCATGAGGTTTCTGCTTAGTTCGTCTGCCAGAGTACTGTCCTTTCCTGGCAGGAATTATGCCTGCAGATGAAATTGGTAAGTCAATGCTGTGTCCCATAAAGCCATGGCTAGACTGTAAAGGGGGTAAGAATGCGTGCCCCCCTGCTTGCTTATGTACCACATGACCGTGGTATTCTCTGTCTTTATCAGTAGTTGTCCAGGATGAATTAGGTCCTTGAAGGCTGTCAGGGCATTTTGAACAGCTAGCATCTATTTTTGATTGATATGTCGATGCATTTGATTTGTGGACCAGGTGCCCTGAAAGCCTTTTCCTGCCATGTGGGCCACCCAGGCATAATCTGATGCATCCGTTGTTAGGTTCTGTCTGGCTGGGGGTAGTGAGAATGGCTGTCCCTTGTTTTGGTGACAAGCTTTTGCCCACCACTGAAACTCCTGTTGCAAGCAGGGAATGAGAGTAATCATTGTTTTCAGGCTGTGGCCATGTTGTGTCCAGACACCTTTTAGGTACCATTGGAGTTTCCTCATATGCAATCTTGCATATGGAATTAGCAGGATGCAGGATGCAGGATGCCATGAAGCCCAAAGCCTGCAGAATTTTTCTTGCAGATAACTGGGCCTTTGTTGCCATTTCCTTGAAATAGGTAGTCAGTTGCCTTTGTCTGGCGTGAGATAAGCCATCTGGGCAGTTGTATTTAAGCTTGCACCCAGGAATATTATCTCTTGAGAGGGTACTAGTTTTGATTTCTTTTCTTTGACTGTGTACCCTAGGCATGTTAAAAGTCTTTTCACAAACGCCAGATGCTGTAGTAGAATGTCCTTGTTCTCTGCTTGAATGAGGCAGTTGTCCAAGTAAGGACATATTTGTATTCCTCTTTGTCTGCAGAAAGCAATTACTGGTGCCAGGCACTTTGTGAAGACCCTGGGTGCAGTAGATAAGCCAAAGGCAGTGCAGAGAATTGGTAATGCTTTGAACCAGCCTTGAATCTGAGGTATCTTCTGCACGATTGTCTGATTGGGACATGCAGGTATGCCTCTTTTAGGTCTAAAGTGACGAGCCAAGCCTTTCTGCCAGCATGGGCAAAAGCTGCTGCAAGGTCAACATCTTGAATTTTGGTATATCCAGGAAAGTGTTTAGAATAGATAGGTCCAGTACTGGTCTCCATGCTTTGTCCTTTCTGGGTACCAAAAACAGTCTTGAGTAAAATCCTTGTCCCTGCTCTTGCTGTAGCACTTGTTGAAAAGCCCCCATGTCCATGAGGGATGAGACTTGTTTTTGAGCCTCTGCCCATTGATTTTTTGGCAGGTCTGGCCAACCGTTTGCCCAACTCTATAACACACCAACACTTTATTATAAAGCTTTCTGGTCTACACCCTTCATCAGTATAAAGTAATCATACTTATCCATCATTTAAAAAGGAGACACAATTAAATCACATGCTTCAGCCAACCTATCACACTAAACAATAATCAAGTCTTAAAGAAAAAACACTAAATGAATAAAATGCCATTGTAAAATAACAAAATTTAAATAACACATACATTTCATAAATATGCACCTATATTAATATACTATAGACAGTTATATATAAAAATAATAATAAAAAAGAATGTGTATATGTATATATATATATATATATATATATATATATATATATATATATAAATTACCACATTGCCAAAGTGGTTAGAAAGACCTTCTACATAGCCCACCTCATCACGAAGGGTTTCACATCTAGATCAAGAGAGGTAATCATGCCCCTTTATTCATCCCTCATCAGGCCCATCATAGAATACAATGCCCCTTTTGGGAAGTACATTACCCGAGACCTGCAGCAATTAGAAAGACCCCAAAAGTATCTCACCAAGAGGATCAAGGGTCTCAAACAGAAGCCATATGCTGCTCGGTTAAAAAAACTCCAGCTCTACTCAGTTGCATACCGCCTACTCCGAGGCGATCTATGCCTGACATACAAAGCTATGTCAAATCCAGAATTAATGGACATGCTCCACCTCAGTAAATCTAAATCCCTTAGAGCCACACGCTCGAGGGACTTGAACCTCAGCACAGAAATAAATAGAACTTGATGGAGGGACAGGTTCATAACCCAGAGGCTCCCTTCGCTCTGGAATAGAATTCCAGTTCATCTGAGGCAGAGCACCTCACTGAATCTCTTCAAGAAGAATCTCGATAAGTGGATGGGGGATCGTAGGTTTGTCCCAGGGATTACTCCCGTGTCACTACTAGACAGAGGCACAGTAAACTAAACCTTAAAAAGGGCACAGTATACTCAAATCAAGGGGTGGCGTAAGCCATACAGAATCGGGCTAGGCTTATAATTGCCCCAGGGCAGATAGCCTAGTATGAACCTATATATATATATATATATATATATATATATATATATACACACACACACAAACTTACAAAAATGTACATTTAAAAACATATTCTGCTTGAATAGCTACATATATACAAATTCAAACTTACAGTTTCTCCCTTCGCTTTTTCATTAATACAGGTTTTAAGCTAACAGCATTATTCAAACCAGGATTTACGTCAGCCTGTAGCCTAATATTCCACTCAAACTCTTTTACTTCTAGCATCTTATTCATATCACCTTTCCTTATGTCCATTTCCACTGTACTTACTACCCTAAATTTAAACCTATACTTTTCACCCTTATCCACAATGTGCTTACTTAACGCATTTGTTAATATCTTTCTTCTTATATCAGATTTATGCTCTACAATCCTCTCTCTTAACTTTCTAGTGGTTTTGCCCACATAAAATGACACACAGAACGTACACGTAGCCAAATAGACTACTTGTGGCACATTACAAGTTGTTAGAGTTTGCCCTTGGCAGGGTATGGAAGTGAAACTTGTAGCCTTGTGACACTATGTTTAGAACCCATTTGTCCTGGGTTATAATGTGCCAATTTTGAGAAAAAAGTGCTATTTTTCCCCCAAGGGTCCTGCCAGTAGATAAGTGCTTGGTGCAGGCAGGGGGAAGTCATTGGGACTGTTTCCTGTACGGTTGTGATTTGTCTTCTCCACTTTTGGAGGTAGAAGCTCCCCATTGCTTAGACCTGTACGAACCTTGCGGCTGGGATCTACCTCTAGGGCGTCTGGATCTGCCCCTTTGAGGTCTGTCTGACAATGGAAAGGACCAGTTCTTTGTAGGCCAGTGTCTGCTAAACCTAGGTGGCTGTACTTGTAAAAATTCTTTGACCGTTTGCATAGATTTAGCTTTGTCCTCCATTTTCTTTAACACCTCTTCTGCCTTAACACCAAACAAAGTATCATGCTGTAATGGTGCATCTAATAATTTAGCTTTGACATGTTCAGGCAGATTTTGTTCCTTTAACCAAGCATGCCTCCTAATTACAGAACCCGTAACAGCAGCCCTGCAGGAGGCCTCCAGAGAATCAAAACCACATTGCAAAGTATGCTTTCCAACTTGTTCAGCTGCATGCAATAAATCCTGTATTTCTTTGTTTTCTGCACATTCAGAATTTACCAACATTTTCTGTTTAAGCAGAGTCATGACATATTGCTGATATCTGAGCATATGAAACATGCAGTTTAAGGCCCTTTTAGCCAAGGTAGTAGACGTGTAAATCTTTTTGCCCCATCTATCCATTGCCCTAGAATCTCTGTCAGAGGCTGTAGGATTTTTTGCAGTGGAAGCCTTAACCCCTTTGGGACCCTGAGAAATAGTTTCTGGGTCTGCAGCAGGGTTTTTGAAAAGGAATTTATGAGAGTCAGGAACCATGTAGTATCTGTCAGGCTTAACAGGAGCTGGAGGTAAGGAGTTAGGGGTCAGACTAGACTCTGAAAACACATCATCTACAATGTCTAACAGATGGAACAGCTAGAGGCCTGTGTTGAGGTAGTAGAAGGAAGTCCTTGAGCCTCTTCTTAGACTCTGAAAAATCTTGGCTCTCCCAGTGGAAATGCTCCCTCGTGGTATGCAAGGTTTCCCCAAAGCAACAGTCCTCAGGAGGAGAAGCTGAAGGAATGGACTTCAGCATCAGAATCCTTGTAGGGGGGAAGAGAATATTCCTTATCAGAAGAGGAATCTGAGGAAATGGAAACCTGATCTGAAGATTCATAGTCTGTCTCTTGGCCACTTATCAGGAGGGGGGGATGGGCCCCCCTGATCAAGGTAATTAAGTCTTTGGCCATTTTGAGCATCTGTTTTTTGGGCATGGAGGCCTGTCCATATGGCTGGTGAACTTGTTTCTTTGACTTTAAAGGTGCTTTAGTCTTTGCCTTTGAAGCTGTAGTCAGTTTAATGTATAATTGTTTAGGTCTGAAAATACCCTCAGAAGCCGATGCCTGCTCAGTGGCTCCGGACCCATCTGAGGGAATAGTCTCTGAGGCTCCAATACCTTGAGTTTCCAGCGGCCTGACTGACTCCATGTGGGAGTCGCTAGCGGCCTGCGACTCTAAAGTAGCGGGTGTCAGGGGCTGTGAAAGTGCCTCACTGAGAACCAGCGACTGGCTTAGGAGAAGCTTAATCATCGGTTTTGGACCTCGGTTGCCTTTTTCTTTGCGCTTTTTGTGAACTCCGGTAGTCTGATGGCTATCCGACTACATTGTATAATTAAATCTGTGCCCAAAACAGCTTAGTGCAAAATCGTACCGACGCTTAATAGTGCGTTGGTTAAATCTAGCACAAAACCGACAACTTGAAACGTCGTGGTCAGGACCTAGGCAAGGAATACAGTAAGAATGAAAGTCCTTATGAGGTATTTGCTTCCCACAAGAAATACAATTATTAACTTTTTCTGACATCAGTCTGGAGCAAGAAAAAAAAGTTTCCCCAATGGGGTACTTAGCTTTTAATGAAGACTTCGGATCTGAAACACGAACATGAAAATCTCATGAGTCGGCTGACCGGCACTTGCGAACTGCTTCTGCTTCGGGCACCGCGCGGCAAGAAAGACTGAAGAAAATGACGTCGGCTGCATCTTTTATACCCCTGATGAACTGACGTCAGGGAAGGGGCGACAGCAACCAACGCAGGCTGAATGCAACCTGCCAGCAGGATTACCCAAATGTAATGACTGCAACAGTGAAACACAAAGAACACCATTAGTGTGACCATTTTTTACTGCATTTTTGGAGATCATACATCATAGGTGATCACCAGAACTGGTTATCTGATTGAGGGGCAGTCTACAGATGAAAGCAGAGGACAGTTAGGGTGATCACAAGGGCTTGGGGGAGTTGGGGACAGTAAATGTGTGAACACTTCTTTCACTTTCAACATAGCCTAACATCAGAGAACTACACACAAGGTGGCTATAATCAAGGATGCAGGTAGGGAGGCAGGATATAAATGCCAACTTGGGGCAGTAATGTGGTCTGGCTGGCTCATCTAGGGAAAAGTAGGCATCTGTGAATGAGTACAAATTCATTACTTAGGTCAAAATACCATTCACTTTCTTCATTATCCTACTTCATAAAAATGCACAGTAGTAATCATGTCAAAATCAGGTCAAACAAATCCTGTCATATCTCATGTTTGAAAACCTTATCACCTCTACTCAGCATGGCTTTCGTCCCCACCATAGTACCTCTTCTGCTCTCATTTCCTTTTCTAACACCATCTCCTTAGCCAGAGACAACAATAAACTAGTATCCTGCTTCTTCTTAGACCTCTCCAAAGCCATTGACACTGTCTCTCACTCTATCCTCCTCTCTAAGCGTTCTCAACTTAACCTCTCCCGTGCTATTTCCTGGTTTACCAGTTACCTCACTAATAGACATCAATCTGTAAAATGGCTTTCAGCTTTATCTCCCTCTCTCCCCATAAATATGGGTGCCCATCAAGGCTCTATTCTAGGCCCCTTTTCTTTAATATTTTTACTAATCAGCTCCACACATCCTGTCCTCAGTCATCCAGTATGCTGGTGATTTCACTATCATTACCATTGCTGATAACCCCACAGACTTGCTCACCAATACTCAAATCTCATTTAACCTCACTGAAACCTGGCTAACTAATAATCAACTTATACTTAACCCTACAAAGTCAAAACCTGTTCTATTCTTACCCAAATCTCTCCACCATCATAAATCCTCTTTTACCATTTCTTCCCTTAACAACACTTTAATCTCAGCTGAACCCCATACTAAGCTCCTTGGTGTAATCATTGATGACCAACTTAAATTTGATCTACATGTTCATAACTGTATAAAGAAAACCCGCCAAAAGCTTGGCCTTCTTTACTGAAACGAAAAGTACCTCACTCCTAATTCTAGAATCTCTCTTGCCCATGCTTATCTTCATCCTAATCTCTTGTACTGCTTTCATATTCTCACTAATTTACAGTCCTCTCTTCAATCCAAACTTGAAACTACATACAACAAAGTTGCCAGATTTTCAGCCAACATGCCACCAAAATCACATCACTGTTTTTCTCTCCAAACCCTTAGCTGGGTAGAATTTCCAATCCAACTCATATATTTTCAACTTCTCTTAATCCACACTATCCTAAATAGGCCCTCCTCCTGCCCTAGCCTTTCCTCACTATTCTCCCGCTATAACCCATCACGCTCCCTCAGACGTACTGACCAATGCCTCTTACAGATCATTACACTAAAAAATCTCTTGGAAAAAACCTATATAGCTATTTTCCTGCTCTTTCCTGGAATAAGCTTCCCTTGGTCCTCAGAAAGATTATTCATGTACATAAATTCAAGACAACTCTCAGAAATCTCCTATACAGCACATGGAGATGTCATTGTAACCATCCCACCTAAATTTCCTTCCTCCCTCTCTCCTCCTTTAATCTTTTCCCTCCTGTTAATTCTGTTACCTCTACATTATTATGTATCCTTACTTTCTGTTTACCTTACTATCCTCTTCTAGTGTTCTTTACACCCCTCTAATTTACTCTTTCCAGTAACTTAACTTCCTTTATACTAATTAGTTTTTCTTTTACTGCGCTCTATTCCCTTCTAGTTTATAGTCCCTAGTAATCTGATACTATTCTCCCTACTCCCTCCTCTATCTACTCCTTCCCCTCACACTTCTATTTGTAAAAGTAACATATATCAGTAATCACTAACCATCTATAACTCTTCTGCATCTTATACACCTTTGCCTGGACCATATGCTCTTCCATATTTTATTTATTTTATTTATTTTTATTTTATTGCAGTTGGTTTACCAGGATAGTCCATTGGGCCAATAAAGAACCCGTTTTCAATGGAGTCCTGGGGAGAAAAGCTCCAAAAGAAAAAGAACAAAAAACAAAAATGTACATTCAACATTTGGCAGTGACAATCTAGGTACAGAGAGTTATTAATACAATGTAGGCAGAATAAAAGTAAAACTAATCAGATATAGAATAGCTGTATAAACAGTTAATACAATGAGAAAACACATGCTAATAATGGAAAAAAAATAAATAAATGAAACATTAATACAGATTAGAGAACAAGCATAGTAGCTAAATAAAGTAGGATATGATATAGAAGGACATTAAGTAGAGTTAGTTATGTGGGGTGGGTGCAAGAGCATTCCCACTGTGATGTTAGGTGTAGGAAAAGAGAATTTTTGAAGGTAGAGTAGTTAGAGGTGGTACGGATGCGGATGCTTGGTGGAAGGGAGTTCCAGAGGCGAGCGAGGCTGAAGGAAAGAAGGTTTTTGCCTGGGGGATGAGTAGGTTTATGCACTTCTAGCAGATTTTGATTATTAGACCTTAGAACTCTGTTAGGTAGGTGCATTTTAAAAGCAGAGGAAAGGGAGGGACAGAGGGAGGGGTTTAGAATAAGCTTATGGGCTAGAGTTAGTTGAGTGTAAGTTAGTTGATTAGGAAGTTCTAGCCATTTTAGTTTATGGAGGGAGAGACAGTGATGAGCGGAAGACCTATGGCTGGTGGCAAATTTTGCAATTTTGTTATAGCAGGAGGTAAGCTGTTTTTTTAACAAGGACTGAATATTAGTTAGTAGTGGGGCACCATAGAGAAGGGAGGGGATAAGGAAGAAAGTAGAGAGAGTGATTTTAGTGCTGGATGTGAGGTAGGCATTCTGTCTATAGAGCATGCCAAGTTTTTGATGTGTTTTTTTGATGTTTGTTTGCAGGGGGGAGTTAAATTTAAGTTGGTTGTCGATTTGGACCCCAGGTAGTTTGGTCTCTGACACTATTTCGAGAGGTGAGTTGTTTTGGCTAGTAATTAAGAATGTATTCATGTCGGGAGGAGTGCCTTAATGCACGGCCTACCCTGAAAACATTTATTTATTTGACATTTGTTGACCGGGTTAGTCCATTTGAGCTAGTGCCCCTATTTAGTCCCTCACTTGTAGATTTGTCTTCTTGTACTACATCTGTTCATCTGTCCTATCTTTTCCAACTAATTTGTATTATTATACACTAGCCTATTTCTACAGTGAATATAATTTTTGCACTATGATTTTTATCGTCTGTACAACTTGTTCTTTTAAAATGTATACTTTGTAATGTGGAGCTGTCAGAATTGATAATTTATTTTCTTTTTTATACTTCTAAATTTGCACTTTGATTTTTTTTTTTTTTTTACACTTGTATAATTTTTTACTGTGGAGTTTTTCTCCCCGGGTGTCCGCTGAAAAGGGGCACTAGCTCAAATGGACTAACCCGGTCAACAAATGTCAAATAAATAAATGTTTTCAGGGTAGGCCGTGCATTAAGGCAGAGGATAATTACATGATTCATGTGAAGTAATGAATAACAGCTAGTTTGGGGAAGCATGTATACAAGTCTGACATTAGCAAATTAAAATACATTGTTGCCTTCACTTCCTCTGTAAACACGAAAGACATACACAGAACGTGGCTATATTTATGGGTACTGAATAGGAGGGATGCTACATGTAAAAGCAGAAAGCAGTTAAAATGATTATAGATAAAAAAGGTGTGGCTTGTGGGGGGCTGTGCACACTTATGCAACCAGCTTATTGTACATTTTTTATTTTTTCCCCTAACATATTTGTTTGTTTTTCAATTGAATTCTACAGGTTATAGGTCATATTAAAGGTGAGAAAAGTTTTGAAATGATTTATTGTGGTCTCATTTTTATATCACAAAAACCTGGCATTAACAGGGGTGTGTACACTTTTTATATCCACTGCATGTATGTGTATGGATACAACAGCAGAAACTAAAACATGTTACTCAAACAAAAACAGTGTGGAACAAAACAGAAACAAAACAAAATAAGCTCCAAAAGACAAACTACGATAGTCCTTCTAAGATTAAGTGCTTTTGTTCTTTAATATATTCACCATAAAACTTTCTCATAATCTTTTTACAAATTGTTTCCATACCATTTAAATACTCTCCAGGCTTTGCGCCAAAAAACATACATAACCAATCAACTGCCATTCAAAGCACATGTACCCAATGAAATGCAATATTTAAATTAGTTTCAAAAGTCTCAAAAAATAAATATTTCCTGGTATCAGGACCAATCATTATATGCTAAAAACAAGCCAATCAATAGATCCTAATGGCTTTTTTTTACCAGTCAGAAAACAGAACCAGTAACAGAGCTTGATTGCCTTTTTCCGCCAGTCAAGAAATAGTGTTAGAATCCATTGTCAAAAAGTGATGTTCCCAAATGGTTTCCCATCCAAATGTTATCCAGGCTTGATCCTGCTTAGCTTCTCAAGTCAGACGAGATTGGGCACATTTAACTACTGATTTGCTCCCAAAATAAAACATTTCATGTCGATTGCATCATTTAATCCCGGCAGTTGATCCGCCATACATGTTATTTGCTTTCTAGATTTTCAGCATTCCAGACGAACCTTAAAGTCACCTTCTAAATCCTGGATTGCTACAGAGTCAATGACAAAGAATGTCTACTTCTTAAAACTTTCACAAATTAAAGCATGTTTAGCCAATGCACTGTTCGCATTGTGTTTTCTGATGGCTAAATTATGTTTATAGATCCTACATTTTAAACATCTCAGTGTTTTCCCTATACAAAAACTTGAACATGAGTCACTTAAGGCCAAATAAACTACTCCAATGACGTGCAGTCAAACCTTTTCTTAGCAGTAAAAACCATGTTACGAGCATTCAATATAATACTTGAACCATTCACTAAATAGTGTCACTGTTTACATCGTCCACAGATGAATATGCCCATTCTTCCCCCTACTATTGTATTGCCTGTCCGTGTAGACTTTTTTAAGATGATTTTTATATTGTACCTCTTTTTGTAAGTAAACAATGGCTTTGAACCTAGTATCTGAACTAGGTCTCTGTTGCCCAGAATACATTTCCAATTAACTGCCAAGATGATTGTTCATATCCGGAGATACACAAAGGGGAAAGGCATTTCTGAAACCAGCATTGTTATTATTCTGGACTACAGGCATGACTAAAGGATGTGATGACAACTGAAGCTCGACTTTATTTAGGATAGGTCCTGTCCTAGCCATCATGACTAATAACACTTTTTGCTCAATTTTATTTAACCAATCACTGGTGTAACCTTGTTCAAGAAAGTAACCCCTTACAGTAACAAGTACACTGTTGAAACATTCATAGCCACTGGTCAATCTACTAAGTCTGATATACTGACCCTTTACAACAATTTTTTCTTTCACATGCTGTGTTTATGTAGATATTGGACATTGTGTCTTTTTACATGTATGTATATCAACAAGATGGAATAGAAGCCATAAAGGAATATTTGTCATCGTTCTCAAATTTGAATGTGAACACTATAAACACCATATGTTAATTATTATATCTGGTACTGGAGAACATTTTTTCTGTTTTGATGGAAATCATTATAAACAAAAAAATGGTGTTGTGATGGGTGCCAGAGTTGCACCAGCCTTTGCCAACATCCACTATTCAATAAAGTGTTTTTTGTTTTTTTTACCGAAGACACAGTGATGATTTGATTTTCATACGAAATGGAAAAGAGAATGAATTAAATTTGCTTCTCAATGACTTGAATATGAGTACAAGGTTTCAAGTTTTTTTGAAATTCACTAAAGGTAGTTTTCGGCAAGTCAGTTAATTATCTTGATGTGACCCTGGCTTTTGTACACGAGAAGGTATGCATTCAAAGCCAGATTTAACATAAAGGTAGTTTTGTCAACCAATATTTACAAAAACACAGTCTGCACCCTCAGCACATGAAAAAAAAAGTGTTGTAAATGGTCAGTATACCAGACTTGGTAGACTGACCAGTGGTGATGAATGTCTCAGCAGTAAAGTTGTTACTCTAATCGGTTACTTTCTTGAACAAGGTTACACCAGTGACTGGTTAAATAAAATTGAGCAAAAAGTGTTATTACTTGGTTAATAAGCCACTACTCAGATAAAGTCTCTCTATATGCACTTTTATGTATTTTTATTCATTTTAATGTTTTATTAGTTGATATGTCTCTATCTAGTGCTTCTCCTTTAAATCAGTGGCTATTAAGCTAATTGTTTCTTGGGGACTGACAGTGATAGTCTGTTGCTGTTTTTAAAAATCCCAGTGGAGTTTATTGAGTTGTCTGATGAAGTATCTCTGGCTACGAAAGCACTCACCATTTTTGTACTGTGGATTAAACTTTGGAGCTTTATTTGATACTATCTGCTGTGGTCTGATGTTTCCTATATTTTTCTGCAAATACTAGTTGTTTGGGAACCCAATCTGCTCATACCACTTTGTACTTTTTATTTATTATAATAAACACCTTGACAGTTAATTGGAAAAGTATTCTGGGCAACAGGCATGGCTCAGATACTAGGTTTGAAGCCATTGTTTAGTTACAAAAAGAGATTTTAGAAAAGTCTACATGCTCAGGTAATAGAATAGTAGGGAGAAGGATGGGCGCATTAAGGTGCGGACGATGTAAAGAGTGCCGCTACATAGCGAACAGTTCAAGTATTACACTGAATGCTTGTAACATGTCTTTTACTGTTAAGAAAAGGTTTGACTGCACTTCCATTGATCGGGGTAGTTTATTTGGCGTTATGTGACTCATGTTCAAGTTTTTATATAGGTAAAACATTGAGCTATTTAAAGCATAGGATCTATGAACATAATTTATCCATCAGAAAACATGATACAAAAAATGCACTAGTTAAACATGCTTTGATATGTGAAAGTTTTAGGAAGTATACATTCTTTGTCAATAACTCTGTAGCAATCCAGGCTTTAGAAGGTGATTATAAGGTTCACCTGGAATGCTGCAAATATAGATGACAAACAGCATGTACAGCAGATCGACCGGGAGGATTAAATATTATCAACATAAAATATTTTATTTTCGGAGCAAATCATTAGTTTAGAGTAAATGTTCATATCTCTGGAAATACAGAGGTTATGAAAAGTATAAATGGCAAACCCTTCAGGAGAAATGAATTAATGTACAAGTAATGCACACTGAAAAACATGTACGCCACTTCATAGCAGCATATCAAGCCACAGTGGAACTCGGACTGAGAAAATGAAACCGCCGCCATTATTTTACACTCGCTAAGCAGCACTTCTGCTGTTTACCAAGAGCAAAATATATTAAAAAAAGAAAAAAGAAAAACAAAAGTGTGTGTGTGTGTGTGTGTGTGTGTGTGTGTGTGTGCGTGTGTCAGTGAATGCGAGAACAATCAGTAAGCAGCTTAGTGTAAAATCTAAACATATATATATATATATATATATATATATATAAGTATGTGTGTTTCTGTGAGTTTATACATCTGTCTGTGTGTGTGAATGCATACATGAAAGCGAAGAGTGAGAGAGATCCCACACTGGCAGCAGCAGTGTTCAAGAGGTTTATGTGCCTCTCTTCTCTCCAGTAAATGAATAAACCATAATGTGAAGGGAGAACAAAGACTCAAAACAGGAGCATATTCCGGTTTAAAAAAAAAATCAAAGTAGCTGCAACAGGGCTTGTGTTAGTATGCATTTTCTGAAGGGCAAGGGTGTGTGAGTGGGGGAGCGGTGTCTGCGTAACAGATGGAGAGACAGTGTTGTTAGCAGCAGATAACAGATTTGTGTACCTCTCCACCTTTTATCTCAACAAATGTGGATAAAGTCTAAAATAAAGGGGAACAAAGGCTCCAAAATAGGAACAGATTTAAAAAAAATTAAAAAGTAAGTTAAATAACAGCATTTCTGTTAACGTGAATTTTCTGAGGGAAATAAAGTCTGAAAGTCAAATGTATGTCACTATTTAGTGATTTCAATCCCCAAATGACTGGCAAGAAACCATTTCAGCAGTAAGGGACCAGAAAATAAAACAAATATCTAGATATTTTTAAAAATGATACATTCTGGATGTAAAATGCTTCTTCTAACAGCATTTACATATACTACAGCAACTTAGAAACATTAGGTGGAAGAACTATTTTACATCCAAAATATATAAAAAAATAATATAGTAATAAAAGAAATAGAAATAAGTAAAACGCAACAGTTTTACAGACAGCCCATTCTCGAAGTAAAATAATGTCCTCCAGGGAGTGAATTAATGTGTAATTAATGCCCTTCCAGAGGTGTATAGGTCCCTCCGCCTGTGCCATCGGGGCTCACAACACCCCTGGGCGAGCATTAATTACACATTAATGCCCACCCTGTTGGACATTATCACTTGTGTGTCAACTTCACAGTTAAATGGTAGGGTATGCAGTCAAAAGAGATACATTCCACTGGGGCAATGTATGTTCAAAGGCAGCTGTAGCTAGCAATTAAGGCTTTAGAAGTACAATGAAGATAACCGTATATGTTTTGGATTTCTACTTCATGTTTTACAATTGCAATTTAACCACCCCTTACCATAGTTGTAAGATGTAGATGGACGGTGCAGTGGTGCAGCAGTGGCGTTGTTGCCTCACAGCTAGAGGTTCTCAGGTTCGATTATGGGCTGGAGTGCCTTCTTTATGGAGTCTACATGTCCTCCTGCATTCGTGTGGGTTTCTTTTGGGTGTTCTTCCCACGTTTCAAAGACATGCGTCTTGAGCATTTCTCCCTGGGCCTCCGCTGAAATTTGGCTTTGTTCCAAGTCGGACTTTCCTGGTAAACAAATGTTAAATATATGTTAAATAAAAATAAATACATAAATATATAGCTTTACAATAAATTCAGAGAAACATGATCTTTACTTTTTCTCAAGAGGTGAAAATGCAATAAATAAAATCAAAAATATAGCTTGTTTACAAACTAAGAATGAAAGCCAGTGTTTTTTTACTCCTGAAAGCGATGGTTTCTTGCACCTGAAATGTTTGTACAGAAAAAAAGAAAGGGAAGGCTTTACTGTAAAATTTCAACTTAGCACTCAGACTCAAAGTGCAACTATTTTATTATCTTTGTACTTAAAAGCACAACTGAATATTCAAATTGTAGCTCAAAAGATTCTGAATATCAAACTGCTCACACCTATAATCCTGTACCAATATCATCAATACGCTGGAATGTTTAGAGGCAACAAATAGAATTGTTTCTTCAGTAAATCAATATTTTATTGTAAGAGTAATAAAGAGTTTTACAACTGTAATGGAAATGTAGTGACAGATGGAATTTCTAATATTTGGTGATATAAGTTAAATGGCCACATTCACAAGGGTACCATGATGTGTGCAAGGAGGTGTACACTTCACAGTACTCTTTTAATATTCAGCAAGCACCCTTACACAGTGCTGCACAGTCCTCTACCACAAAGGTGTGCAAGCATGGCCCTCCACCACAAAGATGTGCGGCCACACAAAGGGCTGACTCCATGTTGTGCTGAATGCAAAAAAGGCATTCCAGGGGAGAGGCATATGCTAATTAGCCATGTACATTCTCCCTGAAATCACCTTCAGGATGGCATCCACATGACAAAGTGATTCAAGAAACTGCTTGGCCATGGAGATCAGCATGGCCATCCCTTTCACTTCAAGGAGCAAACACAGTCAAAAGGCCACACCCAACTGCCGAACACGAACTCTGCGGTGGTGGGGTGACACCAGGGCTTATATTAAAAGTGTCATAACAGCAAAAACTTCAAAACACAGACGGGGGATGGGAGTGGGGAACCACTGGTCATCAGGGATCAGTGTCTAAAGTACTACACTGTACTGGCATCAACATTATTATGGTGACTGAGGGTGGGGGGATAAAGTATTCCCTGACATCAAGTGTAAGTGCCATGATGGCAGTAATGTTGTCACTACGGGGATTGGGGAACACAGAGGAAACAACTACACCACTGGGAATACTTTAAGTGCTGTGATGGCACCAATGTTACCAGGGAAATTGGGGGACCACAGGACACCATGGAGGTAGTGCCATACTGGCACCAACATCGTAATGGGGATCAAAGACTGACAGAGAAAGTAGACCACTAGGGCCTAATACCTATATGACATAAAGGCACTGTAATATCATGGAGATGGGGGAACCACAAGAGAGTACGGACAGGTACAGAGACTGTGATGGGTGGGTGGGTGATTGTGTGGTGTGTGTGTGTGTGTGTGTGTGTGTGTGTGTGTGTGTGTGTGTGTGTGTGTGTGTGTGAGAGACTGGAGAGGGATTCCTCTGCTGATATGAGAAGCAGGTCACTACCATAACATACAGATCAGTCATGCTCTGCATGTCGTGGTAATAAAAGCAGTTCAGGAAACCTGCAAATTAGATGACCATGTGGTCTTACCTCATTGCGGATTTGCGGCTATCATGTTTCTGAATCACAGATTGGCATGTCACACTGGAAACGGTTTTCTAGCTTGAGATGCTTTAATGAATTACCGGGAATGTCTGTAAAGAGCAGCTAATGCAGCACTAGCCCTACTGGAAAACTCTGCTTTAGACAGCCAACAACATTTTTTAATCAAGAAGAATCAATTATTAAAACAAAATTCTCTCCCTCTTTTCCTAAGATTCGCAATGATGAGTACACGCATGACCAAATACCCCACAGTGGTTGCTAGTCTCTTTCATAGTCACTCAGATGCACTGGGTTGTAAGTCATTTATACCATGGTCTTACTCTGGTGAATACACCAAATTATAGACTGGAACAATTAAACACATCTCTGTCACATTTTCTCATAGTACAGTTGTGCAAGTTGCACTTACCCATAACAATACTTGTTTGAATTCCTCACTGTTGCAGTAGCCTTTAGGCTACACAGGTTGTGCCTTGCCCAAGAAGCAAAAACCAGTCAGCTTCCAAAAGCTCTGGTATCTCCCACTTCCACTCTGAATACTGACTGGTCAGCCCTGAGGAGGGAAAAATTAGCAGAGTGGAAAATCTTTATGTCTTTCTTGCTTAAAAGTTAATCAGCAGTGTACTCATAACTATACACAATACTAGGGGATTGAGGGTGGGTGTGGCTACTGCAACAGTGAGGAATTTGAAGATCTACTGTTAAGGGTAAAAGCAGCTTACACAACTGTAATATGTTCGTCACTCCCACTGCTATAGCAGTTTTTAGGCTGTATGGGTTGATTACCAAAGCCTATCTAACTTGGTAGGAGGAAGGATATAAACCCAGGAGCTCCTGGAGAATGATCTTTGCAAAGCCTGTTCTGGATCTAGAAAGAATCAAGTTTGTAATGCCTTCTAAAGGTATTATAGAAGATCACAAAGCTACCTCCAGAATGCTTCTAAAAAGTGCACTTCTTTTGAAGGTGCCATTGAAGAAGACAAGGCACACCTTGATGCCAGCTGGAATAGGTTTAGCATAGTGCATATAAACAAATGTCAACAGCCAAGAACAACCATCTGGAAAAAGTCTGTTTTGATACAGGTTGTCCATTTTTAGTCTCAACATTAGAAATAAATAGCCGATTTTCTTAAGGACTTGGTTCTGTCAAGAGCTGGAGCTGCCTATGCATGTCCAGAGTATGTAGAATCCTCTCTCACTGGCTCATAGGGTCAGGACATGTCCTGATTCAATGTAAATTCTGAAATAACCCTGGGCGAGAATTAAGGGCTTATTCTTAATAACAGTCTATCCCTATTACGGAAGGACAGATAGGGTTCACCCACCACGAGACCTTGCAACTCAGAAATTATTCTTGCAGACAGTACAGCAAAAAACAGTCTTCCACATAATGTACTTTAAATCTTTCTCATGTGCAGGTTCAGATGGAGATGTGGTTAACTTTTCCATCAGAAAGTTAAGATTCCAAGAAGTAACAACCTGTCTACATGGTAGTCTCAGGAGTTAACACTCTCTTCAGAAACTGTTTTACTAAAAACATTGAAGAAAGTGGAGGAACCATGAGCAGACATAATGAAATGGCCACAAGATGTACTCTGACAGAGGAGTACAAAAAGACAGGTGCTAGTCACTCACACAACTATTTTAGCAGCAGTCTGTTTTGAAAGGAATCAAAATAGGTCTACTTGAGGTGTTCCCCACAATTGGATCAGTTCCTTGGTGATATCCCTTGTTCAATTTCCATTCGTGAGGATCTGTCCTGGTCCTGCTCAGCTTGACAGACTATGTTTTGCTCTGGCAGAATGCAAGATTCTTGGAAGTTTAAACAGTGATGAAGATCTACTTCCCAAGCCACCACAGCCAGCAATCATAGAGGGTACACTATCATGTGCCATCTTGACTGTTGAGAGATATCACTGTGGTGTTGTCTGTAATCACTGGGAGAGGCACTGAGACCATAGATGAGGATTTTAAGGTATGAGTCACCGTCAACATCTATTATATTTATATAAATTGGTTTGTCTGAAGAATTCCACAAGCCTTGCACATTTAACAGCACTGAAACTGCTCCCCAAGCAAAATCTAATATGTCTGTGGTACACATTGACCTGGAGTTTGAGGAGGAAAGGGGAGACCTGCATTTGCTTGCATCTGTAGCCTCCACCAGTCCAGTTCTCTTTTTACAAAGCCCAATACTGGTATCTGAAAATAAAGAGGATGCAATTGTTGGGTGTGCATGCCTGCTTTTTTTTTTTTTTTAAAGCTTTGAATTGTTCTCATTTGTAACCAGGCAAGAAGAATCATTACAATCACAGATGCTATGAACCCTGGAATCCCATGAAATAAGAAAGAGTTGAGAAATTAAGGAAGATTTCCAGATTGCAGTCCACATTCTCCAGCATCAAAAAGGCCTTTTGCTGCAGAGTCTCTAGAGATATTAGAAAGAAAATCCTGTGCGACAGGATCAGGAGGATTTCTGAATGTTTACCTGTGAACTCAGATTGGTTAAAAGAGATGGAAGCAATGAGAAGGACTCTTGACATCCGAACAAAGACTTTGCAAAAATAAGTAATCTAAATAAGGGAAAATGTAAGTGCCATTTGGCCTGGAATGAGTTACGACTGGAGCTAGACACTTTGTAAACATCCTCGGAGCAGCAGATAACCCAAAGGGTAAGGCAGGGAACTGATCGCCACTCAGACACAGAAAATAGTACAGTTTTGTACCTACCATAAATGTAGATGTTCGAGTGCACATACTGCTGCAGTCATTACACTTGGGTTATCCTGCCGTCAGGCGGGTCCTCGGTCGGCCGAATTCCAAAGTCTTGGTCTGGCGTCGGTTGTCGTCGCTTCTTCCCTGACATCAGAGCGGCAGGGGTATAAAAGAGGCAGCTGACGCGATTTTCTTCAGTTTTTCTTGCCCCAGATGTCAGGTGCCCCCAAATAGGCAGGCAATACATGATGTTATGCAAACTTACATAAGTAGATAAAACCAATCAGTAGTTGTAAGCAAATACACCATATAGGAGTACCCCAAGTTGGATGTATGCTGGAGGTGTTTGTCATAAGCCCTGTCCTGAGAGGGGATGGAGGGAGGGAAACCTGGACTGCAGCAGTATGTGCACTCGAACATCTACATTTATGGTAGGTACAAAACTGTACTATGTTCATCGTGCCATACTGCTGCAGTCATTACACTTGGGTGAATCCCAAAGCTATGGAAGGGTGGCTGGTATTAGGCTGAATTAGGAGGGGCTAGTATGCCCTGCAGGACTGCAGTGGCAAAGCCAGCTCTAGATTTAGAGTATAGTGGCAGGTGGTAGTGCTTGGTAAAAGTGTGCACTGAACTCCAAGTAGCTGCTTCCAAAATGTCCTTGGTTGGGACCCCCCTGAGATATGCTGCTGAGGTAGCTGTTGCCCTGGTGGAGTGTGATCTGATGTATCCTGGCACTGTTTTCCCATGAAATGAATAGCAAAAGCGAATGCAGTGGGCTATCCATTTTGAAATAGTCTGTTTGGAAATAGCCTTTTCTTGAACACCAGCAGCATAAGACACAAAAAGTTGTTCAGATTTTCTGAATGACTTTGTCCTGTCCAAATAGTATCGAAGTTGTCTGTGAATGTCCAAGGAGTGAAGTAGTCTCTCCCCTTTATTCTGGGGGTTTGGATAAAAGGTAGGTAAATGGATAGCCTGATTCAAAGCCACACTGGATACTACCTTTGGCATGAAGGTAGGGTTGGTACGTATAGAGACTCTGTCCTGATGGAAAATGAGGAAAGGTTGCACTGCCATAAGGGCCTGTGGCTCCAAAACCCTGCGTGCTGAGGTAATAGCCAAAAGCAGAGCTGTTTTCCATGACAAGTATTGCAGTTCTGCTGAGGAGGCAGGTTCGAAAGGAGGTAATGTCAATTTTTCCAGTACGAACTTAAGGTCCCAAGATGGAGCTGGTGGATTTCATGGGGGCCTTATATTTTTTTGCCCCTCTGAGGAACTGTCTTAGTAAAGGATGTGAGAATAAGGGAGGATCCGTATTGTATTGTGCTGAAATAGCTGAGGCGTGGATTTTGATGCATGAGAAGGAAAGGCCACTGTTTAACATGTCAGCTAGGTACTGTAGAATCTGAGGTATATTTAATATTCAAGGATTTAGGCCTTTTGCTTGGTTCCATGCACAAAATCGCTTCCATTTGCCTCAGTAAGTCTTTCTGGTACTGGGTCTCCTGGCCTCCAAGATGACATTCTGGACCTCCTTTGAGAGGAGTGTAGATTGATAAGTTAAGGTATTTTCCATGCAGCTAGATTTAGTGTCCTGAGCTGACTGTGGAGGATCTTGTAATTTTGCTGAGACAACAGAAGTGGGAATTGAGGTAGGATCCAAGGTGGTGAATGAGACAGGCTCTTTAGGAGCGGGTACCAGTGCTGACGAGGACAGTCCGGAGCAATGAGAATCATTTGTGGCCTCTCTGCTCTGACTTTTAGTAAAACTTTTGTCAGTAGAGGTAGAGGTGGGAAGGCATAGGTTGTCAATGTTGTCCAACTGAAAGATAGAGCGTCCACTTTCCAGGCCTGTGGATGATAGGTCCTTGTGCAGAATTTTTTCAGCTGGAAATTGCTGTAGGAGGCAAATAGATCTATGTCTGGCTGTCCCCATTTCCATGCTATCATTGGGAATACTTGAAGGTGTAACTCCCACTTGTGAGGATCTGTCATATTTCTGCTTAATTTGTCTGCCAGAATGTTTTCCTTTCCTGGCAGGAATTGCGCTTGTAGTTGTACTTGTAAGGCCAATGCCGTGTTCCACAGGGTCATTGCCTGTCTGCACAGGGGGTAGGAATGCGTGCCTCCCTGTTTGTTTATGTACCACATAACTGTGGTGTTGTCTGTTCTTATTAATAGTTGACCTGGATGCAATAGGTTCTTGAAGGCTGTAAGAGCATTTTGTACTGCTAGCATCTCCTTGTGGTTGATGTGAAGGTGCATGTGTTTTTGAGACCATCTTCCTTGAATGCATTGACCTGCCATGTGTGCTCCCCAGGCGTAGTCTGAAGCATCTGTTGTGATGGTTTGATTTGCTTGAGATATGCAGAAAGGGAGACCCGTGTTTCTTTGGCATGCTTGAGCCCACCACAAAAAAATTCCTTTTGAAGGCATGGAATGAGTGGTATAATTGTTTCCAGGCTGTGTTTGTGTTGAGACCATAAGTTTTTCAGGTACCATTGTAGTTTCCTCATATGCAGCTTTGCAAATGTTATTAGTAGAATGCAGGACCAAAAGCCTGCAGGATGTTCCTTGCAGTAAGCTGGGTTAAAGTTGTCATTTTTCTGAAGTATTGAGACAGTTGCCTTTGCTTGTCTGGCATGAGATAAACCATCTGGGCCATTGTATTTAAGCTGGCACCCAGGAATATTATCTGTTGTGAGGGTATCAGTTTTGATTTCTTTTTGTTTACTGTGTACCCTAGGCAATTTAACATTTTTATTACAAACGCCAAATGCTGTAGTAGAATGTCCTTGCTGTCCGCTTGGATCAGGCAGTCATCCAGATATGGGTAGATTTGTATTCCTTGTTGTCTGCAAAATGCAATTACTGATGCCAGGCATTTCGTAAATACTCTGGGCGCAGTAGATAAGCCAAAGGGCAATGCAGAGAATTGATAATGCGTTGTACCTGCAAGAAATCTGAGGTATCTTCTGCAATCTTGTCTGATAGGGACATGCAGCTATGCCTCCTTGAGGTCCAACGTTACCAGCCAAGACTCCTTGCCCAACATGGGAAGAAGCTACTGTAATGTGAGCATCTTGAATTTTGGTACCTCTAAGTACGTGTTCAGGATAGATAGGTCTAAGATGGGTCTCCAGTCTTTGTCCTTCCTTGGTACCAGAAATAGTCTTGAATAAAAACCTTGACCTTGTTCTTTTGTAGATACCTTTTGAATTGCTTTCATATCCATGAGAGCGGAAATTTGTTTTTGTGCCTCTGCCCATTGATTTTGTGGCAGGTTTGGCATGCCTTTCATTTTTGGAAGGGTATGAAAGTGGAATCTGTAGCCTCTGTTTATGATGTCCAGAATCCATTTGTCCTGTGCAATAATGTGCCAATTGTCTGAAAATAAGGCCAGTTTCCCGCCCAAAGGTGCTGCCATTGAATGTTTGTTTGGCAGGCGTAGGGGGAAGTCATTGAGCTTGCTTCCTGAATGGTTGAGGCCTTTCTTCTCCACCTCCTGGAGTTGTTGTTTGCCATTGTCTAGGTCTGTAAGAACCTTGTGGTTGTCCTCTACCCCTGAGGCGTCTGTACCTACCCCTTTGGGGTCTGTCTGTGGTTGGAAAGGACCAGTTTTTTGATGGCCAGTTTCTACTGAAGCGAGGAGGTTGTACCCGCAAGAAATCTTTAACTGTTTGCATAGATTTCGCCTTTTCTTCCATTTTCTTTAAAACCTCCTCTGCTTTGACACCAAATAATACATCCTTTTGCAATGGTGCATCCAATAACTTTGCTTTTACATGATCTGGTAAGGTTTACTCTTTTAGCCAAGCATGTCTACGTATCACAGAGCCGGTGACAGCTGCTCTACATGAGGCCTCCAATGAATCAAAACCACACTGTAAAGTATGTTTTCCCACTTGTTCTGCTCCATGCAATAAATCCTGCATCTCTTTTAAATCTGGTTGATCTGTTTGTGTCATCTTAAGTTTCAATTGGGAGATCAAAAACTGCTGGTATTTTAGCATGTGAAATTGGCAGTTTAATGCCCTCATGGCTAAAGTGGCAGAAGTATACACCTTCTTCCCCCATATTTCTAATGCTCTGGAATCTCTTTCAGAAGGTAAAGGATTTTTTGCAGTAGAGGCCTTAATCCCCTTAGGACCCTGTGAAATGGTTTCTGGGTCAGCAGCAGGGCTTTTATATAAAAACTGGTGGAAATCAGGGACCCGGTAGTATCTGTCTGGTTTAACTGGGGCAGGAGGCAAGGAGTATGGATTCAGACTGGCTTCTGCAAAAACATTATCCAAAATATCTAAAACCGGAGGAATAGCAAGGGGCCTATGCTGAGGAAGAAGGAGAAACTCCCGGAGCCTTTTCTTAGAATCTGAGTAATCCTGTCCTTCCCAGTGGAAGTGTTCCCTCAAGGTATGCAAGGTTTCCGCAAAAGAATAGTCCTCTGGGGGGGAAAACCGAGGGAATTGATTCCTCTGCATCAGTCTTCATAGGGAGAATAGGAGTAATCCTGGTCCTCAGAAAAACCTGAGGTAATGGAAGCTTGATCTGAGGAAGGGTAGTCTTCCACCAACCTGGGTCTTTTTTCTAAGGGGGGCTGGGAACCCCTGATAAGAGTAATTAAATCCTCAGCCATCTTGAGGATCTGCTTTTTAGGCATGGGCTGCTGAGAGGGGGTCTGAGGACCCTGTTTCCTAATTTTCATAGGAGCTTTAGCTTTTGAGTAAGATTTAATGGTAATAGAAGTAGGCTTGAAAACGCCTTCAGAAACTGAAGGCCTAGCTAAATTTTCTGGTTCCCCGCCAAGAGTGGCGTCGGTGTCTAGAGAGGTAATCGGCTCCGGAGCAACTTCAGATTGAGAGGTCGCCGGTAAAATAAATTCAGCGGTAGTCAGGGGCTGCGAAGGTGCCTCACTGAGAACCGGAGATCCGGCGGCAGGCCTAAGCGTGGTCTCGGTATCTGGTTTGGGCCTCGGATGCCTATCTTTATCTTTGAGTTTTTTCATTAAGCCTGGTGTCGGAATATCCGACGACATGCTGTAGTTACATTTTTTGCCAAAATAATGAAGGGCGAACTCTGCCCGACGTTTTATAGTGCGTTTATTGAACCTAGCACAAAAGCGGCAGCCTGAGATGTCGTGGTCTGGGCCTAGGCAAGGAATACAGTACGAGTGAAAATCCTTATGCGGTATTTGCTTTCCACAAGAAATGCAATTATTAACTTTGTCTGACATCGGTCTGAGGCAAGAAAAGTTTCCCCAACGGGGTACTTAGCTTTAGAGAAGACTTCAGCTGAAATCCTTTTCGGAAATCTCAGGAGCTGGCCGACCGGCACTTGCGAACTGCTTCTGCTTCGGGCACCGCGTGGCAAGAAAGACTGAAGAAAATGGCATCGGCTGCCTCTTTTATACCCCTGCCGCTCTGACGTCAGGGAAGAAGCTACGACAACCGACGCCGGACCAAGACTTTGGAATTCGGCCGACCGAGGACCCGCCTGACGGCAGGATAACCCAAGTGTAATGACTGCAGCAGTATGGCACGATGAACATCTGAAAAATTTCCTAAAACCTTTAGCTATGGGAATGTGATGGCATGGTCCAACATTACCATAAAGCTTCCAACTAGAATGAGAGTTAATGGACTCTGAAGGAGCAACACCTTGAATTTTGAAACTTCCACATACAGATTTAGGAAGAAAAGATCTTGAACTGGTCTCCAAGAAGATTCTTTCTTTGGCACCAGAAATATTCTAGAATAAAAGACATTGCCCTTTTGATTTAATGGTACAAAATCTATGACTCCTAGGGTAAGCAAGTTTTAAAGAAACCTGAGAAAAATATTCTGGATAGAAGGGTGAGAAGGAATTCCCCCTGGAAGGTGGCATCTGCATACAGTGCCAGCTGTAACCCTCCTGAACCACATTTAGTACTCAAGTGTCCAAAACAATCTTTTTTTTTTTTTCCAAAGGAGGATGTAAAGAGCCAGTTTCTGGAACAAATGAGAGAGAGAAACAGAGGGGGGGGGGGGGGCAGGAGAGACAGGGACGGGGGGTTGAATGCAGACAGTCATTTTGAAGCATTAGACAGTCCCATTTTGGAAGCAATTGTTTCTTATTGCCCCCATCCTGCTGTCGCTTTTTTTGCTCTCTGTTTGACAGAAGCTGTGAAGGCCTGCCAGTTTTTTCTTTTTAAAATGGAGAGGATTTGGAAGATTTGTAAGGAGGGGCTTTCTTTTTCATCAAATCGTTTGAGGACCTGATTAAAAGAAAGACCAAACAAAACCTCCATATTTAAAGAATACAAATTTCAGACTATACATCATCAGCAAATGTTTGGTTACACAGGCATATCTCCTCAAAACATTAGCAGTGGCCCTAGACACATTATCTGCATAATCATCCAACCTCTTAGAAACAATAGGATTCAAAAAGACACTACCCTCTGAAGGAAATGTGGCATAAAATTCTCTCAAACTGTCTGTGTAACAGAATAAAATTTCACGTGTGTATAGTAGTTAAGTATTCTATAAGCTAAACTGGAAGAAAAACATTCTCTTCCTGAAAATGTCCCATACCTTACCTTCCTTGTCCATAGGTGAGGGATAGGTAATGAATAACAGTCGGTTACAAGCTGGCTAAGAGGAAGTGATGGGCACTGGCTGGGTCAGACCTAGGATGAGAAAACAAAAATGTGTCAGTTTGAGGTACTTCATAAAGTCTGTCTTTTAGGGACTGAAGGTTCAAAGTCAGGGTTATTACTGATAGCATTAAACACATCCTCCAAAGCAGGCAAAATTGGAGGGACACATGTAGAATGAAGTATATCCACTCGTATCATGTCTTAAAATTTCTGAAATTCGGGGGGCTCCACCTATTCCCATAAAAATACTTCATCTTGTAAATAGTCTTAGAAAATTAAATTGGAGGGGGGTATGGACCAAGTTTCCTCAGAGTCCGAGTTTTGTCTAGTAAGCTTTCAGAAGTAGCCTGTCTCAGTACATGTCAGAATCCTACGACAGTTTCTCCTCGAGAATTTCTTTACCAGCACTGCCCTCAGCTAAGGATTTCTGAGTATTAGGATTAACAGCCTCTAACAATTGCCTGGCTAAGGTAAGAAAATCATGTTTTCTAACACCATGCCTTCAAATGAAAAATGTCTTACCCCCACCCTTTTTGCTTTACAGGTAATACTGTGGAAGACGACTTGTTAGGAAATGGGACTTCAGCCCTGACATGAGGTCTCTTTCCCAGTCACCCTGAGAAGCATCTTCAGAGTGTCTCCCAGAACCAAAGAGGAAGAAGGTTCCTCCATACCCAAATAAGACAATGGAATACATGAAGAAGTGGCTGACCCAAGTCCATTGCTGCTGAAAGGACTGCACCAGAGGAAACCAGAAAAGCAGGTGAGTGGTCTGAGGAACAATGTTTGCCCACTACAGCTTCATCTACCAACACCTGAGGGCATGGCAAGGGCTCTTTATAACATTATTTCTTATTTTTGCCACTGTCTGACTTCCTCAGGATGAGCTTATCCCCATCCTGTTCCTTCCATAATTTGCTGCAGACCATGTTCACCAGTTTGTCTGTGGGAGGCACTACCCATGCTCCACGGGAAACAGAATGATAGGCCTCCAGTAAGATCATTCTTACTGATTATTCTTTCATAATTTTCAGGATTTTGCTAAAGGATGTGTCCTCTGGAGGGGATGTGGGGAAGACCCTCTTCATCCAGATACGTTTCCAAGCTGGGGGACTCCGATGGGGAGTTTTTTTTGCATGTTCTTTTCCTTAGGGAGCTGCAGTAGAAGTCATTGTCCAACCTTTCCTGGAAGAATGACGCCAGGAACTCACCAATACGAACCTAGTTATCTGGTCTTGAGAGAGCCTGGATGATGATCAGCTCAAGTTTCCAGCTTCTGCGGTATCTCAGGATAGAGTCAGTAACAAGTACACAATGGATACAAATGAACTAGATGCTGCCATGGTTGCCACTAAAACAGTCAGAGTCAGAACAATCACTGTTGATGAACTAGAGGTCAGTGTTCATGTGGAAAAAACAACACTGACTGCAGTTGCTGAGACCTTCAGAGATGAAGACAAGCCAGGAATACTTGGTTCCAAGGAGTTGAATGTCAAACAATCTGACATTGAGAAGGTCAACATAGCCATAGATGCTGACCTTTCAGTTCCAAATTTCAGGTACTAGTCACCAACGACAACTGATGCAGGGTGACACAGTGGTGCAGCGGATAGTGTTGCCTTCTCACAACAAGAGGTTCCCCATTTCGATATACGGCTGGAGTGCCTTCTGTACGAAGTCTGTACGTCCTCTCGGTGTTCACATGGGTTTCCTCTGGGTGCTACGGTTTCCTCCCACATTCCAAAGACATGCAGTAGGTGACATGGAAACTCTAAATTGGCCATAGGTGTGAAGGTATGTATGAGTGTGAGGTTTGAAAGAACTACTGAGGCAGGGCTAGCCACTCAGTGGTATAAACCTTGGCTCTAGATGATTGTCACTGGTGAAGTGGTACCCTGACCCCATGTGCAAAATGGGAAGAAGGGACTGTGGATGGATGGATGAATTGCCACTGGAACCATTTCAGTTGCAGGAGATGTAAAGTCTATCCATACAGAGGAACACCCTATAACACCAAGAGATGAAGCCATCACTACTGGTGCAGATACTGCGCCTGGAGCTGGAGTGGTAGTACAAGACACCTTGGTAGCCTCTCAGTCCACGGTAACCACGGATGGATCAGAAATGATACTGTATTGAATTTTGGCCTTGAAAAAGGCTGCCATCATATCCTCCTAAATAATCTGTGAAGGGCTCCTAAGAGATCTGTGAAACTGTAATGAAGCTGCTGAAGGGAGACTTGAGAAAAATCAGTCAAGAAATCTCTTTCTCAGAAGAGAAACTACCCATGTACCATCGACTCTACCATGGTACCAGAGGGGTCCCCCTCAAGGGTGGGGAAGGTGGTTCATCTGTGGTGGGGACACCACGTTTCTCCCTGGGGAAGGGGAATGAAGCTCAAGGAGCTTTGGAAAAGGTGCGTTTCGCCAATAATGAAGGTTTCTCTGTCTTTCTTCTCTCCTTTCTTTTGGCTAGCACCAAGATACTGTGGCATTCCATTAGTGCATAATCTGATGGAATAATGCCTTTAAAAAAGTTTAGTTTTTCCTTTCCAACAAAGAGTGGGCACTGAAATTCCTAAAAGTATAATCTCTTCTCAAATGAGCAGCCCCTACAGATTAAGCACAACTCATTTCGTGCCTGCGGCATTTATATTTTTTAAAAACACTCTTACTCTCCTTTTCTAGTAATAAGAATATCTCAAAGCACACACTCCAAGAAAAAGTGATAAAGCTAGCTGAGTGGGCTTGCGGTCCAAGCACAACAGGGGAATGGAAAGTGAGGGAAGAGAGAGAGGGTCAAAATGTGGTCAAAAGCTAGAAAAGTGCTAAGGAAGTATAGCAAACCTAACTTCTATCAATATATTAGAAGATGCTCAGAGAAAACATGCACTTAATTGTGCACAAAAGGTGTTATTCTCCATAATGGGCACATGGGTATTCAGAGATGTAGTCAAAATGGTGGCAGAGCGATATGGTGAACCAGAAGCAGTAGAGGATTATGGGTAGGGTGGAGCTTCAGTTTGTGAGGAGTTCATTGCCGTTAATACAGGGCATCAAGGCACCTGTCCGGATGTTCCAGTATTAGGACATGACCCGAGAAATAACTGGTTACCTTTCTCCATATACCTCTTTCCCAGTTATCACAGTTGCCACAAATGCACTCATTCTTATAACATGACACAAACTGTACAAGAAATACTCCTTGTTTATCATATTTGCAAACCTCCAATGAAAAGACAACTAATATGTTTGACTTAGTCAACCCAGTTCAAAACACCATCTTTGTAATGACAAAATTTTAACAATCTAGACTGCCCTCTTTGCCTTAAGAACTCCATTCACATTTAGAGACTTCCTCAGAGCCTTGAATTCTGAAGTTATTAACTGCTGATCAAAAAACATACCTGCCCAAATGTCTCTAATGCTAAGTTATGTACATCATGTGCTTTCCACTTTAACCCACAACATGGCATTACACTGGTCATGAAGAAAATTCAGCTCTGCCATTTCACAAACTCTGATGTCCCACCAGCAAGCCTGGTGGGTGTCTCAATTCAACCAAAAAAAGAGTTACCAATGTCCTTAGTATTAAAACCATAATAACCACTACCCTTTGACCCTGCCATTTCAGACCAGACCACAGCCTCTCCTGTGACCATAGCTGGTCTCCTACCCTCTTGTAGACCCTTCCCTTTCACTCTTACTGGTACCCCTCTGTCACAAATCACTCCTGACACTTCTCCACCCACTCCATCCGGCCTGTACTCTCTTCTTCACCTCTCTTCCACACTCACCATTACTCTGAAGCATTGATCCCAAGTATTTAAACTCATCCACCTTCACCAACTCTACTCCCTGTATCCTCTCCATTCCTCTATCCTCCCTCTCATTCACACACATATATTCGGTCTTATTCCTACTGACCTTTATTCCTCTCCTCTCTAGAGCACATCTCCACACTTCCAGAGTCTCCTCAACCTGTTCCTGCTCTCACTACAGATCACAATATCATCTGCAAACATCATAGTCCATAGGGACTCCTGTCTGATCTCATCTGTCAACCTATCACAATTCCAAATAAGAAAGGGCTCAGAGCTGATCCTTGATGTAATCCCACCTCCACCTTAAAAACATCCGTCACTCCTACCACACACCTCACCACTGTCACACTACCCTCGTACATATCCTGTACTACTCTTACTTACTTCTCTGCCACTCCCGACGTCCTCATACAATACCACAACATCTCTATAGGCACCCTGTCATATGCCTTCTCTAAGTCCACAAAGATACAATGCAACTCCTTTTGACCTTCTCTATACTTCTCCATCAACACTCTGAGCAAACATCACATCTGTAGTGCTCTTTCCCTGCATGAAACCATACTGCTACTCACTAATCATCACCTCCCTTCTTAACCTAGCTTCCACTACTCTTTCCCATAATTTCATGCTGTGACTGATCAATTATATCCCTCTGTAGTTATGCCAACTCTACATATCAATCTTATTCTTAAACATCGGTACCAAAACACTTCTCCACTCCTCAGGCATCCTCTCGCATAGAGGAGACCTGGGGCCAATCGTGGATCACAGCATCACTCGGTGACTCTCCTGAAGCGGGGCTCAGAGTGAAGTACTTGCTGGACTTGATGAGCAGAGAGGTAAATAGGTTTCAGCAAGACTGGCCCCAGTGGATGAAAATCAAATTCACTACTGTCTGATTGATAGACCACTCGTGAGGAATCAGGATGGACCTGCCAAGTGTCTGCCAGCTTGTTGGTCTTCCCCTGTATGTGCATTGTGGTAAAAAAGCAGTCTGAAGAGATCTTCCAATCCCAAACTCTCCTGGCCTCTCTGCACAACAGGTAGGAATGGGTTCCTCCTGGTTTGTTGACGTACCATACTACTCACATGTTGTCAGTATGGATTGCAACAGTCCCTAGAGGAAGAACGTCTTGAAAGGCTTGCAGCATTAGGAGGGCTGCTCTCATCTCTAAGACACCGATATGCAACTTGGTCTCAGAGGGAGACCACACACTTTGGACCATCTATCCCATGAAATCTCCCCCACCATTGCAGTTGAGAAGTGTCCGTGGTCATTGTGACTACTGGAGGAGGAAGAGAGAACAATCTGTCCAGAAAGATGATTTCTCACTGGCTCCACCAGTAAACATGACTTTTGCAAACTGGGGTTAGTTTTATGAGAAATGATACAGACTGGTAAAGAATGGACCACTGAACCGGCAGCATCCAGTGAAAGATTTGCATAAAGAATCATGCTAGAGGAACTAGAAGAATGGCAGCTGACACTGACCCAAGCACTTGTAACACTACTTAAGCTGGAGGGGATGGACGAGACAGTAAGTTCTGCACCAGATTTCTCAATGATGTTACGCAATGAAGAGGTAATGCCACTTGAGCTGCAGTATCCAGTTGGGTTCCTATACATTCCAGAGTCTGTACAGGAGTCAACTTCAATTTGGCAAGATTTATTGTAATGCCTAGGGAGTTGGAGATCTGAAGCAAGTAATCCCCAGCTTGTAGAAGTTGATACCTGGTTGGGGCAGTGAGCAGCCAATCATCAAAATAGGGAAACACTTGAAATCTTTTGAGTCTCAAGTGAGCTGCTACGACTGTCATGTATTTGGTGAGCACTCGGGGGGGGGGGGGCTGTGGCGACTCCAAAAGGCAATGCTCTTAACTGGTAGTGAGTGACTCCAAGCCAGCTGAAAGCGCAGGTGTCTCTTGGAGCACCTGTCTATTTTGATGTGACAGTATGTTTCCTGGAGATCTATACAGCACATCCAACCATCATTCCGCAGAAGAGGCAGGATGACTGAACCATAACCATTTGGAATTTTGACTAATTTACATACTGAAGCAAATTGCTTAGATCAAGAACTGGTCTGAGGTCCCCTGTTTTCTTTGGCACTAAAAAGAAGTGGCAATAAGTTAAAAAGAAGCGGCAGTAAGTTCCGAATCCTATCTGGTCTCAGGTCCCCTGTTTTCTTTGGCACTAAAAAGAAGCTGGAGTAATTTCTGAATCCTATCCGTTAGGGTGAAACTTTCTGGACGACTCTTTTTTGTAGCAGCTATTGGATTTCTTGAGTTGCGTATTCCCTCTGACTGAGTGGAACATCGGGGAGTTTCTTCCTTTGAACAGGTGGAAGAAAAGGTATGTAGTAACCTCTGGATATGACTTTTAGCACCCATACATTTTTTGTGGTATTTGTCCAGGCATCCAAGTGCAAGAAGAAATGACCACGAACTGCCTCCAGAGTCGGACAGTTGGGCAATGCTTCAAGAGTTCTGGTAAGGCCTATCAGAGGAGGAGTCTCTGAAGCTCTGGTTTTGTGGACTCCATCTGCCTCTGGGGTGACATCTGCAACTGAAACCTCCTCCTCTGCCTCGGGAGGAACGGTCTCCGTGCAGGTCTTGAAAAGGTCCCTGAGATTTCCTGAACTGCATTTTCTTCCCACCACGCTGGTTCCTAGAGAATGCTCACTAAGGAGTAGAAAACTTGACTAACAACAGACAAGGTGTTTCCCTTCTACTCACTGCGGGTGAATGCATCTTTCACTGATGCTGTGAACAAGGAGGGAGTCAAAGGGGGTATTAACAATAGACACCTTGAAGTGTTCAGTGAAGTCACATAGCCTCATCTAGGCATGTCTCCTAATGACTATGCCTAAAACAACTGCTCATGAGGCACCCCCCACTGTGTGGGAGATCAGCCTCATTGAAGAACTGGCAATAAAGAAAAGAATAGCCAACTGAGAAGAAACCTTTTGAGATTCTCCACAGACAAAGACTCAGTGACAGAGTCTGAAAGCTCCTTAATCAAATCTCTCTAAGGGAGTAAAATGTGCCAGGTAATTTAATGACCTCAGTGTGAATGTGGCCGAGGCACAGATACACTTTCTAAATCTGTCCATCGCTCTGGACTACCTGTTCTGTGGATGGATTGAGGAGCTTTTCTCGGCTAGCTCCTTCTTAGTGGCTGCCACCACAACTATGGCATCTATGGGGATACCCTTACACCAGTGGGGTTTATCTAAGGGAGATACTATGAACTTATCTGGGCATTTGAGGATGGATTCAACAGTGCCCGGTTCGAAGCCCGGTGGGAAACTAAATCAATAAGTTCATCTGCTGGGGGGGGGGGTACCCAAGATGTAGAACAGCTCTGAAAGCCTCCACAACACTGACTTCTCAGAAGGAGCTTGGGAAGACCAACCACCCTTCTGTTTGTTAATTTCCAGGATGTCCACAAAGGAGACATAAGCAGGTGGTGATTGGGAGAACATTTTTTCCCCCTCATCAAAATCAGTGTCTTCCATGAAAGACTCCATAGGGAGTCTAGGTGCCTCCTCAAGCATGTTTTCTTCCAAGGTACCTCCTCCATGGGGTGCTTGGGGAAAGTGTCAGACGAAAGGAGAATCCCTCTGGGGGACTGACTGTGGAGGCTTCCCAGGGTTGGCTGACCTTGAGGAGCAGAGATGATGGGTTCAGAGCTCAGACCCCAGGAAGGGGGCCTGGGGCAGGATCTGATATGTGACAGTACAGCCCTGTATACAAAGAAAATGCACTTTCTTGTATCTGAAATGCTGATGGACCAGGGGACACCTCTTCCCCCTTCATAGAGCAGAGGCAGCCGAGGATGAGATGTTGGGGACAACCCCAGATCCAAGCCCTCTGGAGGGAACTGGACCTATGCTGTCAAGAGCCAAGACACCAACTGGAAGGGCTGGATCCGACAAAGTAGGAGCTAAAACCAACCCCTCAGACCTAGCTTGATTTCCTGGATCAAAGACCTGCTCTGAACAAACGGTACTGGAGCAGGGCTGGTCAGGAGAACAGCCGGAGATCTTGGATCCTGAGACTCTCAGACCACAGGTCTGATCGGAGAAGAAGGCAGTACTGGTTGGGCTGGTGCACTAATGGATCTGAGAGGGGACAGAGTTGGCAGAAACCCCATTAGAATCTGAGCCCTGAGAAACCTCTGCATCATCCTGTCCATATCTGCCTCTGTCAAGCTCCTAGAAGATCTGGATGAAGCTGAGGAAGCAGGTCTAGAGTGTTTCCTTGGGTTTGAAACAGCTGAGATGACACAGCCAGAGAAAAAGGCTTTAATATAAAATTCTAGCAACTGGATCCTAGCTGTCAGATCCGATGGTCTGGGATCGGAGTAGGATGAAATAGGTACAGGAGAAGTGGAGCTAGAAATCACGACTTTTAGATCTGATGAGGCCTGTGGATCCAAAACAGGTGCCATGGTATTCAGATCCTAAGTGGTAAAATCCAAAGTATTTCTGTGTTTCTCAGGAGGCTCTGATGAGGGCCTCAGAGACTTCTGGACGGTTCTTTTCGTAGAGGAGTCTTGAGAAGTTTTAGACAGGGTTCAAGCCTCAGAAGTAGAAGTAGCTGGAAGCAAGCCTTTGAGGATAAGTTTGTTGTACTGATCAGAAAGAGCCCTAGGATTACCTGGCACATATCTCACAGGTGAATCTGAGATGCTTAGGTCCCAGGCAGTAGACCCACTTCTTGTGGGCATCAGAATTGGGGATCACATGCCCACAAGAAGTGAACTTCTTAAAACTGTGGGTTTCTCCTTTTCAGATATTACTAAGAAACAGTAACTACATCAGACCGGGCTGTCAAAGTAGAAACCCTAGAGGGTAAAGAAGTTGCACACTAAGTTACAATACAGTAGAAAATTAGGTTTCGCTAATTTTAAACGCACATTTTTTTATACATTTCTCTACCTAGCTACCTACATATATAGATTAGATCTAGATATAGATATATATGTGTGTGTGTGTGTGTGTGTGTACATTTAGGGAAGAGGAAAATAAATGCCACAAAGTATGAGGAGGAAGGAGGAAAGAGTACATACAAACAGAAGAACCCTAAAGTCAGCGATAAACTAGTTAAAAGGAGGCAGGAGGAGAATTAGGAACAGTAACTGTAAACCTAACAAGAGAATTTTTAAAAAAAATAGTTACCCAACAAGAATAAGGAATAATTTTTAACAAGAAAAATTGTGAAAAAGTTTACCGTCACAGCTTGAGACTTTTAAATTCGTCTTGTCACAATGGTGGCAAATGAGATTTGAGGAGTTAGCGATGGAATAGAGCATTATGAGTACAGGGAACTATGTCCTGTGATCTACATTGGGAAAATGGAACACAGGTTAAAGGATAGCATTTATGAAAATCTGTACGAGATCAGGAAAGAAAAAACTACAAATGCTCTTTTTAAGCATTTAAGAAATTGTCCTGATCACAATTTTAAGTTTATTGTCATCAAACAAGTAGATCGGAATAAAAGGGGCTGTCCTTGGCAACTTATACTGGAAAGGCAGGAATGTACAGTTGTGTACCTGCCATAAATGTAGATATTCAAGTGTATTCACTGTTGCAGTCATTACAATTGGGTTATCCTGCTGGCAGGCTACCCGCAGTCGGTCTGAGTTCCAAAGTCTAGGTCCAGCGTCGGTTGCTGTTGCCTCCTCCCTGACGTCAGTGCGCCAGGGGTATAAAAGATGCAGCTGATGCCATTTTCTTCAGTTTTTCTTGCCCCAGATGTCAGGTGCCCCTAAAATGGTAGGCTCACTAATGCCAAAAAGCATGCATAACCAGAAAACAACTTTTCCTTCATCTACAAGCAAATCGACCACATAGGCTGTATAGAATAGAGAAGTACAGATAAGTCCCAGCAAGGAAAAAGGGGATATAGGGAGAGTAACCTGGACTGCAACAGTGAATACACTCGAACATCTACATTTATGGTAGGTACACAACTGTACTATGTTCATCGTGTTTCACTGTTGCAGTCATTACAATTGGGTTGAATCCCAAAGCTATGGTGGGGAGGCTGGTGCTAAATAGGATTAGGAGAGGCTATCAGGCCCTGCAGAACTGCAGTGGCAAAGCCTGCCCTGGATTTAGAATAGAGAGGTAAGTGATAGTGCTTTGTAAAAGTATGCACTGAACTCCAAGTTGCAGCCTCTTAAGATGTCTTTGGTTGGTACTCCTCTGAGGAAGGCTGCTGAAGTGGCTGCTGCTCTGGTGGAATGTGGCCTAATGTCCTTAGGCACGGATTTGCCATGCTGTGAATAGCAGAAATGAATGCAGTGGCCTATCCACTTTGAAATAGTCTGCTTTGAGATTGGCTTTCCTTGTGATCCTGCAGCATATGCTACTAGAAGTTTAGTCTTTCTGAAAGCTTTGGTTCTGTCCAAGTAGAAGCGCAGTTGTCTGTGAATGTCCAAAGAATCCACAAGTCTCTCACCCTTATTCTGTGGGTTTGGGTAAAAAGTTGGCAAGTGAATTGTTTGGTTAAGGGCCATACTGGTCACTACCTTAGGCATAAATGTACGGTTTGTCCTCAGGGAAACCCTGTCAGGATGGAAAATGATAAAAAGGTTCCACAGCCATGAGTGCCTGTAACTCTGAGACTCGTCTAGCGGAGGTTATTGCTAGGAGCAGAGCTGTTTTCCAGGATAAGAATTTTATATCAGCTGCAGAGGTTGGCTCAAAGGGAGGCAGTGTAAGTTTTTCCAAGACATAATTGAGGTCCCACGTAGGTATTGGTGCTCTCCTTGGGGGTCTTATGTTTTTGGCCCCTCTGAGGTACTGCCTTAGTAATGGATGAGAAAAAAAGTACAGTTGTGTACCTACCATAAATGTAGATGTTCAAGTGTATTCACTGTTGCAGTCATTACACTTGGGTTATCCTGCTGGCAGGCTACCCGCAGTTGGCCTGAATTCCAAAGTCCTGGTCCGGCGTCGGTTGCTGTCGCCCCTTCCCTGTCATCAGTGCGCCAGGGGTATAAAAGATGCAGCCGACGCCATTTCCTGCAGTTTTTCTTGCCCCAGATGTCAGGTGCCCCCAAATGGGTAGGCTAAAATACATTGTTTATAAAAGCATGCACTAAAATAAACAATACCTTCATCTACAAGCAAATACACCACAAAGGTTATATAGAATAGAGAAGTACAGAAAAGTCCCAGCAAAGAAAGGGGGATGGTGAGTGGGTAACCTGGACTGCAACAGTGAATACACTCGAACATCTACATTCATGGTAGGTACACAACTGTACTATGTTCATCGTGTTTCACTGTTGCAGTCATTACACTTGGGCTGAATCCCAGAGGTTGGGCGGCTGGGTCTAAATAGAATTAGGAATGGCTATAAGGCCCTGCAGAACTGCAGTGGCAAAGCCTGTTCTGGATTTAGAGTAAAGAGGCAAGTGGTAGTGCTTAGTAAAAGTGTGCAATGAAGTCCAAGTTGCAGCCTCCAAAATATCCTTGGTTGGTACTCCTCTGAGGAAGGCTGCTGAGGTGGCTGCTGCCCTGGTAGAATGTGGTCTAATGCCCTTAGGCACTGGTTTGGCATGTTGTGAATAACAGAAACGAATGCAGTGTCCTATCCATTTTGAAATAGTCTGCTTTGAGACAGCCTTTCCTTGTGATCCTGCAGCATATGCCACTAAAAGTTGCTCAGTCTTTCTGAAAGCTTTAGTTTTGTCCAAGTAGAAGCGTAGCTGTCTGTGTATGTCCAAAGAATGCAGAAGTCTCTCCCCTTTACTCTGTGGGTTTGGGTAAAAAAGTAGGCAAATTAATGGTTTGGTTAAGAGCCACACTGGACACTACCTTAGGCATAAATGTTGGGTTTGTCCTTGGAGAAACCCTGTCCGGATGGAAGATAATAAAAGGTTCCAAAGCCATTAATGCCTGTAGCTCTGAAACTCTTCTTGCTGAAGTTATTGCTAGGAGCAGAGCTGTTTTCCATGATAAGAATTTTATCTCAGCTGTATTGGCTGGCTCAAAAGAAGGCAGTGTGAGTTTTTCCAAGACAAAATTGAGGTCCCATGCAGGTACTGGTGGTCTCCTTGGAGGTCTTATGTTTTTGGCCCCCCTGAGGTACTGCCTAAGCAATGGATGTGAAAAAATAGGTGGGTCCGTATTGTAATGAGCTGAAATGGCAGAGGCATGGATCTTAATTGATGAGAAGGATAGGCCTTTGTCCAGCATCTCAGTTAGATATTGTAAAATATGAGGAATATTTGGAACAAGCATGTCAATTCCTTGTGCCTGGTTCCAAGCACAGAATCTCTTCCATTTTTCTGCATAAGATTTTCTGGTGCTGGGCCTCCTGGCCTCCAAAATAACATCCATAACCGCTTTAGAGAGAGGTGTATTCTGAACGGTTACACTATCCGTCATGCAGCTAGATTTAGGGTTCTGAGTTGGCTGTGCAGGATCGGATTGTTTTGTTGGGTCAGTAAATGAGGAATTTGAGGCATTGTCCAGGCTGGGACTTGAGACAAGCTCCTTAGGATTGGGTACCAGTGTTGGCGTGGCCAATCCGGGGCAATCAGTATCATTTGTGGCTTCTCATGTCTAACCTTTAGGAGTACCTTGGGGAGGAGAGGCAGTGAAGGAAAGGCATAGATTGTAAGGTTGTTCCAGCTGAATGACAAAGCGTCCACTTTCCATGCTTGTTTGTGATAAGTCCTTGTGCAGAATCTCTGAAGTTGGCAGTTGTGAGGGGAGGCAAAAAGATCTATGTCTGGGCATCCCCATTTCCTTGTTATCATGTTTAAGATTTGTGGATCTAGTTTCCACTCGTGAGGATCCATGAGGTTTCTGCTTAGTTCGTCTGCCAGAGCATTTGTTTTTCCTGGCAGGAATTGTGCTTGCAGGTGTACTTGGTAAGTCAATGCTGTGTTCCACAAAATCATGGCTTGTCTACAGAGGGGGTAGGAATGTGTGCCCCCTGCTTGTTTATGTACCACATGACTGTGGTGTTGTCTGTTTTTATCAGCAGATGTCCTGGATGAAGTAGGTCCTTGCAGGCTGTCAGGGCATTTTGTACAGCTAGCATCTCTTTCTCATTGATGTGTAGATGCCTTAGGCTTGCAGGCCATGTGCCCTGAATACATTTTCCTGCCATGTGGGCCCCCCAGGCATAATCTGATGCATCTGTTGTTAGTGTTTGCCTGGCTGTGGGTAAAGTAAGTGGCTGTCCCTTGTGGTGACAGGCCTGTGCCCACTATCGAAACTCTGTTGCAGGCAGGGAATGAGTGAAATTAATGATTCCAGGCTGTGGCAATGTTGAGTCCAAACACTTTTTAGATACCATTGTAGTTTCCTCATATGCAGTCTTGCATATGGAATTAGTAGAATGCAGGATGCCATGTAGCCCAGAGACTGCAGAATTTTTCTTGTTTGTCTGGCCTGAGAAGTCATCTGGGCAGTTGTATTTAAGCTTGCACCCAGGAATATTATCTCTTGAGAGGGTACTAGTTTTGATTTCTTTTCATTTACTGTGTACCCTAGGCAAATTAGTAATCTTTTTACAAACGCCAGATGCTTTAGTAGAATGTCTTTGGTCTCTGCTTGAAGAAGGCAGTCGTCCAAGTAGGGATATATTTGAATTCCTCTTTGTCTGCAAAATGCAATTACTGGTGCCAGGCATTTTGTGAAGACCCTGGGCGCAGTAGATAAGCCAAAGGGCAGTGCAGATAATTGGTAGTGCATTGAGCCAGCTATGAATCTGAGGTATCTTCTGCAAGACTGTCTGATTGGGACATGCAGGTATGCCTCTTTGAAATCCAAAGTTACAAGCCAAGCCTTCTTGCCCAGCATGGGCAGTAGCTGCTGCATTTTGAATTTCGGAATGTCCAGAAAAGTATTTAGAATAGACAGGTCCAGAATTGGTCTCCATGCTTTGTCCTTTCTTAGTACTAAGAAAAGTCTTGAGTAAAATCCTTGTCCCTTCTCTTGTTGTGGCACTGGCTGAATAGCCCTCATGTCCACGAGAGATGAAACTTGTTTTTGTGCCTCTGCCGATTGTGTGGCAGGTCTGGCATACCTTTTGCCTTTGGAAGGGTGTGAAAGTGCAACCTGTAGCCCTGAGAGACTATATTTAAGACCCATTTGTCCTGGGTGATCATGTGCCAATTTTGTGATAAAAGTGCTAGGTTTCCCCCTAAGGGTGCTGCCAAAAGATAAATGCTTGGCATTGGTGGAGGGAAGTCATTGGGACGGTTTCCTAAACGGCTGTGATTTATCTTTTCCGCTTTTGGAGGTAGAAGCACCCCATTGTTTGGGCCTGTATGAGCCCTGGGGCTGTTGTCTGCCTCTAGCGCGTCTGTATCTGCTTCTGTGGCCTGTCTGACACGGGAAAGGACCAATTCTTAGAAGGCCAATTCCTGTTAAATCTGGGTGGCTGTACCTGTAAGAAATCCTTTACTGTCTGCATAGCTTTAGCTTTATCCTCCATTTTCTTCAACACCTCTTCTGCCTTAACACCACACAAAGTATCATGCTGTAATGGAGCATCCAATAATTTTGCTTTAACATGATCAGGCAGAGTGTGTTCCTTTAACCAAGCATGCCTTCTAATGACAGAACCTGTTACAGCGGCCCTGCAAGAGCCCTCCAGTGAATCATAACCACATTGCAAAGTATGCTTTCCCACTTGTTCAGCTGCATGCAATAAATCTTGCATTTCCTTGTTCTCAGAACATTCAGAATTTGTCAACATTTTCTGTTTTAGCAGAGACATTAAGTATTGCTGATATTTAAGCATATGAAACTGACAATTTAAAGCCGTTACAGCCAAGGTAGCAGAAGTGTAAACTTTTTCCCCCATCTGTCCGGTGCCCTTGAATCTCTATCTGAGGGGACAGGGTTTTTTGCAGTAGCAGCCTTGACCCCTTTGGGACCCTGAGAAATAGTTTCTGGGTCAGCAGCAGGGTTTTATATAGAAATTTATGAGAATCTGGAACCCTGTAGTATCTGTCTGGCTTAACAGATGCAGGAGGTAGAGTCGTGAGACAGGTCTGACTCTGAAAATACATCATCTACAATGTCTAGAACACGTGGAATAGCAAGAGGTCTGTGCTGAGGTAGTAAAAGAAAGTCTCTGAGCCTTTTCTTAGATTCTGAGTAATCTTGGCTCTCCCAGTGGAAATGCTCCCTCATGGTATGCAGGGTTTCCCCCAAAGGAGTAATCCTCAGGAGGAGAAGCTGAAGGAATAGATTCTTCAGCATCAGAATCCTCATAGGGAGGAATAGAGTATCCCTGTTCTGAAGAGGAGTCAGAGGAAATGGAAACCTGATCAGAGGAATCATATTCAGTGTCTTGCCTAAGCCTCTTATCAGGAGGGGGATGGGAACCCCTGATCTAAGTAATAAGGTCTTCGGCCATTTTGAGCATCTGTTTCTTAGGCATGGAAGTCTGTCCTGGAAAATGCTGTACTTGTTTCCTTGTCTTTAAAACTGTTTTAGCCTTTGTCTTGGATGCTGAAGTTGGCTTGATATAAAGATGTGTAGGTCTGAAAACACCCTCAAAAGCCGATGCCTGCTCAGCAGCTCCGGACACATCTGAGGGATTACTTTCTGAAGGCCCAATACCCTGAGTATCCAGAGGCCTAGTTGTCTCCACGTGGGAGTCTGAGGTAGCCTGTGGCTCTGAGGTAGCGGGTGTTAGGGGCTGCGAAAGCGCCTCACTGAGAACCGGCGACTGGCCTAGAAGAGGCTTCGTCATCGGTTTTGGACTTCGGATGCCTGTCCTTTTCTTTTTCCCTGCACTTTTTATGAACTCCGGTCGTCGGCTGTTCTGACGGCATTATATAGTTAAACCTTCGGCCAAAATAATGAAAAACAAAATCGTACTGATGCTTAATAGTGCGTTGGTCAAATCTGGCACAAAACCGACAACTAGCAACATCGTGGTCAGGGCCTAGGCAAGGAATACAGTAAGAATGAAAATACTTATGAGGTATTTGTTTCCCACAAGAAATACAATTGTTAACTTTTTCTGACATCGGTCTGGAGCAAGAAAAAAGTTTCCCCAACAGGGTACTTCGCTTTTTTGAAGACTTTGGATCTAAAATTCAATTTTGAAAATCTCAGGAGTCAGCCGACCGGCACTTGTGAACTGTTTTAGCTTCAGGCACCACGCGGCAAGAAAGAGTGAAGAAAATGGTGTCGGCTGTATCTTTTATACCCCTGGCGCACTGATGTCAGGGAAGAGACGACAGCAACTGACCCCGGGCCTGGACTTTGGAATTCAGGCCGACTGCGGGTAGCCTGCCAGCAGGATACCCAAGTGTAATGACTACAACAGTGAAACAGGATGAACATTAGGTGATTCTGTATTGTAATGAGCTGAAATGGCAGAGGCATGAATTTTAATGGATGAAAAGGAAAGGCCTTTATCCAGTATCTCAGTTAAGTATTGCAAAATCTGAGGAATATTTGGAACAATTGTGTCAATACCTTGTGCCTGGTTCCAAGCACAGAATCTCTTCCATTTTTCTGCATAAGATTTTCTGGTGCTAGGCCTCCTGGCCTCCAAAACAACATCCATAACTGCTTTAGAAAGAGGCGAGTCTTGAATGGCTACATTATCTGCCATGCTGTCAGGTTTAGGGTCCTGAGTTGGCTGTGCAGTATCTGACTGTCTTGTTGAGTCAATAAGTGAGGAATTTGAGGTAGTGTCCAAGCTGGACATTGGGACACGCTCTTTAGGATTGGGTACCAGTGCTGGCGGGGCCAGTCTAGGGCAATCAGAATCATTTTTGGCTTCTCTTGTCTGACCTTGAGGAGTACCTTGGGGAGGAGAGGCAGAGGAGGAAAGGCATATACTGTTAGGTTTTTCCAGCTGAAAGATAGAGCACCCACTTTCCATGCTTGGTTGTGATACGTCCTTGTGCACAATCTTTGTAGTTGGCAATTGTGAGGAGAGGCAAATAGGTCTATGTCCGGGCATCCCCAGTTCCTTGCTATCATGCTGAAGACTTGTGGATCCAATTTCCGCTTGTGGGGATCCATTAGGTTTTTGCTTAGCTCGTCTGCCAGAGTATTTATCCTTCCTGGCAGGAATTGTGCTTGCAGATGTGCTTGGTAAGTTAATGCTGTGTCCCATAAGTTCATGGTTAGTCTGCAGAGGGGGTAGGAATGTGTGCCCCCTTGCTTATGTACCACATGACTGTGGTATTGTCCGTCTTTATCAGTAGTTGTCCTGGATGAAGTAAATCCTTGAAGGCTGTCATGGCATTCTGAACTGCTAGCATCTCTTTTTGATTGATATGCAGATGCATTTGACTTGTGGACCATGTGCCCTGAATAGATCTTCCTGCCATATGGGCCCTCCAGGCATAATCTGATGCATCTGTTGTCAATGTCTGCCTGGCTGTGGGTAAGGTGAATGGCTGTCCCGTGTTGTGGTGACAGGCTTTTGCCCACCATCGAAACTCCTGTTGCAGGCAGGGAATGAAGGTAATTAACGTTTCCAGGCTGTGGCAATGTTGAGTCCAAACACTTTTTAGATACCACTTTAGTTTCCTCATATGCAGTCCTGCATATGGAATTATCAGAATGCAGGATGCCATGAGGCCCAAAGCCTGCAGAATTTTTCTTGCAGATAACTGGCTTTTTGTTGCCAACATTTTGAAATAAGTAGTCAGTTGTCTGTGTTTGTCTGGCGTGAGATAAGCCATCTGGGCAGTTGTATTTAAGCTTTCACCCAGGAATATTATCTCTTGAGAGGATACACATTTTGATTTTTTTTCCGTTTACTGTGTACCCTAGGCCTGCTAGTAATGTTTTTACAAACGCCAGATGCTGTAGTAGAGTGCCTTTGTTCTCTGCTTGAATAAGGCAGTTGTCCAAGTAAGGATATATTTCAATTCCTCTGTCTGCAAAAAGCAATTACAGGTGCCAGGCACTAAGACCCTGGGCACAGTAGATAAGCCAAAGGGCAGTGCAGAGAATTGGTAATGCAGTCAGCCAGCTATAAATCTGAGGTATCTTCTGCATGATTGTCTGATTGGGACATGCAGGTATGCCTCTTTTAGGTCTAAAGTCACAAGCCAAGCCTGCTTGCCCAGCATGGGCAGAAGCTGCTGCAGAGTTAATATTTTGAATTTTGGAATGTCCAGGAATGTGTTCAGGATAGACAGGTCCAGTATTGGTCTCCAGGTTTTGTCCTTTCTGGACACCAAGAATAGCCTCAAGTAAAATCCTTGTCCCTGCTCTTGCTGTGGTACTTGTTGAATGGCCCTCATGTCCATGAGGGATGAAACTTGTTTTTGTGTCTCTGCCCATTGATTGCGTGGCAGGTCTGACATACCGTTTGGCCTTGGCAGGGTGTGAAAATGGAACCTGTAGCCCTGGGATACGATATTTAAGACCCATTTGTCCTGAGTGATCATGTGCCAATTTTGAGCAAAAAGTGTTAGTTTTCCCCCCAAAGGAGCTGCCAGAAGATAAGTGCTTGGTGCTGGCAGGAGAAAGTCATTGAGACTGTTTTCTGTATGGCTGTGATTTTTCTTCTCCACTTTTGGAGGTTGAAGCACCCCATTGTTTAGGCCTGTATGAGCCTTGGGGCTGTGATCTGCCTCTGGGGGTATCTGTATCTACCTCTTTGTGGCCTGTCTGACACTGGAAAGGACCAATTCTTTGCAGGCCAGTTCCTGCTAAATCTGGGAAGCTGTACCTGTAAGAAATCCTTGACTGTTTGCATAGATTTAGCTTTGTCCTCCATTTTCTTCAAAACCTCTTCTGCTTTAACACCAAACAAGGTATCATGTTGTAATGCAGCATCTAACAATTTTGCTTTAACATGATCGGGCAGATTCTGTTCTTTTAACCAAGCATATCTCCTAATGACAGAACCTGTAACAGCGGCCCTGCAAGAGGCCTCTAGAGAATCAAAACCACATTGCAAAGTATGCTTTCCTACTTGTTCAGCTGCATGCAATAAATCCTGCATTTCTTTGTTTTCTGCACATTCTGAACTTGTCAACATTTTTTGTTTAAGCAGTGACATTAGATATTGCTGATATTTAAGCATATGAAATTGACAATTTAAAGCTCTTACAGCCAAGGAAGCAGAAGTATAAATCTTTTTCCCCCATCTGTCCAGGGCCCTTGAATCCCTATCAGAGGGTATAGTTTTTTTTTTTTGCAGTGGACGCCTTGACCCTTTTGGGACCCTGGGAGATTGTTTCTGGGTCTGCAGCAGGGTTTTTGGGTCTGCAGCAGGGTTTTTATAAAGAAATTTAAGTGAATCAGGAACCCTGTAGTATCTGTCTGGCTTAACAGGAGCTGGTGGCAAAGAGTCAGGAGACAGCCCGGACTCTGAAAATACATCATCTACAATGTCTAAAACAGGAGGAATAGCAAGGGGCCTGTGCTGAGGCAATAAAAGGAAGTCACTGAGCCTTTTCTTGGATTCAGAGTAATCTTGGCTCTCCCAGTGGAAATGCTCTCTCATAGTATGCAGGGTTTCCCCAAAAGAATAATCCCCAGGAGGGGAGGCTGAAGGAATAGATTCTTCAGCATCAGATTCCTCATAGGGAGGAAGAGAATATTCCTGGTCAGAAGAGGAATCAGAGGAAATGGAAACCTGATCTGAAGATGCATATTCTATCTCTTGCCTAGGCCTCATCAGGAGGGGGATGGGAACCCCTGATCAAAGTAATTAGGTCTTCGGCCATTTTAAGCATCTGTTTTTTAGGCATGGAGGCTTGTCCAGGAGAATGCTGTACTTGTTTCTTTGTCTTTAGAGCTGCTTTTGACTTTGCCATTACACCTGAAGTTGGTTTTACATATAACTGTGTAGGCCTGAAAACACCCTCAGAAGCCGATGCCTGCTCAGTGGCTCTAGACCCATCTGAGGGAATAGTTTCCGAGTGTCCAATACCTTGAGTTTCCAGCGGCCTATTCGGCTCCACATGGGAGTCGGAAGTGGCCTGTGGCTCTGAGGTAACGGGTGTCAGGGGCTGCGAAAGCGCCTCACTGAGATCCGGCGACTGGTCTAGCGGAAGCCTAGTCGTCGGTTTTGGACCTCAGGTGCCTGTCCTTTTCTTTGCGCTTCTTATAAACTACGGTAGTTGGTTGCTCTGACTGCATTATATAGTTAAATGTTCTGCCAAAATAATGAAATGCAAAATCGTACCGATGCTTAATAGTGCATTGGTCAAATCTAGCACAAAACCGACAACTAGCAACGTCGTGGTCAGGGCCTAGGCAAGGAATACAGTAAGAATGAAAATCCTTATGAGGTATTTGCTTCCCACAAGAAATACAATTATTAACTTTTTCTGGCATCGGTCTGGAGCAAGAAAAAAGTTTCCCCAACGGGGTACTTAGTTTTAATGAAAACTTCGGATCTGAAATTCAAATTTGAAAATCTCAGGAGTTGGCCGACCAGCACTTGCGAACTGCTTTTGTTTCGGGCACCGCGAGGCAAGAAAGAGGGAAGAAAATGGCGTCGGCTGCATCTTTTATACCTCTGGCACACCGACGTCAGGAAGGAGGCGACAGCAACCGACGCCGGACCTAGACTTTGGAACTCAGGCTGACTGCGGGTAGCCTGCCAGCAGGATAACCCAACTGTAATGACTGCAACAGTGAAACATGATGAACATCTGCATTGGCAATTGAAATGTAATGCCTGTAATTGGCCAGGGATCAATGAAAACACCTCCATTACTAGCCTTCTGAAACTAAAGGCTGTAGCTCTTTGACTGGTTTATATAGCATTTCCACTAACGAATAGTAATTAGAAGTTATGTACCTATCATAACGTTCCATGTTGGTTGTCTTCTCTCGCCTTCTTTCTTGCTGGATGGGTTCGGAGCCGATCCTCGGCTCCGACTCGGCACTTGCTAAGCTCGAGAGTCACTTTTACCAGCTCGAGGCAGCCCCATATCCCATGATGCAAGGCGGTAAATCCCCAGATCTCGTTTGGTACCTAGAGGGAAAACTACCTAGCATAAAAACTTTCCACTAAGGAAAGAAGAGCAATTAGCCTAAAAAGGCTGTAAGGGGAAACCAGATAACTAAAACTAGAACTAACTGGTGCCCAAAGAATCAATCTTCCAGAGACAAGGGAGATCAAGGTCTGTCCAGGCAAGGGGGCAGGAGGGAGGGTTGCAAGAAAGAAGGCGAGAGAAGACAACCAACATGGAACGTTATGGTAGGTACATAACTTCTAAATGTTAGGTTGTCAATCTCGCCTTCATTCTTGCTGGATGGGACCGCGTCGCTAGCACCTCTATCCTGGGTGGCTCATTGGAACAGACTCTTGAGAACCGTAGAACCAAAACTGGCTCTATCCCTGGAGGCCAAATCCAATTTGTAATGAGAAACAAATGTATGAGGAGTGGCCCAAGTGGCTGCTGCACAAATAGTATCCAAGGGTAGTCTAGCCTGAAAGGCTGTAGAAGTGGCTAAGCCTCTAGTGGAATGTGCCTTTGGTTTTGAGCACAGCTGTTTGCCCCTAAGTTGATAGATTTTGGAAATGGTGGAAGATAGCCATCTAGATAAGGTCACTTTGGAAACAGGGAGGCCTTTCTTATTTTCAGCATAGGAAAGAAAGAGCTGATCAGACTTTCTGAATTGTTTTTTTCTGTCCAAATAGTATCTGAGTTGGCGGTGAACATCAAGATAATGTAATTTTTGTTCCGATCTGGAAGCATAGGATCACTGCAGCTAAAGTTCTTTTATTACACACAACAAGAAAACCATGATTAAATTAATTGCATGATTGTCATCAATTAATTAATACAAAATATTTAAAATACATACCCTAAAACTGTAATTTTTCAAAACATTAAAACTAAAAGTAATAAATGTATATGTAACTGAACTTTCAAAACCTAAAAATATAACTTAATACTTTACCTAACCTATTTAATTCATTAAAAATATGTTAAAATATACTGCTTGGTTTAGGTAACAATAAAACAACTAATAATACTGTAAACATGACTATTTTAATATTTAATGCTTTTAGATGATAGTTGAACCTTAGAAACTCAGCAATGACCAGATTCAGAACCATCAATACAGTTAAAAGTTGAAACAATGTGTACTTCAGTTGATCCTGTTTCTTCTAGCCCTAAGAATGTCCCCTAAACTTATCCCTTCATTAATGCCTGGATATTTGGTTGCATTAAGCCTTAGTTGCCAGGTTAATTCTTTGATCCCCAACATTGTTTCCCAGTCTCCTCCTCTCAAGTCTTGTTTTACATTGTCCACCACAAAAACTTTAATGCCATGTTTTTACAACTGAGAGAATGCTTGTAAGGTGCTTTTACGAGAGGGAATGTGAACCTGCTCTTTGTTAATAAGATATCTGATTGAATGTTTTGTTCAAATATTCCCTTCAAATTGATGTTCCTTTTCCTAGTAAAAGTTATATGTTCAGGAAATAACTTATTAAATTCATCTTGTGATGTAATCATAGACCATAAATTCATTTTGTATCATGTTGCACAGGCCCTATTCCCAACAGCGGTTTGAGATGACAATCATGCAATTAATTTAATCACATGAGCAGGGTTGGTTTGGTATAAATTCTGAATGAAGCAGCAACCTAATACACTTGAAAAAGCCTGTAAGAACAGGCGAAAGCGGCTGGTTTTACTGGTTACTTGGATGGTTTTCTTGTTGTGTGTAATAAAGAACTTTTGTTCCGATCTGTTGAAGTAATTGGGAAAAAATACAGGGAGATAATAGATTGGTTTAAATTTGTTTTTGAAGCAACCTTGGGCAAAAAGGATGGATTAGTTCTCAAGGATACTCTGTCCTTGTGGAAGACCAAATATGGGGGACGAACAGAAAGGGCATGAAGTTCTGACACTCTCCTAGCCGAGGTAATAGCGACAAGGAAGAGTATCTTCCATGAAAGAAACTTTAGTGAGCATGAAGTAGCTGGCTCAAAGGGAGGAAGAATTAAGGATGTCAGCACTAGATTTAGGTCCCATTGAGGAGGAGGACTCCTGACAGGAGGTTTGAGGAGAAAAACTCCTTTTAGAAAGGCTCTACAAAGCTTGTGGGACATAATGTTGTGATCTGCAAAACCGACATGAAAGTTCGAGATCGCAGCCAACTGAACTTTGACCGTGGAAGTTGAAGAACCCGAGTGAAAGATTTCCGCTAGAAAATCCAAAACTGCATGAACAGGGGCAGTAAAGGGATCTATGCTCCTTGATTCCGCCCAAAGGGAGAAGTGTTTCCACTTGCTAGTGTAAATCCTTCTAGTAGAGGATTTAAGGGAAGCCACTATGATATCCCTAACAGGGTTATAGATCATAGGAAGCCTGGCTAAGGAAGGAAGTGGAGCAACCAAGCTGTGAGGTTGAGAGAAAGAATGGACCGATGCAGCTGACCCGATTGGTGGATCAGAAGATCTGGCACTGGGTCCAGATGCCAGGGCTGCGCCAAAAGGTAACGATGGAGGAACGGAAACCAAATTTGTCGAGGCCAATACGGGGCAATGAGAATCATTTTGGCTCTCAAAACGGTAAGCTTTCTGGAGTACCTGTGGTATCAATGGAAAAGGAGGAAAGGCATAAAGAAGTCCCTAGGGCCAATCTTGGGTAAGAGCGTCTCTGGGGGGATGGCTCGGAAGTGGGAAGAGAGAGAAGAAGGCTGGGCATTTGCTGTTTTGTGGAGTAGCAAAAAGATCGCAACATGGGCGGCCCCACTTCTGAAAAATCTCCTCCACTATAGACTGTTTGAGAGACCACTCGTGAGGCATGAGTATAGCTCTGCTCAATCTGTCCGCTAAAATGTTGGTTTTCCCAGGGATATGCGTTGCTACCTGAAACCGATGAGAGGAGATCGTCCATTGCCAAAGTCTGAGAGCCTCTCGACACAAGGGGTAGGATTTGGTTCCGCCCTGCTTGTTGATGTACCACACTACGGACATGTTGTCCGTGTGAACTGCAATTGTTCCCAAGGGAAGAAAGTCGTTGAGGGCTTGCAACGTTAAAAGCACTGCTCTCATCTCTAGGACATTTATGTGCAGGTGGTATTCGAATGGTTGCCACTTCCCATGAACCATCCTGCCTTGATAATGACCCCCCCACCCGATCAGGGAGGCGTCCGTAGTGACTGTGGCTACCGGGGCCGGGGAAACAAAGGGTCTACCCTGATGAACCTGGGGAGAAGAAATCCACCAGGATAGGTGGTTTTTGCAAATTTGTGTCACCAGAATTTGGTGACGCATGGGAAGTTGTTGGTAGGACCATTGGGTGAACAACATCCATTGAAGGAGACGCATATAAAAGCGGGCCAAAGGAAGAAGAGTAATGGCAGCTGCCATGAGGCCCAATACTTTTAGGACCAGTCTGGCTTGCACCTTTTTGCTGGCAAGGATGATCCGCACATGGTTTTGGATATCTAGGATTCTCTGGCTTGTGAGGTTTGCTGACATCCGAACAGTGTCCAAATTTGCGCCTATAAAAGTAATAGACTGGCAGGGCAATAAGGAGGATTTTTCGTAGTTGATCGAAATTCCTAACTGAGTGCAGAGATTTAGGGTGTAATCCCTGGCTTGAAGAAGTTGATGCCTGGTGGTGGCTGAGAGGAGCCAGTCATCGAGATACGGAAACACCTGGAATCCTTGACGTCTCAGGTGAGCCGTGACCACTGCCATACATTTGGTGAACACTCTGGGGGCTGTAGTGAGACCAAAGGGCAGGGCTCTGAATTGAAAATGACTGGACCCCAGCCGAAAGCGGAGAAACCGTCTGGAGCATCTGTGGATTTTTATGTGATAGTACGCATCCTGAAGGTCTATTGAGCACATCCAGTTGTCTTTGCCCAGGAAGGGCAAAATCGATTGAAGTGTGACCATCCAAAATCCTGTCTTTTTCACAGACTTGTTGAGCCTGCTGAGGTCCAATATTGGTCTCCAATCTCCCGTCTTTTGGGAACCAAAAAGAACCTTGAGTAGATTCCGGGCTCTGGATGGTCTGTTGGAACTGGTTGAATGGCCCTTTTGTGTAGAAGCTTTGATACTTCTAATTTTGCGATTTCCCTTAGACCGGGTGGAATATCTGGAAGGGAATTTTTGTGAGAGAAGGGACTTTCTTCGAAAGGAATCTTGTAACCCTCGGATATGATCGACTGTACCCATTTGTCTTGTGAAAGGGAAAGCCAGGCTTCTGGGTACAGCGATAATCTTCCCCCGACTGCCTCCAAGGATGGACAGTCGGGCAACACCTCAGGGATGCTGGAAGGGCTTGTCAGAGAGGCTCTCTGCTTCCCTGGTTTTGCGGACCCCCTCTGCCTCTAGGGCGGCGTCTGTTATTATTACCCCCTCTACCCCTAAGGGTAAACTGACCACGTGTGTCCGGCGTGACTCCCTGAGATTTACGGAACCACATCTTTCCACCCTTCTGTCCTTTAGGGTAAGGCCTAGAAGGGGGGGAAAAATGGACTCCTACGGCAGAAAGAGTCTTGCCGTCTTGCTCACACCTGGTCAACGTATCCTTCACCTGAGGACCAAACAAAGTTGATCCATCGAAGGGAGAGTTTGTGAAGGACGTCTTAAAGGGATCTGCAAAATTACAGAGCCGCATCCAGGACTGACGTCTAAGAGCCACTCCTGTCCCTGCAGCTCTACTCGCTCCATCTGCTGCATACGAAATCAGCCGCATGGAGGAGTTGGTTATGGAGTTAAGAATTCCTAGCTGGGAAGCAATCTTGTCCTGAGCCCCTGCAGCTGTAGGATCCTGTACTACTTCACCTAATTCTTTAAGGATGTCCCTTTGAAGTCTGGTGAAGTGACATAAATAATTCAGCGAACGCATGGCAAAGGTTGCTGAGGAAAACATCCGCTTACCATACCTGTCCATGGTCCTAGAATCCTTGTTAGGAGGATGGACTGGTATGGAAGGATCTGCAAGTTCCTTCTTGGTGGCGGCCGCCACCACCATGGCATCAACAGGGACACCTTTTGTAAGAAATTATTTCTCGGAAGGGGCTGTAATAAATTTAGAAGGCCTCCTGGGAACTGGTTCTACGGAATCAGGAGATGCCCACGCCTTCCGAGCTATCACCTCCATGAGGGGGTCGAAAGGCGGAGACACCCAGGAGGTGGAGGGTCGAGATCCGAACGCCTCTAGTTATACCGACTCATCCTCGGAGGGATTTATGGAAGGCCAGTTTCCCCTCTGTTTTAGGAGTTCTAGGATGTCTGAAAAAGAGACATCCTCAGAAGGGGATCTAGGGGACCCCTCCGACTCATCTAAGTCAGTATCTGAAGTAGTAGACTCGGGGGAGTCTAGGTGCTTCCTCTTACAGGTCCTCTTACACAGAGGATCTCCTGACGGATCAGGAGAATCCTCGGAAGAGGGGGTTCTTCCCAGTGGGGAAACCTGAGGCGGTGGATTTCTCGGTCCGGGAGCAAGAGAGTGAGAAGAGACATCTACAGGCACCGTAGAGGGAGGAGCTAAGGGGATAGACTGCTGACTGAGCCCAGTGGCCAGCACACTCCTCATCACCTCGGCTCCCTCCCAGGGAGATCCGAGAGACCCCGCTCGAAGAAACAGGGACTCCCGGCCCACCGAAAGGGAAGGCTCGAGGCAGATGTCGGGCCGAGCTCACCAAGGCCGAAGCCCGAGGGAAGAGCAGGGTCGGACAAGGGTCCGATGCCACTCACCCCCTTGGAGCAGACCAGGGAAGCCCGACCACCGGATCCCTCCAAGGAAGGTCTCGAGGAGGAGATAAGAGTAGAAGCTGAGGGAGCAGAAAGGGGAGGTATCTGCCCCGCAGCCATAGCAGTGACTATTCCCATAGACTCCGGCTCCGAGCTCTGGGGGAGAGTCGAAGGAGGAACTTGAAGAGGGTGTGGACTAATAGTCATCTGTTGAGACAGACTATGAAGCATTTGGGCTAGTGCCTGTGATTTTAACAATCTGCTTACCACTCTCTCCAAATCATGGTCTGAGAGCCTGGAAGACCTAGATGATCGGCTCCGATGGCTCCACTCCGAAAGAAGAGGAGAGGCCGGAGCCGACAGTATCGGCTCCAAAGAGGGAGACCTGGACCGCTTCCTCGACGGAACCATCAGAGCCGAAGAACCCTCGGTTCCAGACGGAGCCGACAACTTCTCGGCTCCAAGTCTAGTCAAGGATGTATCGGCTCCGGCCGGAGCCGATACAGGCAAGGAAATAATGGTATTGGAGCCGGTCGGTGCCGATACCGAAGCCTTAGTCACATGGTGATCGGAGCCAGTCGGAGCCGACACCAATGTGGCAGTTAAAGTATCGGCACCGATAGCCATCGGTGCCGAAGATTTAGCCAAAATAGGATCGGCTCCAGCCGGAGCCGATCTCGACTCCAAAGGAGTCGGAGCCAAGGCCGGAGGCTTAGAAGCAGAAGCCTGGGCCTTGGAGGTCTTAGAGGGCTTGCCCGACGCAGACTTGGTAGGGGAGCCCTCTGGTTTGAGAAGTCCTCTCAAAATTAATTTATTTCTCCTTTCCTGCAGGACTCTCTGGCTGAAAGAGTGACAAATAGCACAGGAGTCCTGCAGGTGGAGAGGTCCCAGGCAGTAGATACAAGAAGTGTGACCGTCTGTCAGAGACATCTTCTGACAGCACGAGTCACACTTCTTGAAGCCTGAGACCCTCTGTTCTTTGGACATAGTGCTATCCACAAAACACACAACTCACACAGTCCCAGAATCAGAAATATTTAACTTAAAAGTGTAAAAAATAAACCCACACACACACCCTGACAGGAAGGGATGGGAGGGAATGAAGGCCCGACTAAATAAAAAGAACTAGGGAAATAGTAAAACTAGCTAAAGACCGTACAACTATCTAAAAGTGACAAAAAATCTAATAAATGAGAGAAAATTTAGGAATGGGGTGACTAAAATGTGTATAATAAAACACTTACCAAGAGCTGGTAAAAGGAGTACCTCATCAGCGAAGCGGCAAACGAGATCTGGGTATTTACCACCTTGCATCATGGGATATGGGGCTGCCTCGAGGTGGTAAAAGTGACTCTCGAGCTTAGCAAGTGCCGAGTCGGAGCCGAGGATCGGCTCCGAACCCATCCAGCAAGAATGAAGGCGAGATTGACAACCTAACATCAGCTATTAGCCTTGTTGAATATTGGGGAATGAACAACTGAAATAAAACTGTATCATGAAACCTTACTGTCAGTTTTATAATGTTGTAGATTTTAAGTGAAAATATTGAATATTTATGTTTGTTAAACAGATTGTTTAGGGACTTGCAAATTGAAATCTTCTAGTAATATGATCTGAGTTTGTTTGGATCAAGGAATGGGGCTGATGATCGTGTAATCATTTTCACAGGTATTTAAACTGTCTAATTTTGTATGTATTTATCTGATGAAATCCATCCAAATAAAAGAGCTTATCTGTGGTTATTGTGTGTGCATTTTACAGTTAAATATTACAGTTTGTACTGAACTTGTAACCGTTGGCTCGGCTTAATGTCTTCTGTGTTTCTGTTAAGAGGGAGGAGCTCAGGATTTGGATCCAAAGTCATGTAAATGTGGCCGAGTTGGATCCGATGATTGGATCCTAGACCCATTTGTGAAGAAGAATGAAAAGGACAACATCAGATGTGATGTGATCTTGGCCTAATCCAAACAAAGAATACTGTCACAAAAAGACAAAATTCTGGAAAAAATTGGAAGCGAAGACAACAGCATGAAGACGCTGTTGGAAAGATATCTGAGCAGCAGGAATAACTGTGGCCTGTGGCAAGTTCTGTTGCTTCAGACAAACTGAACTGCAGAATAATGTGTGTGGCTTGGGGGGGGGCTGCACAAGGAGGACATAAAGCAAAGGAAATCCATCAGAAGGCTATGTGGATGGAATTCAGAGTATGACAACAGACTATAGCAGCTGAGTCTCTTCTTACAACACATCAAAACAAACAAGGAGGCATGATATAAGTGCACAACATTATGTCAGGGAAATGGAAAAGGGATAATGAGAGGAAAAAGTAGCAGAGGCAACAGAACAGATGGGAAAAAGTAGCAGAGGCAACAGAACCTAGCTATAAACTGAATCATGGATCTGTGAAAGAACTTCTTCAAAAGGAGGCACCACCATAACAACTAGTGAGAAGGAATCTGTGAAAGAATTCAAAAAGGCACTGGTCAGGGGAAGAAAATGCAAAGGAAAAGGATGGGTTTGAGAGTGAACTATGTTAAATGTCCTGAAAGGGTACACTAGATGTGCTGTCTATCATGAAGCAAATATAAGGCAAGATAATCCAATGGTGCAAGCACACCATACATAAATACCTAGATGATTAAATTAATTTGGTTACCTTGAAACTAAGTAAAAATGAAAAGAAAGACTAACAAACCAAAAATAGCAGTAACAGCAATAATAAACTCACCTTGCACAAACAAAATGTTTAAGGTCTACATGTACTTTGTGAACGTGCTTCAATACACTAAGAAAAGCCGCATTAAAAGTGAAAAATAATTTATTTTACATTACAAGTCCCCTTCAAAAAAAAAAAAAAGTGTGTCCACCAAAAAACGTAAGGGTAAGGACAGCTTGGAAGTGTGACAGGGCTGCATCTGAAGATACGTCTGTTATTTGCTCCAGCTACTGAAGAAATGGATGATGTTGTTTCCTCAATATTGCATTCTGGGACATTTAAAAGCCACAATTTTTTTTTTCGGGGTACAACGAGAAGCATATTTCACCCTGCTCGAGCTGAGAAGAATGGAAGCCCACGAATGAAGTTGTCTAGTTTAGTACGAAACAGTTCGCTCTGAATGGGTTCATTCTGAGCACAGAGGGGATTTTTCACAACATATTCTACATAAATCTGCAAGAAAGAAAAAAGACCAGTTAGGGAAGAAATGCAAGTGGTAAGTTAATTAAGTTAGACTTATCTTTAATGCAAGTTAGCATTTAAAGAAATATGCTCCCATTTAATTAATTTGCTTTACAGATGCTTAGGAATCCTGGTTAACCTTCTCCACAGAAACTGTGCATTCTGAACTGTTTTTCAGAAAACAACTTTCACATACCATGAACTATAACAGTCACATAAAGAGTATAAATACAAACTGTTTAGCAAGCACACATTGTCAAAATGTTATTTTACTAGTGTTGATATCTCAGCTCATAATTAGGATTTTGCAACCAGCAACAACTGCACTTTTTTGAGCATTTCTGTATACTTCTGAAAAAACTGAATGTCTCAGCAATCATACCAGCTATTCATACAATTTGCAGGACCTCGACAGTCAGCTTCAAAATGCAATCCCATTCAACACTTCTTCCATGCTTGCTGATATACTGACAAGCATGAAAAACATTGCATCTCTCATAATTTAATACATAAACAAACTGCTGTATTTCTTTAGTTGTAAAATTGCCCACAACGCTGTAACATTTCGTTTGATCCATATTTAATGGGGTGCAATCTAATCATGGTAATACAATATTTCATAAGGCATTACTATGAGCAAATTACATTTTGGGCCGGATTCACAAAGGCTTGCATGGAGTCTAAGAGTAGAGTAAGACTCCATGCAGCCAACATGTCCGCCGAGCGATCCAGGAACAGTTGGGCAGGGGCGTGCAACAGACCTCCTAAAACGACTCTTACACGGACAGGGCTAGGTTATGCAAATTACCTCATTTGCTGCCAAAAGCTATGCAAATGAGGTAAATTTGCAATCCAGGAAACCCTAACCTGTCCGAGTAAGAGTAGTGTTATTTGCAGAAATGTACTCCGTTGACAACTGAGTACGTTCTGCAAACAGCAAAATGGAGCTGTGACAGCTCCAAATAAAGGCTGCATCCAGTTGAGGAAGCATGCCAATGGCCAAATATACGGCCATTGGCAATGTTCCCAGATGCAAAATTAAAAAAAAAAATTTTTTTACCACGCTCTCCGAAGTTTAAGAGTAGCACAGCGCCACGCAAACGTGCTGTGCTATAAAAAACAGAAAACCAAAAATTAATAGCCACAAATAGGGATTTTATAGAAAATCATAATTTTCAATGCAAGTGAATGGCAGGCTGAAGACAACATGGCTACAGAGTAGAGGTTGCCAAGGGGGGAAGCTCAGTCTAAGAGATGTAACCAAGCATTAGTAGGCAATCCTATGCAAATGAGGGTAAGGATAGTGAATCCCAAGTTTACATAGCAATTGAGCACAGTCAGTGGAGTGTATGAGTACGATATAGGGAGTAACAGAGTAGTAGATAGGTGACATCAAGAGGGGGGTATGTATGAAAGAATGTAAGCTCACTGGAGCAGAGTGGCATGTGTTTGCTGTCAGTTACTCATCACTGGAAGAGGTGTGTCAACAGGTATCCTAGCTAAAGGCAAGTAATAGAAGGTGTATGCCGTGGATAACACTAAAGTTTCTTGTTGAAATGCCTGCAATGTGTTTGCACGCTGGTGCGTGCCTGTATATCAGAGTAAGATTGTGTGCGCCCGTGTGTGCGCGTTTAAGCCGGAGTAAGTATGTGTAAATTTGTTGAAATTTGTGTAAGCGCGTTTAAGCAGGAAATAGCAAGTGTTAGGCCATGTAAGCATGTGTGCGCGCGTGTGAGCTGCTGTGTTTGAGTTTACTCGGCGCTGCCCCCCTGTAGAAACAGAAAGGGAAAAGGAAGCACAACAAATAGTAGGAAGTTAACCAGGGAGAACTAGCAGAGCTAGCAGGTGAAAACAATCAGAATCAGGCAATTACACAGGCAGTACACTAGCCCAGCCCAGCCCAGCACTTAAAACTCTGCAAACAACTTTCCATCATGTTTTCCTCAGAGACACTGCAACACTGCAGTAAACTAAGAGAAGTGAAAACTTAAAAAGCTTTACTGAGACAAAGAAATGTTAGGGTCTGCCATTGCTGTTATAAGGCGACATATGCAACATGCTGAGGGTAGTGACAATGAGAATGCTGCTGAGCAACCCCCAGTGAGGAGACTGAGAAGAGTGTACGGGCCCAGGGTAACCTACCAGGGGCTACGTGTGCTGGAGATAGTGGAGCGCTATAGAGTTGACAGAGACCTCATGCAGCAAATTGTTGAGTTGTGCAGGCCACGCCTCACACACAGAACCAACAGAGGGGAACCCATCCCAGTGGAAACCAAGGTATGTGTTGACCTAAGAATACTAGCAACAGGTACCTCCCAGAGACCAACTGGTGATATGATGGGGATATCACAGGCATCAGCATCCAGGGTACTGCACCAGCTCCTGAATGCCATGTCAGTACATGTCGGTGATCATGTATATTTCCCCAATTCCCATGAGGTATATGCCAGCAATATGCGTCTTTTCCAGCAAATAGCGGAATACCCTGAGGTAGTGGGTGCAATAGACTGCACGCACATACGCATCAAAGCACCAGCCAGTCAGCGGGGTAGGGCCTACATTAACTGCAAGGGCTTTGCCTCCATCAACTGCCAGGTCATGTGTGATGCCCAGGGCATAATACTGAATGTGTGTGCTGGCTGCCCTGGAAGCTACCATGATTCCCATATCTGGCATCTGACACAGCCGTACCAGACATTTGCCAATGGGGACATCCCTCATGGTCAGCTAGTGGGGGATGCTGGATATGCACTGGAGCCGTGGCTGATGACACCCATCAAAAATGCACACACACCTGAACAGGAACGCCATAATGAGGCACACGCACAAACACAAAATGTAATCGAGCATATGTTTGGGCTGCTCAAGTCACGGTTCCGGTGCCTGGACACATCTGATGGAGCCTTGCAGTACTCACCAACTACATGTACCCAAATTGTCAAGATATGTGCTATGCTACATAATATGATCCTGCGAAAACAGCTGCAGCAGGAGCAGCATAGGCCCAGGCCAAATAGCCCCCCACCATTGCCAAGGCCATCACAGGCAGAGCATGACTCCGAGGAGGAACAACCTGAGCCTGCCCCAGTAGGCAGAAGGAGGCATGCCCAGTATGCTTTGGCCTTGGCAAAGAGGCAACGCATAGCACATACACTGGCTCATATATTAAAAGGGATGCCTAACTTGACACTACCTGTTTTCAAACATGTATAGGGAGTGTACTATGTGCATCCGACATAGGCAGCCCTGCAGCACCACCTGAGGCATGATTGCCATGTTTTAAGCAATATAAAGCAGTGCTAAACAGCTGTTACCACTATTTAGTATATGTAAACACAATTGCACACACTAACTAGCACAACTTTGGGCAATGTTGAGCAATATTGGGCAACGTTCAGCAATGTTGGTTAATGTTGAGTAATGTTGGGCAAGTTTGGTCAAAGTTGGGCATAGTTGAGCAAAAGCAGGTAAACATGCTCATATTTGCTTTACTGGTCCTTAAGCAGTCTGGTCTGCCCAGTATGAAACTATAAAGCAGTGACAGGCCTCGAACCCAGGATACTGTGCACTATAGTCACAGTACTGAACCACTAAACCATGACAGTATTTCACTGGTCAGCCTGTATGAAGAAATGTTGATAAGTCTATGCAAAGTGTCTCATGGAAACCCTGCAGGCACAGCATAATCCCTGTCGAGTTATGACACAAAGGTGAGCCCTGCAGTAAAAATATAACTTGATTTTCAACACACATATAGTACAAATATTAATATTGGGCATGTTCACACACGTTAACAAATGTAGTGGACTTCAGACAGCAACATACTGAAAGGCCAAACTGGGCATGCTCACACACTTAGGCCATGTCTGCGTACAGCAGTGGGCCACACATATCTGGCAGTTGCATGTGTTAACCCAGGAACTTCTCACTATTCAACAATCCTGCCTTGTGCACACAGTTATATGACAACAGACACATATATAATATATTGGAACCCTGTCATAATCAAATATGCACTACAGATACTTAGGTTGTTCATAGAAAGTGGGAAAGCAAAGAATATAAAAAACCTGCAATCAGTATCATCAATAAACAATGTGCACTCCAAACATTATCATAGGTTCATAGGTTGATAGTAGGCTATCTGCCCGAGGACATTTATAAGCCTAGCCAGACTGTGTTTGGCTTTCGCCACCCTTTTAGATTAGTAGACTGTGCCTTTGAATAGCAGGTCACACAAGATAGCCCTTTTATGGTTAGTTGATTGTGCCTCTGTCTAGCAGGGACCCAGAAGAGATCCCAGGGGTAAACTTACGATCTCCCATCCACTCGTCAAGATTTCTCTTGAAGAGGGTCAGTGAGGGGCTCTGCCTAACTTGGACTGGGATTTCGTTCCCGAGTGAGGGGAGCCTCTGGGATATGAATCTGTCCCTCCAGCATGTCCAATTTATTTCTGTGCTGAGGTTTAAGTCCTTGGAGTGTGTAGCTCTAAAGGATTTGGATATCCTGAGGTGGAGCATGACCATTAATTCTGGGTTGGACATAGCTTTATACGTCAGGCACAGATCGCATCTGAGTAGGCGGTAAGCAAATGAGTAGAGCTGGAGTTTCTTTAGCCGAACTGCATAGGGCATCTGTTTGAGTCCCTTGATCCACTTGGTGAGGTACTTCTGGGGTCATTACAGTTGCTGCAGGTGTCGGGTAAGGTACATTGTATACAAGTATTGGCCTGATGACCTCTCGATCTAGATGTGAAACCTTTTGGGATAAGGTGGGCTATATAGAAGGTCTTTCTAACCACTTTGGCAATGTGATTGTCAAAGGAGAGATTACTATCTACTTGGGTCCCCAAATCCCTAATTACTACTTCCGTACGTAATGGATTACCACCTATGTGGTAATTTGTGGGCACTTTGTTTTTCCTAAAGGGGATGGCTATGCATTTTATGGCATTCAGTTTTAGGCCATGGCTCTGGCACCAGTTATCCATCTCTGTGAGACCCTTTTGGAGGATGCTTGTGTCAGCAGGAGAGTTGATTATGGCACCCGGTTTGCAGTCATCTGCGAACTTGTCAGCCATAGTCCTCCCATGTTAGCCTGTACCTCAGAGAAATATATACTGAACAAGAGAGGTCTCAGGACTGAGCCTTGTGGGACGCCACTTGTAACTGGTGTAGAGTCTGACATGGCACCTGCAATTCCGACCATGTGGGTGCTATCTCTGATCCAGTTTGCAATCCATCTTGTGACATATATGTTGATAACAAAGCTGGTGAGCTTATTTATGATGCCCGAGTGGGGTATTGTGTCAAAGGCTTTTGTGAGGTCCAAGTAGGCTGTGTGGACTACCTTCCCTACGTCTATGGCCCTGGTAACTGTTTCAAAGAAGTAGACCAGGTTCAAGAGGCAAGATCTGCCCTTAAAGCCAAATTGGGTAGGATCCAGTGTCTGGAGGTTCCTGATGTCTTTGTTTATGAGTTCCATGATGATACGCTCCATAACTTTGCAGACCAGGCTAGTTAGGCTTATAGGGAGATAGTGTCCAGGGTCCATTGTGGCACCACCTTTGTGGAGCGGGACCACTGTTGCTGTACGCCATTCCTTGGGTACATATCCTGTAGTAAGTCTGATATTGAACAGTGACTTTATGTGAGGGTTAAGTTCTTCATGAAGCTCGTGTAAGACGCAGCCCGGGACACCGTCCGGTCCCATTGATGCTGTGTTATTGCTTTGGAGAGGGCAGCTCTCACCTGTTCATCTGTGATGTCAGGGAGGCTACACTCTGTTGGGATGGACATCTGCTCTTTTGGAGGGATGGGGGGGAGAAATTTGCACTGAACCTGTCTGCCAGGATGTTGGCAATGTCTGTGGGTTCAGTGTATTTTTTGTCATTATGCACTAACTCAGAGCATATCTGGGAGTTGCCACCCAGGTTCCTGACATAACTAAAGAAGGCCTTGTAATTATCTTTAGTGTCTTGTGCAATTTTTCTTTCGAAACTGGCCTTAGATGATTTTATGAGTGATCGTAGCTTCTTGCTAGTACTGATCAGAGATGCCTTCCCTTTTTGGGATTTTGCTCTATCATGTACTAGCCTCCTCCTTTTGTTGTATAGCTTATTTAGGGCCGGGGTCCACCAGGCAGGTCCCCTGCCTTTGGAGGAGTGAGTCTTGGTTTCATTTGGGATAGCATGATCCATGCATTCCTGTAGGTGTCAATAGAATGCGTCTGTAAAGGATTCTGCGGTTTGAGCCGTATTTTCCACTGGCCCGGGGGCATTGAAGGATACCACCTTGGTTTTGAGAAGTGTGACGTTTGCTTTTGAGAAGTTCTTCACCGAGATTACCTTGGCTGGGGGAGGGGATGGGATATGGATGTCCAGTGAGATAAATGTATGATCTGACCTTACCAATAAGGGGTATACCTCTGGTGTGGAACATAGAGTCCCCAATGTTGGTGATGACCAGGTCCAATATGTTTTCCCCTCTTGTGGGGGTGGTGACCAGTTGTTCCATAGCATTTGAATTTATAAATTCTAGGAACTGTTGGGCGAGGGTGTTGGGGCCTGAGTAGTATTCCCAGTCAATGTTTGGGTAGTTGAAGTCACCCAATATAATGGTGTTTGGAGAGACCTTCATATTCTCCAGTGTTCTCAGGAAAGCCGAGTGGGGTCCCTGAATTTGGGAGGGTGGTCTGTAGCAGGCTACAAACTGAAAGGCAGTTTTGCCCACTGTTAGTTGCATATGGATGGTCTCCGATGCTTCGTACAGTGCTACTAACATGGAGGTGTGTGTATCTTTGATGTATATGGATACTCCCCCCTCCTTTTGTGGTTCGGTCCGGGTTTTGTGGCCGAAAAGCATGGTATGAAGTATAACCTGGTAGTGCTGGGGTGATTTTGGGAGCCTTGAACCAGGTTTCTGTTACTGCACAAGAGGCTTGAGTGCGTGCATTTTGAGGATGCAAAAAACTTAACAAGGAGAAATTAATAGTAGGCACTAAACAGCCTATAATTGCAAAGTACCTTGCTAAGGAAACAGCTCCTATACTTTACAAAGAAAAAAAAAAAAGCCCCAAACCAGGCATTTCCAAGGGTCAGCTTCCGGTGATTTCTCCTGTCCACCTGGTAAATCTGGGCATACTGGGGCAATGCAGCAATTGCCTCATGTACACAGACAACCCTCTCCTCCTACCACCCAACACTACAACCTGTGAGAGATGCACTTACATAGCCAAAATGGAAGCAAAGCTCTCTCCACCCAAGATTGTGCTAAACAGTCAAGAGGAGAAGGTTAACACCCACACTACACCTCAAGCAACACATAGCCCTTCTAAACCCGCACCACCAACACCCACATATAGCAACACTAAATCCACATATGCAGAGGCCCATAACTGTAACCTGCCCAAGCAACAAAGACTTCTGAAGCTGAAACGCAAACACCAATCACAACCAATGTGTCACATAGTTCACAACACCAGTGTGCCACCCAGCAACAGCCCCTAAGGCAAGACAATGTACCTAACACTTTAGTCATAGGTGACTCTATAGTCCGGCGCACTGATGTCCCTCTCAACTGGTTGAATAAGGAGAAAATTACAGTCAGCTGCCTGTCGGGTGCCAGGATCTGCCACATAACGCATGCACTCAAGTCACTCCACAACAAGTACAAATATGACTCTGTCATTGTCCATGTTGGAGTGAATGACTTGAGACGTACCTCCCTGGACTACATGAAAAGAGACATGGAAGAGCTCTCGGATCATGTGGCCCAGGCAGGTATGACCCTAGCCCTGAGTAGCATCCTGCCTTCGCCCAGAATGGTACCACAATATAAGGATAAAATGATTGACTTCAACAATTGGCTAAGCTTATGGTGTCATTCAAAGGGGATCCAGTATCTGTCTGCCTGGGATGACATAATTGACAGACCACGATGCTTTGCCAGAGATGGTCTGCACCTGTCGCCCCTGGGATTCAGGTTACTGGCTAAGGCTCTTGCCACCCCTATAGTGCCTTTTTTAGGCAAACTTCAAAGGACAAAACCACCACCGTAACAGGTACAAGCATGCAAAATCTGAAGGTAATGCTACTCAATGCTAGAAGTCTAAACCTCAAAATGCACTCTCTCGAGGCACTCCTAAAAATGGAGAACATCGATATCTGTGCAGTAACTGAGACCTGGTTCAAGGCTCCAGAGAGCACCCCTGCAATACCAGGCTACAACTCTTACCACACTTTTCGGCCACCAAACCAGGACCAAAACACTAAAGGTGGAGGAGTGTCAATATTCACCAAGGATATTCACACCACCAGGCTAGTTGGCCAACACAATGTGTCTGAAATTCTCCAAGTGCAACTAACACTAGGTAAGACTGCAATCCAAATTGTGGCTTGCTACAGATCCCCCACCATACCCCAAGATTCTCACTACACCTTTCTAAACATACTGGAAAATATTAAGATAGAACCAAACACCCTAATACTGGGTGATTTTAACTACCCTGCCATTAACTGGGAAAACTACTTATGTCCCAACACCTTTGCGCAACGGTTCTTGGAATTCATAAATTCCAACGCCCTGGATCAACTAATCCATAGTCCCACCAGGGGCTCCAATATCCTAGACCTGGTCATTACTAACATTGGAAATCAATGCTCCATACATATGGTCACCCCCTCGTTAGTCAGGTCTGACCATAAGCTAATCACCCTTAACATCCACATCCCACCCCCACCCCCCAGTAAAGAAACCACCATAAAAACTTCTCCAAAGCCAACTTCAGGCTACTCAAGTCCGAAGTGACAAACTTCATGACACCCATGCAGACGGGAACTGAAAGTTCAACTGCTGAATCCTACACTAAGGCACTGTACGAGCACATCCACTCATGCATGAATCGTGCCATCCCAAATTGAACCAAAATGCTCTCATCCAAAAAAAGGAAGCCAATCTGGTGGTCCCCTGCCATAAACAAACTTTACAACAAAAGGAAGAAACTTTTGCAGAAAAGAGGAAAATCCCAGGATGCAAAAAACTCCCTTACTAGCCTCAGTAAGAAACTGAGATGACTCAAAATCCTCCAAAGCTAGTTACGAAAATAAAATTGCCAAAGATTCCAAAGACAACCACAAAGCATTCTATAACTATGTCAAGAATCTAAATGGCAATGCTCAGAGCTGCTCTGAGCTAAAACAGAATGGCATTAAATATACTGATCCGAAGGATATTGCCAATATCCTGGCAGATCGATTCAGTGCCAACTTCACCCCCCTCTCACCCCCTAAATGGCCCATCTCAATACCAGACGATTGCCAAATTCCAGTAATAATGGCCACACAGGTACAAAACGCACTCTCTAAAGCCAAGAATACAGCATCCATGGGACCAGATGACATCCCGGGCTGTGTACTACATGAACTACAATATGAACTGGCACCTCACCTAAGTGTCATGTTTAATCATAGCCTCACCTCAGGTTTCATGCCCACTGAGTGGCGCAGAGCTACAGTTATCCCAATCCACAAGGGGGGATCCACCGTGGATCCCGGAAACTACCGTCCCATCAGTCTGACAAGCCTTATCTGCAAGGCCATGGAGCGTATTATCATGGAACTTATAAACAAAGATATTGGCAACCTTCAAACACTGGACCCCACCCAGTTTGGGTTTGTGAATGGCCGATCTTGTCTCCTGAACCTGACTGACTTCTTTGAATCAGTCTCCAGAGCCATGGACAAGGGTAAGGTGGTCCACACAGCCTATCTAGACCTTGCCAAGGCCTTTGACACCATCCCCCACTCTGGAATCATAGATAAACTTACTAAGTTGGGCATTAATCCCTATGTCACCCAATGGGTTGCTAAATGGCTTACTGATAGAACCCACACTGTAAAAGTAGCCGACTCCAAATCCAGCTCCAGACAAGTGACAAGTGGAGTACCTCAGGGTTCAGTCCTGGGACCGCTCTTGTTTGGCATCTACTTCTCTGAAGTACAGGTCAACACTAAGGGACTCTGGCTTACAAAGTTTGCAGATGACTACAAACTGGGAGCCATTATTGAATCCCCAAATGATGTGGATACTCTACAAAAGGGCCTTACAGAAACAGATGCTTGGTGCCAGAGCCATGGGCTCAAGCTCAATGCCAAGAAATGTACTGTTATCCCCTTTGGGAAAAAACATGTATCCATGAATTACCATATAGGTGGCAGTACACTAAACACAGAAAGTGTGATAAGAGACTTAGGGACACAGGTGGACAGTGGTCTCACCTTCGATAACCACATCGCCACAACAGTCAGGAAATCCTTCTATGTGGCACACCTCATCACGAAGGGCTTTTAATCCAGAAAAAAGGAGGTCATTGTCCCACTGTACTCATCCCTCATTAGACCCATTATAGAATACAACGTCCCATTTGGTATGTACCTCTCAAGACATCTGCAACAACTGGAAAGGCCTCAGAAATACCTCACTAAAAGAATCACAGGCCTAAAGCAGATGCCCACGCTGACCGCCTTAAAAACTCCAGCTATACTGTGTTGCATATCGCCTACTCAGAGGTGATCTCTGCTTAACATACAAGGCCATGTCAAACCCAGAGCTGTTGGACATGCTACACTTAAAGAAATCCCAATCCCTCAGAGCTACACGCTCCAGGGATCTAAACCTTGTCATCACAATAAACAAAACATGCTGGAGGGATAGGTTCCTGACCCAGAGACTCCCCAGACTCTGGAATAGATTGCCCATACATGTCAAGCAGAGTGCCTCTTTGGACCTCTTCAAGAGGAACCTTGACGATTGGATGGGAGAAAGGAAATTCACCCCAGGGATCACGTCAGTCGCCCTGCTAGACAGGGGTCCAGGAAAGTAAATAGTGTGGGAAGAAATAGCCAGGGAATTGTTATGGCTAGGCTTGTATAGGCCCCTAGGGCTGATAGCCTAGTACCAACCTATGAACCTTAGTTTCTTTTATCTTGTATTGTCTATGGAGGTGGGTTTGTCTTTTGAGCCTTGCCTAAAAAAGGCACTATGGGGGAGGCAAGAGCCTTAGCCAGTATTCGCAAGCCCAGGGATGACTGGTGCAAGCCGTCCCTAGTGAAGCAACATGGCTTGTCGAGCATGTCATCCCAGGCTGACAAACACTGGATCCCCTTTGAATGACACCAATACGTTAGCCAACTGTTAAAATTGATCATTTTGTCTTTATACTGTGGCATCATTCTTGGTGAGGGTAAGATGCTACACAAGGTCAGGGTCATACCGGCCTGGGCTACATAATCAGAGAGCTCCTTTATGTCTCTTTTCATGCAGTCCAGGGGGGAACATCTCAGATCATTCAAACCAGCATGAACAATGATGGAGTCATATTTGTACTTGCTTTGGAGTGACCTGAGTGCATGTGTTATGTGGCGGATCCTGACACCTGACAGACGCTTACAGTGACCTTCTCCTTGTTCAGCCTGGTGAGTGGGACGTCAGTGTGTCTGACAATAAAGTAACTTATTACAAGTGTATTAGGTGTGTTGTTTAGCCTTAAGGGCAGTGACTGTGTGGCACACTGACTTTGTGAACTATGTGATATGTGGGTATTGTTGTGGGGTAGCAGCTGTTTGGGGGTCTGCTTTGGAGGTCTCTGCTGCTTAGGCAGATTTTCATTTAGAGCCTCCGAGTATGTTTTTGTGTGTTTATGTGTTTGGTTTGCTGTTGCTATAGGTCTATGTGAGACTGGATTTGTGGTGTGTGTGGTTACCTTCTCCACCTTATAGAATGTGCCTGCCAGTCATGGGTCGAGAGATCTCAGCCTCCAGTTTGTCTACATAGTTGCATCTCAAATATATTATGAAGAAACAAAACGAGTAAGGACCACCACAAAAAACAAAGAAGTTTTATTACATGTGCAAAGGAGGAGCGCTTTCACATACTGCCAAGGTACGCTTCATCAGATCTCAAAAACATTCTCAACCTCACTTTTTATAGGACAACCAATCTTAAAAAATCCTGCAACCACCTTGAACATAATCATCTAATTAAACAATCATTCAATCAGTTCAGAACCATGCTAAAAACTAAGAATTCCTATATATCTTATAAATCAGTGCTCTTAAAATGTAGCATTGAGCTACTGAACTAGGACAGTTAAAAACACTTTGAAATAATAATATTAGAACAATAACAATGAAACAATTGCAACTACAACTACTAAAAATTACATGAATTACATGAATATATATATCAATATATGTGTGTCAGGATATCTGACTTAAAATATAAAAAATATACTGAATAACTAACATATGTAATGAACAATGTATGTACAATAACATATGAAAACACATGGAAATACATGAAATGTATATAAAGATGGATGAATTAAACATATATTTCCATATATATTTGAGGTATGAATACTATAACAGCATAATGTAAAAATATCCAAATATATTCATAAACTCAAAATAATTTCTACTAATAAATCAATATTTATTGACTAATAATAATAATAATATTGATCATGGGCATTTAGATACTAGGCAACCTCAGTGATATTTTAGGACTTTTGGTACCTTTCCATGTGGTAAATGTAATGTGTGGAATGATTAATGACACTCCGGTGTTTTTACATCCCACAATGGAATATGAGCTTAAACCTAGGTTTTTTGCTTCTTGTGATAATGTTAATCTTATATATTTAGCTACTTGCGATCAGTGTCAGGCCTTTTATGTAGGCATGATAACAAGGAGGCTTAAAGATAGGATCTATAATCATGTATATGATATCAGGAAGTTGAACCAACAAAATGCTTTGGCTAAACACATAATGGCTTATGAAGGCCATAGGTTTAAATTCAGGGTGTTACAGTTAGTGACCCCTAATAAGAGAGGGGGACATAATATGAACCATCTGGAGACTATAGAACTCCAATGGATTTTTAAGTTACGAGCACATCAGGATCCAGGGCTCAATCAGTTTATAGCCATTAAACCTATTCTTGAAGCACATAGACTTAGATAAAATAATAAAACTTTTATGGGCATAAGTGCAACAGAAGGATAATGTGACAGGGTAGTAGTATAAGTCTCATATACATTTTTATTTATTTATCAAGTCTAATATTCATATATATCATTACATATTTTTTGAAAATAATTAGTTATTATTATTAGTCAATAAATATTGATTTATTAGTATAAATTATTATGAGTTTATGAATATATTTGGAGATTTTTACATTATGCTGTTATAGTATTCATACCTCAAAAATATATGGAAATATATGTTTAATTCATCCATCTTTATATACATTTTATGTATTTCCATGTGTTTTCATATGTTATTGTACATACATTGTTCATTACATATGTTAGTTATTCAGTATATTTTTTATATTTTTAGTCAGATATCCTGACACATATATTGATATATATTCATGTATTTTTTTAAGGTAAGTAGTTGTAGATACAGAATATAGCTGAGGTCACCGCAGTTATGAAGTTGATTTTTGTTAATATTTTACATATGCATGAAATAAATATATGTAATATATATTTTATATGATATTTAAGATCAAGTCAGTATATTCTGCAATTGTTTCATTATTATTGTTATTGTTCTAATATTATTATTTCAAAGTGTTTTTTAACTGTCCTAGTTCAGTAGCTCAATGCTACATTTTAAGAGCACTGATTTATAAGATAAATAGGAATTCTTAGTTTTTAGCATGGTTCTGAACTGAATGAATGATTGTTTAATTAGATGATTATGTTCAAGGTGGTTGCAGGATTTTTTAAGATTGGTTGTCCTATAAAAAGTGAGGTTTTGAGAATGTTTTTGAGATCTGATGAAACGTGCCTTGGCAGTATGTGAAAGCGCTCATCCTTTGCACATGTAATAAAACTTCTTTGTTTTTTGTGGTGGTCCTTACTCATTTTGTTTCTTCATAAAGTATTTTTTGCTTTTTGCTTATTGAGTTGGACCTTCAGATAGCAGCGGTATCTTTTTCTTCAGTATATATCTCTCAAATATATCTGAGTTTGTTGGGAGGAGGAGAGGGTTGTCTGTGTACATAAGGCAGTTGTAACATTGCCTCAAAATTCCCATATTCACCAGTTGGACTGGAGAGTACACACGAAATTGAGCTTTGGACATGTCAGGATATTATGATGACATACTCTTTTGACTGATCAAACAGGATCAGTAGGGTGTTAAGTGTGTAAACGAGTATAACAGGGGTTTTAGTGCTTAAGTTTGTTGGTGTTTTGGAAAGATTATCTGCGAAGGAGCCCAGACAGAACCATGACACTTTCTTCAGCTATGTCATAAATAGCAATGCACACTCATATATGTCCTGAGTCAGGGCCAACTGTAAATGACTGACAATGTCAACATCCTGTCAGACATCATACATACATACCCACCTCCCACTGACAAAAGGCCCTATCATCATACCAGGAGATATCATGTAGAATGGGTAAACAAGCTCCTTCCAAAGCTGAAAACATGGCATCAATTGGATTACATTGTTTCCCTATATGTTTCATAAGTGAACTGCAGAACAAACAGACCCTGCACCTGAACAGTCTGTTGAGCCTCACCAGCTCTACAGGATATGAAACCGTTGAATGGGTTACAGCAACATATGGCACACTCCACAAGTGTTGGTGCACAACAGACCATGGGAACTATAGTCTTATAAGCCTATGAAGTCTGATCTGCAAGGCCATGGAGTCCATCATGACTGAAGTCATAAACTGAGCTATTGGAAGCGGACAAACACACAACCCTACCAACTTTGGTCTGGTCATGGGCAGATCATAGTTCCCAAACCTGCTTGATTGTTTGCAAGGCAGCCACCGAGGACATACATCACTGAAATGAGCTACACACGTCCCACACAGACTTTGAATAGCCCTTTTCCAACATCCCAGACACATGTCGTATCCACAAAATTAACAATCTGTGCATAAATATGTATTGTCATATGATGGATTGGCAACTGGTCCACAGATAGATCACACAAGCTAAGAATTGTGGAGTCCTGTTCAGGCTGTTAACACCTGCTGTCCCCCATGGTGCAGTCCTGGGATTGCATAAAACAAAGTGCACACACATTACCATGTCTAGTCTGATGATGTGACGGGATGCATGTGCCACAGATACCACACTATCCTGGTCAATGCCTACTGTATGCTGTCCCTCAGCTAAGGCCATTGGTGATGAGGGATGTATTGGCAGCATGAATGTCCACATAGATGGGGTGGAAAGCTGTGTACTGTCGATTGGCGGACCAACGACAGACCCTGTCAAACCTGCCTGTGCCACAACACATGTATCATCATTTCCACTATTTGTGGCAGTGACTTCAGGTTCCCTGCTGCACTCAACCAACACAACCTCAGCACCTGTGAGAGGAAGACAGGAAACACACTTTAAAATGTGTACATGATGTTAGCACACATGCACACAAATACACTACTCAGTAAAGTTGACACACACACACACACACACACACACACACACACACACACACACACACACACACACACACACACACACACACACACACACACACACACACACCAACAGCAATCCAAAACATACTCATTAGTGGTTGATGGAGTACAGTATCACAAGCCAAAGAATCCTATCACACGTGTCAGCATGCAGGACGTGTGTTGCTCAAAAGCATGCAGTGCGAGTGTAGAGAGTCCTTGTTAATAACAGTATACATGTCTTTGATGCATGTGTGTTGTTCAATGATTGGCCTCACCCTGGAACACAATGTGTACATGGACACAACATTGCTGTGCAAGTATTAAATGCTTTCCAATGTCCTGTGCACCATCACTCATAGGTATACATACCATGGCCGGATGCACACAAGTGTCAGGTGTATAGCAATGAATGCTATGTGTAGTACTGTAGTTACTGTAACTGGATGTAGTGTAGTACCATGAGCCATCATCAGGCAGCATCACGTGGTCACTCAAGACCACTAATGTGTGCCACACTGGCAACTATCTTGCTGTACCTGAACTGCAGCACTTTATCTACATTAACCATTTCACAGGCAGTTGTTACATGGGTATGTAAGGTGTTCAATAGGGAGCATTGCCTAACATGAATGTGTTGTGTGTTGAAGAGTGTCGCACCACCCCATGATAGGCCTCTACCCCTCAGGTATAGTATGTGTGCTGTGTGGATGACATTTGGGATACTGGAGTCTGACCTTACAGCAGGTGTCTAAATAGGCCAGGTGTATCATATGAACACTGACTGCATATGACAAAGTGGTGTATGTTGTGTGCATGTGTATTGACTCTGCCTATACAATGTCCACTACAGTGTACCAACATTGGTTGGGATGCTCTGTGTATTGCATGTGTTTGAGGCAGCTGCTCATGTTACTGGGATGTGCATAGTCCCACAGAAAACATGCAGAGCATGCATTATGTGTACGTGTTTTAGATGTGTATATGGCCTACAACTCACCTATGACATGCACATGTTATTTGCTATATTAAATGTAGAACACTCACCAGCATGGGTCTGCTGTCTTGCTTTCACACCAGAGGTACTTACAAGGATATGAGACAGTTTGTCAGTGTCAACAACTATGGCATTGCTGCTGTGAGTTTGCAACTTTACAGTAGTACAACATGTGACAGTCACAGGCATACAGATTATGTTCCAAATTATCAGTATTGCACAACACCAGGCTCCACATCTTCTAAATACACAGTACACATCTGACATATGCATGTTCTAACAATCGAGCCAACAGTAGTCTACAGATGTGCCATGTTACCAGCACGCTCCGAGTCAACTTGCTGGGTGACTCCGGCCTCCATGATGACACGTCTGTTGTAGTGGCTGGCCAGGAGCCACCACGCTGAGGAGCAGCTCTTCCACTCTGGTGAGGGGCGGGTGTGATGCTGCACCACCACCTGGGCAAGCTGTTGTCTGCAGACATCGGAGGCATGCTGCCGGACATATCTAATTAAATCACTGCAGTGATAGCGTACCTGCTCATAAGTCTGGTTATGCATGCCTACGTCATTCACCCGACTGACATCATCTTGCCAGAGTGCAGTGTGCCCATGCTGGTCCTGGCTGGTTCTCGAGAACAGCAGGGTGTGATGTTGTAGTAGGCCGTCTAGGATTATTTCCTCCTCTTCAGGAGAATACACAGGTTTGCGATTGTGAGACATGTCCCTGGAAGACAATAAAACAATAACTGTGAGCAAGTCATGTGGCACACTTAACATTCTAAAGTACAGACATCAATGAAATGCCATATTGGCTGTCAGTAGATACACACTTTTAATACACATATCAGTGTTCAGCCCACAACTGCCTGACAGCGCCTGGCACATTCTATATATTAAACCATGTTCTGCACAGCAACAAAGTTAAACTACAACAGTACATGACACACTGTATGTGACACAATGCACCACTTAGTCAGAGGAGGTATATATCAAGCTAATGGATGAAGAAAGATGTCATCCATTGCAATGAATGTAAAGTACAGTTACAGTATTACCAGTATACCACAGTAGTCTTTGATGCCAACCCCCTGCCTAACATATGTGCACAGTTGTTGATATAGGTGGCATACTGCTGTACCAGACTATACATGTTACTAGATACACACGTATACCCTGTAACACAGATATGATTGAGGGCATGGTACAGGCATAATTACACACACATCAGACATGCATACAACACACAAATGTATGCCAACCCAGATGAGCTTTACCTGTGTACCATACAGTACTGTGTGTCACTACTTACAAAACCTTATGCCTGAGGTATGTAATCTGTGAGGACTACAGGGAAGACACAAAACAGTGTTTCCAAGCAATGTGAACATACACCATACTGTACTGTTTAGGCCTACAGCTTCACGTAGTACTACAGCTCATATGGGAATTGGATTCACCAGCAGTACCACTCACTAAGCATACATGTATTGCTTTAGCCTACAACGGGACACCACAGTCGACAACAAGGGACTACGTCACACCGTATGCCATACTACTTTTTCTGCCTAGCAATAGCATACACATCTTTTGCTGGGATCACAGCTAGGACACAAACTACCATGACAGAAACAATTTCACACTAAGCTATCACATCTTTACAGACCTTGCACACATTCACCAACACATTCACCATCGCACTCAGTCAACCTCACATAGCAATTATTGCAGTGTGTGTGTGCTTCGTGTCATGGGTAGGTAATACGCTATTGGCCCTAGGGCCTACAGCAGCCTAGCCATACGCTACCCTGGCCTTTCACACACCTGTAATTTAATTTCACTTGCCCCTGTCAAACCAGAGCCACAGACGTGATTCCCGGGGTGTATTTCCTACCTCCCAAACAATCATCAGGAGTATTTATGACAACTGCTAATGAGGAGCTTTGTTTGCTATTGATAGGTGGTTTGTTCCAGAGTATGGCATGTCTCTGAGTTAGGACTCTATTCATCCAGTATGTGCTGTTTAGTGAGCTGACAAGGTGTAGGGCCCTAGAGCGTGTATCTGGGAGGGATTGTAATATGTTTATGTGGAGGATGTCCAACAGCTATGGGTGTGACACAGCTCAGTATGTTAGGCAGAGGTCACCTCTGGGTAGGTGCTATGCAACACAGTGTAGCTGTGGTTTTGGGAGTCGGTCTGCATAGGGCATCTGTTTGGGGCCGGTATTACTCTTTGTGAGGTATGTCTGTGGCCTTTCCAGTTGCTGTAGTTGGCATTGTACTCTCTAATGGGTTTTAAGTGTGATAAGTAGAAGGGAACACTGACCTATATTTCCATAGATAACACACCTTTTGTGATGACGTGTACCACATAGACAGAGTACATGATGAGTGTGGCACTGTGATTATCAAAGTGGAGGCTACTGTCCACCTGTGTCCCATGTTCCCTCATCACACGTTCGGTGTTAGGCAGACTACCACCTATGTGGTAGTTAATGGGTACAGTATTCTGGCTAGAAGGGATGGCACTGCAGTGTCAACACTGAGCTTCAGTCCATACCTTGGTCGCCAGGCACCTGTCGCAGTAAGTATGCCCCATGTCTCTCTTCCTCTATCTAAATATATATCTACATATCTATATATATATATATATATATATATATATATATATATATATATATGTGTATATATGTGTGTGTGTGTGTGTGTGTATATAACAAACACACACACACACACACACACACACACACACACATACATATAAACATCCATTGCTGTACATATAGATGTACATATAGGCACATATACAGTCCACTATTCATGGTGGGAATATCAATTATGCGACAGTTGTGAAATATACAGTTATGTAATAATATTGCACAGTATTGTGCAGACTGCATTGAAGGTGTCCTCAGCCCATGTAGCCTTAGCAGGCCTCACTGGCTACAACACTGCAAAACTGACAGAGCATACCCACAGCGTTTAACCACCACATGTCATATACCAGCACTGCATGCTATTTTCTTTTCCACACACTACAACCTACATAGAAATATGCACATAACAACCTTCAACAACGTATATATGTACACCCTTCACAAACAGTTGCAGTATGTCTCTTGCCCTATGCACATGTACAGATACATAGAGATACGTACTGCTGCCACATATGGATGATTCACAGTATGTAGAGTACTCTTCATAAACATCTACTACATGCCAGAAAATACATATGTGTTACATACCTTTCGTTTGTATTGCTGTGTTCCGTTTGTTTTTAAAGGAATTTTTTTTTTTTAATTTTATTTATTGATTTATTTCTTTTCTTTATCTGTTGCTCTTTCTTTTTCCGTGTTTCTCTGTCTGTCTTTGTCTGTGTGTCTGCCTCTCTCTCTCTCTCTCTCCTGCTGCAATGAGATTTTTGCATGTGTAGACAGAAATTACAGCCTGCTTTTCTAGGTATCTGCACATGTGCATGTGATGGCCTCTGCACCGATTAGTGCACACCACTTACTAACTGCATGCAGCCTGCTGTGTGGTAATTGCACTATTCACTGTCATAGCAGCCCACTGCTATAAAATGCTAGGTTAGGTAGGCGTAACCCTTTCAGCTTTCCAAAGTGGGGCCCGTGCTTGTTTGCTGTGGACACCGTTGTGTCAGTCAGAAGGTTAGTATAAATAAATTTGAAACTGGTATCGTTTTGGATTCTTGCTTCATATCTGCTTTCAGAGCCTTATTGTGAGTTTACTATTGCCCTGTGAGACATCGGTCTGGTGTGGCTGCTTTTCTTTGGTGGTATTGGTCTTTGCAGCACTTTCCTTGGATTCTTAGGTTAGTATACTTCTTATCTCTGAAGCTAGGGTTGTAGCCAGTGATTTGTATGTTGTACTCAAACCTGAATGTTGCTGCTTCTAGTACACACTTGTCAGTGTAGAATTTTACTCACCCCTCCACATGCCTACACAAGATTCATGGGAGTATGTACTTTCTTTTCTAATTAGACAATTAACTGCCATACAAAAGTAGTTATTGCAATGTATTCTTCTGGCACATGAACTGTTTGTGAACTACTATACTGTAAATATTAATTACCTCACTTCTGAACAGTTTGTTGTTTATTTGTGTTGACATTAGCACGGGCTGCTCAAGACAACTGGATGCATTTCAGTACTGAGTATGCCTACCTACATCCTTGGTAGAGCCTGAATACACAGGTATATTGCTCTTTTGGGTAGGGGTGCAGAAGTACAAAGAGCATTATATATTATTGTGTGATGTTTATCTTGCTGAACATACAGGGTTACTGTGTACCAGTTAGTCTAACAAGGCAAGTAGTCTGTGTAGCTCCCACCTTTTGGACATATCCAGATGGTAGCCAGAGGTTAGCCTATTATTCTTTGTCTGTGCACTGGACATATCCAGATGGAAGCCAGAGGTTAGCCTATTATTCTTTGTCTGTGCACCACACCGGTCTTTTCTGCACTGGAACAATGGCATTGTCACAGTTGGTTGCTAACAGTACATGGCTACATCCTTTGATATTTCTGTGTTGTACTCCTACATAAGGGTATACCTGTGGAACTCGTTCCAAAGCTATTTGCAGAGTGTGTAACAGCAGACAAGCTGAAATGCCTGTGTGTTTCTGCATCTGCTAGGCCTCTTATACACTCAGGTATATATTTGAACAGCCTCAGGGAAAGGTACATATAAGTGGGGTACACCTGTAATATATTACAGACATTAAGTTGAGACTGAGTGAATCAGAGCATATGTATTAATACACCTTTTCTGACGTGCATGCAGTGTGTACTATTACTTATTGACATTATTCGTTAAGTGTAATTCCCCACTCTTCGGCCTACCGTCAGTACTTTTCAGAGGGATTCTGAGGGACAAAGCTAACATTTGTTTAGGAATCAGGGACATCCCTGAAAAGCAGTCACAGTTGGGAAGTATGGCCTCTGCCCTATTCAATTTTGCCAGTGTTTATCCTGCTCTGATACTGTGTGGGGTTTGTAAAGTGCTACTGTAACACTATTTCCTGCTAGAATGTCTGGTTCTCTTTTCACAGTCATGTCATGCAATTCCACAACAACTGCTGGTAAAGATCCACAGAACAAGATTTGTGTTATGACATTCCTATTTTCCCTTTACATTCACTCATTGTAATGCATGATATATTTATTACAGCACCAACTTGTTGTAAATCTACTGTGGCCTAGTGGTACTTCATGCAGTCTAGTGTTTCCAAGGTCCGGGGTTCGAGATTGACAGAGGTGTTTTATTTTGCTGCTCAGCAGAACAAGGGCTCTGCCATGCAGAGTGACTAAGGCACTTTTAAGCAGCTGTAAGCTGGTTTGCGTGGGTTTGCACGATGCTGAGCGATGCTTAGCTAAGTGCACACATGCGCACACTCGCTTAAACCCGCTTACTACTGCTTAAAAGTGCTTACTCCCATTAACCCCCATGCTAATTTCTTTGAAAGAAAAGAAAATGGGGAGATAGGAAAGTGGTGAAAAAGGGGGCACAAAGAGGGAAAGAGTACTGAAACAAGCTCAGGATGTGCAGGATGGGTGTAGGGAAGGTCCATAGCTGCCCATTTCTTTATCAGCACCAGCTGTGCATAAGCAATACATTTGGAGTGAAATTTGAAACCTTCCACCCCTGAGAGAGGGGTGAGGACAGCAAAGTCTGTTGTACTGCCAATTATAATTATCAGTTTACATGTCCAGCGGACATGTGGGCGAAATGGGCAGCTATGTATGGGGCGTAATTTTTTTGTGAGAACAGATTGCCCTTTTTTTTTCAGGTGAGAGTGGAAAGTGAGGTAGAGGAAGTAGGTATATTTGGGGAGGTAGGTTGGGGAGACAGACAAGACAAACAAGACGCCTACAGGGGCGGAGTATGACACATGGGGTGGGTGAACACAACTGACGGGGACGGATGTTTGGAAATTGCAAGTCCATGAGCCCACAGATGGTAACAGTGGAACTGAGATCCCCACCCATGGGCAGTCACCACTGCACCTTCACAGCCCCGAGGGTGGTTGTGCTGGGGGCTGCGTAGGAGGGGCAGGCTCACCCATGAGTCGCGCCACTCTCGCCTCAAGCTGGCGTAGGGGATCAGCGACTGAATGCTGGAACTCCCTACGCACCACAGCCCGGACCCTTCGGAGGGTGACAGGTGGCCCTTCTCCGCCCACACTTGCATAGGGGAGACGAGCCCCATCCCCTGCAGCGCTTCCACCTGAAGGTGGCACAGGACCAACGGAGGAGGGGAGCCCGGGCTGGGCACCGGACCTGCTGGTGCCAGGTACAATCACCAGCTGAGGAGGGACAGGTGGGTCCGCTGGGACAGGCCTTCCCATACGTTCTGTGATTAGGTGTGTTTAATTACAACATAAACAACAGCATTCCAAATTAGTTGTAACAGCATGCAGTAATATTCCCATTAACCCAACACACCAAGGTTCCAACAGTTGAACAGCAAGCATAACACATGCATATACTGAACGACAGTGGATATTCCAACAGCATGCAAGGATGATTGGTGGCAACAGGCCACCAAGATTGTGGTGTTTGAACAAGGCATATGCATCAAAGTAAATGCAGATATTTATAGAATAATAGGACATATGTCCCAACAAATGTTTTGAGATTAGACATACCCATTGAGGTGTGGAATTGCATTGTTTATGCACATACAGTAGGGTGTAGAAAGAAACCTCAATTCACATCTTATAAGTACTTTTAGTCTACACTATATTACTATTGACTGCAGGTGTATATCCCTTACATGTATTATTACACTTGGCAACATGCATTAGGTTGTGCAATGGGTTTGGCTAGTTCATTATATACCTGACCTATATCTGACATACTAACTGTCCAAGATGCAAACGTTACTGCTACATAGTTATTTATTTTATTTATATTTCTATATCTACATATCTGGATGTGTTCACGTGACATTTTCAGTTAAATTTCTACAAAACCCTACATTTCATGTAGCATACGCACATTTCTGGGGAACACATTAACAAGCTACTCGTGTGCCAGATTTACTTATGCGTGCCTGCCCTTAACTGACTGGAGAGGACTAAATATATGCTTCACAGCTACTGGCACTTCCATCATCCACTTTATATGGGACTGCCCAACTGTGGGTTGACAGCACTTATTACAACAGTACTATTTGCATAATGCAAGGGTACAACAACATTTCAAAGTAAGTGACACAGACACACTCAAGTATTATACCTTTATTAATTACATTACACACTTTTCTAAAGGCTCTCTCCTTTATTTGATATTACAGTGCATACGGAAGACATATTCAAGACATATTTATACCTTTATTAATAGGTTACAACACTCTTTTTCAGGCTCGCTCACTTATTTTATATGACAGTACATGCAGAGATATTATTCCTGACTTATTTATTTATTTTACATTTGTTGACCAGGCTAGTCTAGCTGGATATATGTCCATTTTCAGTAGAGGCCTGGGGAGAAAAGCTCCACACACATAAAAAAGCACAAATATACCAAAGAAGTCATATATGTAAACAAGAATTCAAAAAACAATAAAAAGTGTCCAAAGGACTGGTTACATAAAAAAAATTCAGGAAGACAAAGAAAAATACATCATCAGTTGAAGGCCGCCATAATTACAGTTCAAGGCTATTTTTAATAGTATCATGAAGAGAATAAATAAAGATGGAGTACAAGAGACTAGGAAAGTAAGGAGTAGTAGAGAATTTTAGGAAGTTGAAGTGAAGCAGTAGACAGTAAGGAGAGAAAGGAGATGAAGAAGTGACAGGGAGAGGAGAAGAGAGAGCTGGGAGATTTAGGTAGAGCAAAGGTAGCCAAGCATGGGCTAAAGGAAGCCTAGGAAGTAGCTTAAATGGGCAGAATAAAGTAAGAGGAGTGGAAGAAGTAGAGGTAAAAGTAAAAAGGGGTAGGGAAGAAAGTCAGTCTGGTGAGCTACAGGAATAGAGCCAATGATTTTGGAAGTATAGCTTGAGCTTTTGTTTGAAAAGAGGAAGCGATGAAATCAGAGTTATATCACTGGGTGGCAGATTCCATCTTCTGCCAATAGTGTTAGTGAATAAAGAGTCGCCGGCATTGTTGTTAGAACTTATTGAACTGGTCAAAAGTTTACAAGAGGAACGAAGGGAGTTGAGATTATTGTAAGGGATTAAAAGTTGTGAGAGTATAGGGGTATTGTCAGGTTGATACAGTATTTCATGGGCAATAGTGCGTTGTGAGACTAAAAGATAATTTTGGAGTTCTAGCCAGCCTAAATATTTCAAATTAAGACAGTGATGGGTATGATAGGGGTTCCCAGTGGCAAAGCGGGCAATGCTGTTATAGCATTTTACCTTTCTTAATGGGTTACTACACTCTTTTTCTGGCTCTCTGACTTATTTTATATAACAGTACATGCAGAGGAATTATTAAAGGCATTTTATGGCTGTATTATTGGGCTACAACACTTTCTTACAGGCTCTCTCACCTATTTTATATAACAATACATGCAGAATAATTACTAACCTGCCTGGTGGCGCAGCCTATCTGCATAGGCTTGCTGGTTCGCAGCACAGACACCTGCAGCTGTGAAGTAAATGAAGGGATATTGAGA